>NC_135319.1:81498338-81811627 GCF_048772815.1 Callospermophilus lateralis
AACAGAAGAAAGGAGATACTATTTTTATTAGCTGTCTTCTTTGAAACTGTCTCTTACCAGTAAAGATTCACAATGTGAACGCATACAATCACACTATCCTTTTCGTAGAAAAAATAACTCTTTGAAATCAATACATGGCAATGTCTTGCTTTTATCTCTTGGCAGAAAAATTATCACTCCCACAAAACTTTTCAGAGGCCTGTCATTTAAGTTTGACCAATTCATAAAGGTATAAATTAGAATAGTTCTTTAACTTGTAAGCCAGATAAATAAAAAAGAATCCGTCAACTAATATATTTCTGCGGAAGTAAAATTTGATGTCGCCATTCCAATGATGACAAAAATTACACGTGTACATATGCACATACATACACACAAGTTTTTTTTGGACCAGGCATTGAACTCATGGATGCTGAACCATAGAGCTACCTCCCAGCCCTTTTTTATAGTTCATTTAGAGACAGGATCTCCCTGAGTTGCTAAATTACTGAGGTTAGCTTTGAACACATGATCCTCCTGCCTCAGCATCCCAAGCCGCTGGGATTACAGGTATGCGCCATCATACCCAGCTCACACAAAGTTCTGAATAGAACAGGTCTGAAAAGTACAAGGAATGAATTCTAAATTCTTTCACATGAACTCTCAGAAGGTAAATATTTTCCTTGTGATAATAATGCCTACATTTTCAGTAATTAACTCTTAATGGATAGCTGAAAAACCACTGATATCATACACCTCTACCCTGCTCTGGTGTGGATATTGTGGCAGATGGCCAGATGGCCTCATAACAGTGGGAGTACATGTGGGAGGAAGAGAACTCAGAGCAAAATGTGAAGCAAGAGAAGGATCCTGAGGCTGTGCTTGCTCTTATAACATGCTGTTTAAGAGCTCAGTAGTCCCGAGAGCTACCTGCTGAAGGCAGCACCCTCCAACCTCTGCCATAAGGATTTCCCACTAGGCCCCACCTCTTAAAGGTTCAATCACTTCCCACACTGCCAAACTGGGGACCAAGCTTCCAACACTCAGGCCTTTGGGGGACAAACTCAAATAATACCCAAATCATAGGAAAGAGGCTACTAATAATTGTCTACCACACTGGGTTGCTGTTGTCAAGATTAAAGGAAATTATGGGCATAAAAGTCTGGCATTTCCATTATCTTCCCTCAGGAAGACTTCTTTCTAGGTGATACAAGTGAAGCCCCTCAAAACATAATGCCACTTTGGCTATCTGATAACTCGGTCTCTAAAATAACTAGAAAGTAAATTAGGACTGCATCCGTAAGTATGCTAAAAAAGTAAAACTCCATTATACAAATGCAACATATCTAAGAGATCTAAGGAATAAAAATGTTCTTCAACTTAAAAGGGTTCAAAAGGTGGTTAGGAAAATAATTATATCTAAATGATTACAACACACTCAGGTTTCTACTTTTTTTCTCTTTTTAAATCTAATTGAAGTCTCTATCAATGTTTTGATTTAAAACAAATTTAAATTTTATACAACCATTCAGTGAAATAAAAAGCTAAGAAAAGTAGGCAGAGGCTGAGGTTGTTATGGAAACAATGGAGTGGAACATTCTTGCCCTTTATAATTCTTTTGTCAAACAGAAACAGCTTTATTTTGAATCATAAAATCAACCTTCACCTTCATATATTACATTATAGTCAAGTAGGGTGACTTGTATCTTACTAAAAAAGTGGGAGAGTCTAAGGGATAGTTTTTTCTTTTACAAGTTTTAAAAATAACCTTTTATCTTGAAATTATTTCAAAATAGAAAAGTTGTAAGACATTTAAAAAAGATATCCCATTTATCCTGAACCCATATTTCTCAGTTGTTAATACCATCTCGCCACATTTGTTTCTCCCTGTATATTTTTTACTGGATCATTTAAAATTAAGTTTCAGACATAATCACAGTATAGTTATCAAAGTCAGAAAACACTGGCACAAATAATTTGTAGACCTTATTCTAGTGGGATGCAATTTTGAAATATATATCAACAGCCTACTATTCTTACATAAATACAAAGGGGTTACTTAAATCAAGGGTCAGCAAACTATAGTCTATGGGTTGATTTTTAAATAAATCTTATCAGAACCATACTTACTTGTCTATGTCTTGTCTATGGCAGCTTTAACTAAAACAGCAGACCCGGGTAGTGTCATGGCAATTGTCTATCCTGGAAAACCCCAAATACTTACTTTGGCCCTTTCCAGAAAAAGTGTACCAAACCATGACTTGAAGAATATACATACATTGATATTAATTACAGATTTCATTAAACATCAAAAAACTGAAAAACATAAACCCTAAATCCCTAAATGTTTGTCAACAGACTGAGTGATTAAATAAAATAAGGTATACACTAAAATACCATGCAGGCATAAAAACAGTGACACGTGTACAAGCAGACAGAAATATGCCCACAGTATATTGTTACGCTTTGAAAAAGGCAGGTTATAAAAGACTCCTGATTTTATTGTTAAAATATGCAAGCTTCCTTGCATTTTGAAAATGAGTATATTATTACAAAAATTAAAAATCTGTTTCATATTTCCTTCCTTCTGCATAATGGCTATGTACAACATTCTCAGCATTGATCAATTTATGAAAGATAATTCACACATTATTCATCATTTTGAAAACAAGCCATCTGTCCATACTCTAAAAATTACTAGATAACCTTTTTTTTTGGCACTGGGAATTGAACCCAGGGCCCTCATGTGTGCTAGGCCCACTGAAGTACATCCCAGTCCACGAACTAAGTCAAGTTCAATAGTAACAGTGTATGCTGGTATTGTGCTAAGTGTTTTCATATATTTAAAACCTGTACCCTATAGGGCAGATGTTATTCCCTTTATCTTAGCGATGATGAAAAAATTTGCTCAGAGTCATAAAGTAGAATGGAAATGTGGACATGAACGCAGGCCTACTGGGTACCATTTGTGGAGATGATGCAGTAATGTTAAGAATACCAGCTGTGGAGTTATTATACCTGGCTTTGCAGACTGTCTTTATCCCTTGCCAGCTATGTGTTACTTTCTCCTTTTGCACCTCAGTTTCCTCATATGTAAAATGGAGATGATGATAGTGTCCATTCTCATGGAGTTGATCAATGAGGATTACATAGTTATTGCATGAGTAGTCTTAAAACTGCGACTGGCAAAGACACTGTATATTGTAGTGCTGACAAACCCTGGACTGGGTACATTTGGGTCATGAGTTGAATACTACTACAGCTCTCTGATAACACCACTCATAACACCTTTCTAAATCATTTATGATCTAGTTCTACATTCTGTATTTACTCTTTATATAAAGACTCAAAACAAGTTATATGGCTAGGTGAGTTTTTGTATCAGGGACTGAACTTGGGAGCACTTGACCACTGAGCCACATCCCCATCCCTTTTTTGTATTTTATTTAGAGACAGGGACTCATTGAGTTGCTTATCGCCTTGCTGTTTGTGAAGCTGGCTTTTAAACTTGAGAGCCTCCTGTCTCAGCCTACAAAGCTGCTGGGATTACAGGCGATGCAACACAGCACCGGGCCTAAGTTAGATTTTAATGGGAAATTACTACTGTGCTTGAAAAGGATGTTTTAGTTCATGAGAAAGTATGAACTGAGTCAATCAATTTTACTTGGGTCACAGTAAACTGCAGGGTCCTGAGAAACAAAATGTAAAAGTAATGTTTAAGTTTTATGAATATGTTCTCCTTAATCTTCTTTCAAAATCTCTTTCTAAAAAACTTTTTAGCAAGAGTTGTAGCTCAATGGTTGAATGCCTAGTATGCATGAGACCCTGCATTTGATCCTCAGCAAAAATAAAAATAAATTAGAATGTTATCATTATATTGTAAAAACACTGTTTTTCTTATCTTATTTGAAAAAAGAGAATCAAAAAATAGCAGCATAAAGCCCAACAGTGTTCATCTTAAAAGTTCACTAGAAGTTGAAATAACAGATTTGAAAATTTTAAAAAACCTAAGAACAAAACAGCAGATCACAAAATTTCCATCTCTGGACTGGCCTGTTTTTATAGTTTGCCACTGTAGTCTCAAAACCAACTTGTCCTAAGTGAGATCCTCCTTTTGCCTCTTCTTTTTCCCTCCTCATAGCCTGGTCTTTCTGGCTTCCCTTCTTACTCCCAAAACTTTCCAATTCCAAAGGTATGCAAATTCACATTGATAATATTTTCCATTTCCATTGTTATCATCTTGGATCAGACTTTTATTAGACATCACCACTAGTACTTTATGTTCAAATCAAACCATCCTTGACTTTACCCACTGTGGCTGGTCAATACACATATTATCAATAAACTACTATGTGCCAGCTACTGTACTAGATATATTCATATACAGAATCTCATTTAACCCCCATACATCCATGAGAAGCACTATCAGTCCCATTTTATAGAATGATAACTACGTGTGGATAGAATGGCTTTGAGAACTCTGATGAAGGTCATGCTACCAACAAGTGGTCTGAGATTGAAATCCAGTTTCAAGACTACCTAAAGAAAGATTCTGATGAGCTTGTTTTCATTTTAAAAGCCGCCATAGTTCCTACTATCTTTGACCATAAACAGTCAAATTCTTAGCCTGGTATTTAAAGCACTCTATAATAGGATTCCAGCTTTCACTCTTGTTTGGCATAATCTTCCTATGCTACCATATTCTTTAGACCACTTTGACAACTCTTTATTGGGGTTTATGCCATGTCCTCCATCTTGAAATGCCTTCTTTACCATCTCAAAATTCCACATACACTGTGAGGCTAGGCTCAAATGTCATCTCCTTAATATATTCTTTTCTAGATTTTCCAAAAGAATGTTGCTTTCCTTTCAATGGAAGCTCATGGTATTTTATACTGAAACTCTGATTCCCTTCATATGTTAATAGTGATACTGATGATGTACACAGTACCACTGTTCGCATTTCCATTGAAGAAAAGGATCACAAAATGACTTATCTCCTCATATTCAGTTTCTTCTCATACAATAGTGCCTTACACTGATCTGATATGGAGACTTTATGTTTCTGTATTTTAACATAAGTGCCCACTCTTTTCGCAGCATTTCACAATCATACTAAACAGTAAGAAAACCTAAAGCAGAAAACTGCATCCCTCATTTTTAATTAAGATCAATTTCAAGAGTGAAAATGTTGCACAGGATTTACTATTAAAGCTCAAAGGCATTTAGTATTTAAAAAGCCAAATTGCAGAACATTATATACAGTTAAAATTTCACTGAATCCCTCCTGTATTTGCAAATATTATCAGATTGAACTAAACCAGAGTTTTCATAAAAACTGACATTTTCAAAAAAGCTTTATTTGCATTAATCTTTCTCTTTCTTTTCATAAGATTAAGACTGTAAATGGCAAATGGTTAAATAGGTGCACCAAAATGCTACCTGCAAGGCATTTGGCCCTATACAAATACCAAAATGCCAACTTTGAGGCATCTGGCCTAAAGTATTTATAAATCTGGCTCAGATGTTCTTACTCAAAAAGTCAGAGTTCTTTAGGGAGCTCTTTTATGTTCTTTGTATGAACACTCAACAAAATGTAGCTAGAACATTCAATATCACTCAGCAAGAATTCTAAAATTCTCTAAAACTAAAAGGGTAAATCTTAGATCATACTTAGTCATTTTATTTAGGCAACCCTGAACTTACACATAGTCAGAAGTCCTTTTGACATTTTTAGTAATTCCAGAAGTAAAATACTTACACCAATAGGTATCACATTTGTAAACTAAAATTCTCATTCTACAAACCAGACTTTTCACAAAAGTAATATTCAGCAGGAAATCTTGTTTTGTGGACTTCCTCTTCTAAAGGTTTTTATTTTATTAAAACATTCAAAAACAGCTTTGAAGGAAGGAAGGAGACAGAAACATGACTCAAAGTCACTCTGAAACCCTGAAGGTGTGAGAACAAAAAAGTGTTGAGAGTACCTGGAGGATGGAGGCCAGAGTCTTCTCAGAAACAGTTACTGAATATCTAGAGTAAAACCAATCATGACACTTGCTGTAATGAAAGATACTGGTGGCGATAACACTGATCAAATTAGCATACAGCTACAAATATAAAATTCCAACTGTGACACAAGTATTTATCAAGGAGTTTGTGCTAGTTAGGAAAGGCTTCCCAGAGGAAATGATGATCAGTTTATCAGGTTCTGATAAGAAAAGAGAAAACACCTGAGTATTTGAGAGCATGGGACTTCAAAATGGGAATGGCTACTTGGTGACAGAAAAACTGACTACCAAATAAGGAGAGATGAGGAAACTCAGATATTAGCTACAGTAAAAAGTCACTACTACCTTAGGCTGGAATGACAGAGGGGAAAAAGTGGTATTAGAAGAGGCCAGGGGCTGAAGTACCAAACAGAAATTGGAAGCATTGTGGGCCTGTCCTGGGAGAAACAAAGAGCATGGAGGAGAAAGAGCCTCTGCCAGACATGTTGTCCAAAGCAGAGGATAAGAGGAAAACCTCCCTGGCTTCCCCAGTACTTCACTTCCCATGAGTGTTTCACTCTGGTCAAACTTGGTTGAAAGCTGGATACCCCTGAAGGCTTGACACACAATGGCAAAGGCTAGTCCTCTTAAGGCATGGAGCAAGGAGACGGCCCAAGAACAAACCTGAGGGCAAACAAGCTAACATCTGGCACAAGCAGAGATCTGAAGAATGGGGTGGGTGAAGATATGTATGGAGGAGTGAGGTGGGGGTAAGGGTACACACATATCAGGATCCTGTAGTGCACAGAGAGTGTGACCAGGTATGACGGAGTAAAAGACAACCAAACCACACATGGTTTGGTTGAGAATGAGAAGCAAGAAAGAGGGCAGAGAAAACAAATAGGAACCAGACCAGGAAGGTTGACTTTGTCACATCAAAGAATTTGTTCTTATCCTAAGAACAATAAAAAGTCATTGAGGGAGTTGGAGAATATCATGCTAAGAGAGGTAAGCCAATCCCAAGAAAACCAAAGGCTGAATGTTTTCTCTGATAGGTGGATGCTAATCCATAATGGGGGGAGGGGGACGAGTGGAGGAACTTTGGATTGGGCAAAGGGAAGGGAGGAGCAGGGAGGGGCACAAGGGTAGGAAAGATTTGAAATGAGATGGACATCATTACATCATATGTGCATGATTGATTGCACAAATGGTGTGACCCTACTTTGCATACAACCAGAAGCGAAAAATTGTGCTCCATTTGTATACAACGAAGAGTATTCTGCTGGCATGTATAACTGACAAGAACAAATTAAAAAAAGAGAGAGAAGGAAAAAAAGCCATTGAGGGACTTAAGTGGGCAATGGCAGAATTAGATCTATATTTCAGAAAATCATTCTGTCTTTTTGCTTCCAGGACAATGACTGAACAACACAACATACCAGGAATTATATACTAGGTGTAGGACACATAGCATTAAAAATATACCGTATTTGTCCCCCTGTGAAGTCTACCACCAAGTATGGAGCCTGCAATATTATCAAAGACCTTTTAAGTATTCTTTTAGCATTAATCACTTGATTATCATCAGGGACATGAGGTTTATATTCATAATTCCATAGATTAGTTCTCAACTCAGTAAATTTGTTGATTATCTATTATTTATTTTTTGTATTTATACATTCTCATTAATCACACCCACCTGTCTTTTCAGCTGAAGAACACTAATTCTTTTTCCCATCCATTTACTTTTATATGGCTAACTCATTTCCATGTACCCGGGGGTACATTTTAAGTAAAGCACTGAAAGACAAAATCTGGCTGACATGTGCCTTTGGCCTATCTTAGACCTTACCCTTTTTCTTAAATGATGTGATACTGAGGAGTGCATTAGATATCTTGCAATCATAAGGATAAAACTATATGAGTGACGGAAGATGAAGCCAGGCTCTCTTATTACAGCGTTGTAGTGTCTTCAAACTTCAAAGGCACACTAAAATACCGGAGGAATTAAATTTCTTTCATTCTGCATATTCATTACAATTAGTGGTTACATGCACTGAACAAATTTCAACATTTAAAAGGTGAATTTAAACCTGAAGACTATATTTATACAATGATAATGTCCTAAATTCATCATTAATTTAGCATACTTGTTTTCTAAAGAGCTATTTTCTACTCAAATTTGAAATATATCCCAAATTATCAAATCCTATTCTCTGATATTTTGTATTGTCTTGAAAAACTAATTCTCCTCCCTTGAGTTATTAAATTCAGACATAGGTAATTTAATGCCTGAAGACACTTAATGTTTTTGACATTTTCAATGAGATTACTAAATACAGTAACCTAGAATTCTTTCTTGAAAACTGTTAATGACAGATACTAAGATCTAAAATAATAATTCAAGATGAAGGTCTTGCTAGCCTTTGTTCTAAAGTATTAAAGCTGTCTAATCTCATATCTTTGCAAATATAATAAAGGAAACTGAAAATGCCAACAGCAATGGCAAGTTACAACCAACTCACAGTCAAAAATGTACTTAGACAAAACAACGTGTTTCAATATAGTTATGTATTTCAATACAAACTCTAAAACTGGATATTTTATTCCTCTGAAGAGCTGATTCAAACAGCTGAGATATAACTTAAAAGAAAGTTGGGCAATGACAGTCACCAAATAAAAAAGGAAAACACCTTTAAACCTCTATTTTGACCATGTCAGTTACCAGGGTCAAAATCTTCAGCAGCTCCCACTATTTTCATCATCTCAAATTCTGTGTGCCAGGCTGCCCTCCCTTGCCAGTTTTACTTCTCCCTATTTTCCTACTCTCATCCAAATTACTTTATTCCTTCCAAGAAAATTTCTATCCCCCGCCCCCCTGATTTTTATGTAAGGATGTTCACAACAGAAAGAAATTGAAAACAAATTAAAAGTAAAAGGAACATACATAAAAATACCTTGCCATTACATGTTAAAAGATTTAGCAGCATTTTTGACTTAACCCTGAAATACTGGGGAGATATTAATATTAATATTGGGAAGAGAAAAAAATACATATATATGTTCATTATTTACCTATGATTCAGATTTAGCTGAGCATCGCCTCCAGTGTCTTCTTTTTAGAGGCTTTCCCTGTTATCACCAGATCTAAAAAGCCTCCTTTGTCATACACCTTTTCATGTACTTTTCTTTCCAGTACTTGTCAATCTCTGGAACTTTGTTCACTTTTTTGGCTTAGTTTATTGCTACATTCTATCCTATAATGGGAAGCTTACTTCCCAGCCAGCTTCTAACTCCCACACCAAACCACTACTACCCCATGTTCATATAACAGGTATAGGATCTTTTCTTTTTTGGAATCGTCCCTCCAGCCTCCAAACAGTGCCTACCACAAAATAAGTGCTCCTAAAACACCTGCTGAATGAATGAATGCTGCGAATTCACGTTTTCTCAGGCATTCAGTAAAACTATTTCCTTCCAATCCCTTACTGAAACAATTTTAAAGTTCTGGAATGAAAATCAGTCAGATTTTATTTCTTAGGCAGACAGTCTGAATATTAACTATTTTCACGTGATTTATTTTATTACCAATATTGTACTATTTTAATAAGACAATTAAGAACTGGTCATCACTATTTGCTCATGACTAAAAATAACTCTATGAATATAAAAATATTAATAAAAATATACTTAGAGAATAAAATCTTATACAGAAGTAAAATTAAGTAAATCAATTTTACCGTCTTAATAGAACTCCTTTGTTTTTCTTCCCAAACACCACTGCTCAACTCAAGTGTGCAATGAATATTTGCTTCTCTATCATAGGATCCAAAAATGAATAATCTGCAGTACAAAATAAAACAGGAAGAGCATTATACCGATTCTATGCATTATTTTTTTTTATTTCTGGTCACTATAATAAGAAATACTTATTCCATTACTATTGTGGTTTATTTACAGGGGGAAAAAAACAAGTCAAACCTAACATTTTGTGTGCCCTCTAGTGGAAAAGCAACATAAAGCTAAAATTAGATGAGATCACAAGATATGCTCTTTTTTAGCAGCCAAGCCAAACAAGAAAATATTATCCACTCATAAGACACTGACCACATAGCCTTATGTAGTAAGCAAGAGTTAGAGATTTTTCAAGACTGTCGAATTAAGAATTTTAAAAGTTGCAAATCGATACAGTACACCAGCTCCACAAGAATTAAATACACAGAAATATAATACAATTGTTTATAAACAAACACACAACTTCATCTCCTAATGTGAACCTATGCAAATTATTTACTTCTCTAAATCCAGCTGCTCCTGCAGAAAATTTGGGGTTAAAAATAGTACTTACCTCTAAGAATTGTTCTGAAAGTACAAGACAATGTACAAAAGGCATTTAGCACAGTGTTTAGCAAACTCTAAGTGCTCAATGGATGTGTGTCATTTCTATTATCTTGAAAACAATTATCAATGAATGGCAACACCTAACTTCCCTGTTTACTAGGATGTCCTAAAAAAGAACATCTGAGGTCCAATTATGAAATGATGTAAAAACTGTCTTTATTACTGAATTTAAAAAAAGAGATCCCTTATGTGTCCAACTTCTATTTTACCTATATCCTTAGAATCACACTGTAATCTTCCAATTTATTTCAGAACAGTTTTAGCACTAACCAACATTTTGACTGTTACTCTATCACTTCATCTCTACATGAAGATTATAAATAAGAGTGGGATAATTAGACAAAATATATTAGAGAAATCTGAGAAAATTGTGTCCTGGGTTTGGCAAATCATGACATCATGTGCATACCTCACAAATTGGCCTTTTCACATACTGAAAAGTCTAATACCTGATTTAAATAATCCTTCAAGAATCTTACAAAGAGCTTAAAACTTAGCATCTAACAACCTATTACCAAAAAGAAGGCAGGCCAAAAGAACTCATAATTTTAAAATACTAACTTCTAACTACAATTTTCATTCACCAAACTCTGCTGCCACCATCTGTTTAAAGAGTAAACTACCTCAGAGCCTTTACTACCATACAGAGAAAAGAAGGTTGGGCACCACCTAGCGCTCCCAACAGAATTCTCAGAAATTCTCCCCGAATTCATAAGCTATTCCATATTTTCCATAGTGTTTTAAAAATAATTACACAAAGCGTAACAAAAATTGACCACAGACCTAAATGAAGAGCTAAAACAAAATTCTTAGAAGAAAACATAAAATCAAACCTTTTTGACCTTGATTTACGCAATGGCTTGATAGATAAAACATCAAAAACATGATCGCCAAAAGGGAAAATAGATAACTTTGGCTTCATCACAATTCAAAAAAGTTTTGTAAAGGGCACACCATGAAAATGAAAAGATAACCTACACATTGGGAGAAAATATTTGCAAATTATGTACTTGGTTAAGTCTCCAGTATCCAGAAAAAAAAAAAAAATGAAAAACTCTTACAACTCAACAATAAAAAGTCAAATAATCCACTTTTAAAACAGGCAAAAGGATCTGAATAGGTGTTTCTACAAAGATGTACAAATGACCAGTAAAGCACATGAAAAGAAGCTCAATGTTATTAGCCATCAAGGTAATACAAATCAAAACTACTTGAAATGCACTAGAATAGTCATAGTGAAAAAGGTAGCAAGTACTGGTAAGGATATAGAAAAACTGGAATCCTCGTACATACTGGTGGGAACTTAAAACAGTGCTGTCACTTTGGAAAACAGTTTGGCAATTGCTTAAAAAATTAACATATGAGGGGCTGGGGTTGTGGCTCAGAGGTAGAGCGCTTGCCTAGCATGCGTGAGGCAGTGGGTTTGATCCTCAGCACACATAAAAATAAAATTAAAATATTGTGTCCACTTATAACTAAAGAAAAAAATATATTTAAAAAAGTTAACATATGATATGATTCAGCAATTTCACTTCTAGCTATACAGCTGAAAGAAAAGCTTAAAATATTTATATTAACATCAAAATATGCATATGAATGTTCAAAGGAGCATAATTCATAACAGCCTCAAAGTGTTAACAACCAAAATGTCTAACAAGTGATAAATAGGTTAAATAAAATGTGGTATATTCATAAAATGAAATATTTTTTGAAGCAAAATGAAGTACTAGAATATGCCATAATATGAATAGAAAATGCTAAGTGAAAGACGGTCACAAAAGAACACATATACGGAATATGAAAATTTACAGATAGAAAGTAGATAAATATGTATAACAAATTATAAGAAGCCATTGTTTATTTATTTTTTCATTATTTATCATTTATTACTTATTTTAGTTTATTTTGGGTACTGAGGATTGAACCCAGAGGTGCTTCACGACTGAGCTATAACCTACTTTCACCCACTCCCAGTTTTTCATGTTTTTGAGACAGGCTGTCACTCAGTTGCTTAGGACCTCACTAAGTAGCTAAGGCTGGCTTTGAACTTGTGATCCTCCTGCCTCACTCAGCATCCTAAATTGCTAGGATTATAAGCATGTGCCCCTACTCCTGGCAAGAGGCCCTGAATGAACAGACCAAGCCAAATGGAGTTATTCAAAATTAAGTACCACATAATCAAACTGAAACTTTAATGAAGTAGATAGATCCCCAAACACACCAGTTTTTCCTAAAAGCAATACATTTCAGTATATCTGAATCAGTATAATAAGGAAGTTCCCTTAGCTTTAACCTTGACAAAAAAGCAATCTGAAGTAACCTGATGTTAATCAACCTTTTTTCCCTTCTATTGCTGTTTCCTTTTCCCATTTCATTCTTAACAATGAAAACCCACTGTTTTACTACTGCCCATAGGGAACTATAAGGGGTTTTGTAGAAGGGATGTCACCTGCTATTTTGTTGAATAGTTGCTGCCTTGATTCATGAACTACAAATAAAATCCAATTGGATCTATAACTAAATTTGTCATCACTTTGTTGTCCGACAAACTTCCCAATGTAGAATTAGGAAAAACTAGAGGAGAATGGGATAGTCTGCTAATGAGTATGGGATTTCTTTGAGAGGAATGAAAATGACCTAAAATTAGATTATGATGATGGTTGCATAGCCCTGTTACAAATACAGTAAAACAGTAAATTGTACACTTTAAATGGTAGAATTGTATGGTAGACAATTCAAAGAAAACAAATAATGAGTGATTATAATAATGAATAATCATTTTTCTGTGATAGGGTCATAATAAGTTTCAAAGATGTTAAAGGATAATAAATGCTTGGTTTACTATTATTATGAATCAATAATAATATTGCAACAAGATTATATATCTCAAAAAAACATAAACATGATCTTTACCTGATACAGAAATTTGATAATACAACATATTAAAAGGAATCTCAGGACAAAATAAATTCTCAATAGAAATCATTAAAAATATTAAAAAGATAATGACACAAATATTTGAAACTTATCATTATTTGTTTTTTCTTTTTTGCTGTACTGTGGATCGAAACCAGGGCCTCACATATAGTAGGTTAAGTGTTTTACCACTGAGCTACATTCCCCAGCCCACAATTTATCATTCTTAACAATGGATATTTAAAGCACATAAAACATTATTCATTCTATTCAAAAGTCTTTATTTATTTATTTTTTTAAATGACAAATACCCTAGCAAATGGACTCTTTTACTATTACTGACTGCTCCAATCGTATGAGTATGGGTTGAATATCTCTTATCTAAAATGCTTGGGACCAGTAGTGTTTCAGGTTTCAGATTTTTCTGATTTTGGAACATCTGCATATACCTTTGAAATACTTAGGGAATGGAACCCAAGTCTAAACATGAATTTCATTTATGTTTTATATACACATTATACATATAACCTGAAGGTAATTTTATACATCATTTTTAGTATTCCTGAGTTTTGACTGCAGATGTAAAATTTCCCACTTGTGGGTACATACTGGTGCTCAAAAATTTTTGGATTTTGCTGCATTTTGGATTTCAGATTTGAGATGCTCAGCCTGTATTTTCATTGTTTCAGTTAAGTTTATTTTCATGTTTAATGATGAAAATATTTTGTCTGGTTGTTTAGAATTTAGTTTTGCTTTTGTAATGTATATTGATTTAACTAATTGATTTGAAATCAGCTTTTGATTCTAGTCAAAGAATTATACAACATCTTCACATACATCACAACTTCTTTTTACATTTCTTCTGTTAAAGCACTCAGAAGGAACTGCAGCCTTTAGTAAATGTTCAAATACTAGAAAACACCAGCAAACAGTATTAATACTCAATAAAGAAAGTAACATCAGTGCTTCCTAGATAAGTTAACTTCCCTATTGCTGTGGTCTGGATGCTCCCCACAAAACTCATGTTGAAGTCTAAATCTCCACTATGAGGTTTTATTAAGGGAGTAGAAACTTAGTCCAACAATAATATTTGAAGGTGAATACTGGGAGGTTAATTAAAGTTAAATGAGGCCAAAAGAGTAGGACCCTGATTAGACGGGGTTCTGGTTTCCTAAAAGGAGAAGAAACTTGAGCTAGACACTCAGTCTTCCTTACTAAGAGATCAATTTTTAGCAACACTGTTTTTGGTCATAAGGCCTGCATCAGAAGTCAAGCAGATGCTAGTGCCATGTTCTTGGACCTCCAGAACTGTGAACAAAATAAACCTCCCACTTCTCAGCCTCAAATATTCTATTATAGCAAAAGCAAACGTACTAAGACAATTTCACAGAAGCACTTGTCAAAATTGCCAATCTAATAATTTACTCCAAAATTTATCTCTTAAAAAAGTACTATTTCTTAGAATTTTAATAAAGTATAATGTTTATGAACTTATGTTTAATATTTTTTCAGTCTAAGAATAACAAAAACTTACTCCAAACTGTTTAGATTGTAACTATTTTCCACAAGCTCCATATCTCGTTCCTGGGACATAATTCCTTACATTAGTGTTTCCTGTGCCTGCTTTTGACTTCGATTATTAGTGGACTCCTTTGACCAGTAATGCATCTATTTTGGCTGTCAGGCTTTACTTCTCTGAAGAATAACAGTATTTCCTCCATTTTCCTGATTTCCCAACTGTTATCTATTTCCCAATATTTAAAAAATATGGAAGTTTCTGAAGAAATGACAGAAACGAATGCCTACTGGAAATACTAGGACCAGTTAGATGTGTGCTTTTAGCTTAAGATGAACTATACTCCTCATATTTAAAGTACTAATTTTCATTCTATACCTCTGTATTCTTACAATTCAATCTTCAGTAAACAAAGCCAGACATTCCATTCAAATTATAAAATCACTAGGAATAAGTAGTAACAACCATTGGCTAATACCTGTTTTAATTTAAAAAAATAATCAAATTACATAGAGTAGACAATAAATGAGTATAAACCAAATTTTTACTGTACTATTTCCAAAGAGTGAGGAAAGATCAGCACTATTACACAAAAAAGCAAAGGAAGTTGCCTTTAGACCCCTCTATCTGTTGAAAGAGCTATTATTAGCTCCATGAAAGTTCTGAGTTCAAAATATAAAGTAAAAGGTATCTTGAAAGCTTATGTTAAACACAAACACAAACCAGATCTATCAAGAAATAGGGAAAAAGAATTTACATGGCTCAAGAGCAAACTACTGAGAAAAGGAAAGTAATTCCCAATGCCTCCTGTTTTAAAAAGTTGTTTTTTAATAATTTAATATGAAAGGAGAACTTTGTACCCAAAGGGGGCCAACTATCAACTCATCAGTTGTTAAAAAAATTAAGCTTGGCTGCTCACTCCCTCTCACATTCCTCCCACTCAGAAACATCCTCACATAAGGACTCAACTCTACTGTCTATGACAGTGACTTAAAAATTAAACCTCCAGGCCTCATCTTTCTCCTACTCAACCTGTAAAACTCCAAGAATTTGCAGAAAACTTCTACAAGGAAAATTTAACCACACCCTTCTCCTTATGTCACATAAAATGAAATCCACTTGCTTCTGAAATTAAGCACCTGTTTCCCTTACTAAAGGTAGAAAGCTAAGTTTTGCTCTTTACATCTCCAAAATCTGAAAAATAATAAATACTTACTGGCCAAATTAATGCCAATGATAACACGATTCTATACAAGAATCCTTAGCATTCCTTTTCCTCCCCTGCCTATACCATCCACAGTCACTCTAAGCCCTGTCCCAGTTACCCCTCATGTCCCTACCTTCCTGTTCTTACTAATGTGTATCCTCACTCTTACTACTGCATCCCTAAGTTTGTCTCTGGGGATTCAATCATTCCTTTTAAAACCCACCCTATAACAGTCTTCTGAAATAGGTATTTCTTGATACCAACAATGACTTTTCTCTGATTAAAGGATCACAGTCTTCTTTTGCTAGCAAATTTGGCCCTCATTTTTATGCTTCTACACTTCATTCAGACAGATCCCTGAAAATATTTACAATTCTCACTTTTATCAAACTGGCTCTTTTTCAATTATATAATATTTATCATCCATCTGTCTGTCTCTTATTCATAGGGTTCTCAATAGCAGCCTCAACTAGAAAACATATTTTCCTTGCACTAATTTCTATATCTACTTGAGCCTCAATTCAATCAGACAGCCTTGAATAGATGATTGGCTTATGCATTTGTTTTTGTCAGTTAGCTTAACTGCACTTTCATTTCCAGAGGGCAGGCAATGAAAATGAACTTCACACTTTCTTGTATTCACCACAGTACATAGACAAAATTTTTCACTACTGACAGTAACAGAATGATTGGCGGTAGAAGTGGTGGTGATAATAGTAGTAGTAACAATTAATATTTACTATAGGAGCAGTTCTAAGAGCTTTAAATGTATTATTACACTAAATTTTCACAATTACTGTCCATGAGATAGATTATATTATTACCCCTGATTTACAGCTTGTAAAACTGGTCACAGAGAGGTTGGGTAACCTGCCAAATATCACACAGCTAATGAAAACTACATAAATTGAGATGAACAAGTTGAAGACATTTTGACAGCAAAAAAAAAAAAAAAAAAAAAAGACAGTTATCTTATGGACAGTTATGGCATAATGGTACAAAGATAGGGAAAATTCAAAGACATAATCGTTTTATGAATTCTTATTTCTGACCACAGTTCATTTTTTAATAGTTCATCTTTGTGGAAGGTATTAAATATGAGCAGATAGCATGCCAACATAACATTAAAAAAAAATTGGAGTTCCGCATTTTAAAACAGCACTGGTTTTATGTCAGCTGGCTCCCTAATTTTCTTAAATTCTTACAATTCAGGCACCAGAGGAATTAAAACAGCTATATTTTGCCATATGAAATAGAGTAGAAGTATACAAGGAAACAAAACTATTTTCTAACATCATGACTTTAGGGAGAAAAAAAAGAAAATCTATGCAAATGCAGGACAGATGAATTCCAAAATTGGAATCTTCTGTAAAGTTTAGTCAAAAGCAACTTAATTATAGGGAAGATTCTTTAATTACACCCTACAGAAACAAACAAAAAAAAATGAAGAGAAAACACCACTTGGCTTTACTTTTTTAAACTGTCATGGGGAACTTAAATAGCTAATAAACACAAGTATAGTCTCAAGACTTCTATATTCTATAGATAGAATCATTTCTAAATTCACACAGAATTATAGATATAAGAGTCCTCTAACAATAATAATCATCAACAAATCCAAGAAATTCCTTCCAGTTTTATTAACTTTGAGTGAAAGTTATACAAATTTAAATGTCTCATGTTTAAGCTAATTTCTTCTCTCTCCTTCCATGAAGGAAAAAACTTTCAGCCTTCATCTGAATGATACTTGATTCTTTTTCTTTTCTTCTTCTTCTTCTTTTTTTTTTTTTTTTTTTTTTTTGGCAGTACTAGAGATTCAACCCAGGGCCTTGCTCATGCTAGGCAAGTGCTCTATCTCTGAACTACATGCCCAGCTCTTGGTATTTCATTCTTAATTTACATTTCTAAATCATAAGACTTTGAAAAGGTAACTTATTTTAAAAATACTAACCTGCCCTTAAAAAGGCAAAAAAATTCTAAAATTTATATTCTTCTAATATAATATCAAGTTTTTAGGACAAAGTATTTTTTCTTCTGTAAGTTGAAAAGAAAAAGAAAAAAAATATGGAATAAGATAACAGAGTAAGGTATTTTGGAGTCAAACACAGATCCCAATTCCAGCTGCACGTTCTTAAGCAAGTAACTGATGTATCTTGGTTCATCTATAAAATGGATGTAATAATACTAATCTTATAAAAATGCTCTAAACTAAAAACAATGAATGCAAAGTGCTTACTACAGGGACAACATATTGTAGTTAACTCAGAATTATGTGCAGTCATCATGTCCTCAAATATTTAGTTCTTCCTTTCTAAAAATTAAATGTCAAAAATTAAAATAAATGCAGAAATTATAAATAATAACCATATATTAACTACTCAAGGGGGAAAAAACAAAGATTATTACTTAGTCTCATTTGCTTCCGATAGAGGTTTTTTATTAAATATATTTTTTAGTTGTAGGTGGACACAATACCTTTATTTATTTATTCATTTTTATGTGTTGCTAAGGGTCAAACCCAATGCCTCACATGTGCCAGGCAATCACTCTACCACTGAGCCACGACTCCAGCCCCACATAGAGGTTTTTAAAAAACATAATACCTGGACCAAAAATAATCACATAAATTCAAACTCAATGCTAAAATAAATGAAGACTTCACAAACAAATGCAAACTAGAAATATTTTGTGGTTATAACACAGAAACCATAACCATTCTTGTAAATTAATTTCAAAATTCTGTAATATTAATATGCCAACCTACAGAAGAACAAAACATATCACTTTAAAATATGAACATAGTGCTATTTAAAGGATTAATTCTGTTTCTCCCTTCTAACAAATTTTCATCTTCAAACTGTTTCTCCTATTACATATAACAAGAAAAGTGATATCATTAACAAAGAATTAAATCACAATCAAACACTTCCCCTTTGGTTCTTGATGGATGTCAGGGGCCAAATCACCATGATAAGAGCCATTAAGTGAGTATCTCCTATGTGCAAGGATTAATGATAATTACAATCTAGTAAGATCAATATTAGCATTCTGTATTACAGATAAAGAAACATTCAGTGAGTCCAAATGCATACCCCAGGCTAATATTTAGTAATTAAAACAAGAGATGATGAGGGTATAATTGTAAGATTCTAAAGCTTAGTGGCATGGTTTGAGTCTCCTTAAATGCCCTCAACAGAAGCACAAAAGGCAACCAAGAAAACTACAACAAAATCAAGTGACCAGTAGACAGAATGCTATTACCTCAGCAGTGAAGTGGTCAAACCTTCCATAAACTGCAATTATAGAACTGGATAAAAAGAATGTTTAAAACACACTTAAAGACAATGAAAACTTACTCATAGCAGACTTTTGAGATTAATATTTAATCTAAAAAACTTGCATCTGGAAGAAGTACAAATTGCTAGCTTGTGGTTTTTCAAGTCTAAGGACACTATTTGACCTGAGCCCAGTTCACCTAGTTCAGAGCAAAGGCTGCAGGAAAATGGTGGTTAGTTTGGGCAGCAGAAGTTTGAAGCTTTATGGGCATCAAGTTATTAGAAGACAGAATGCAAAGCCAGCAGAGCTAACAGTAGTTGACCACATGTCCTCAATCTGGGTAGGATCAGGAGAATTGCAAATAAATCCTCAACTCCTTGTAGTAAATATTCTTTGTGTGTTTTAAATTATTTTGTTGTTGTTGTTGTAGATGGACAATATGCCTTTATTTTTATGTGGTGCTGAGGATCGAACACAGCACCTCACACATGCTAGGCAAGCGCTCTGTGACTGAGATACAACCTCAGCCCTGTAGTAAATGTTTTTTGTATCTGAATAAAAAAAAGTCTGAAACTATTTGAGATACATTTTACAGAACTGAACAAATGAATAAAAGTACTGATGCTGTTGGGAGAAGCAAACACAAAATACAAAATGGGAGAGGACCAAGGCAAGAAAAAACCCCATGAAGATGAAATGGAGCTAGACACATCAGGTGAACTCAACAGACTTCTAATGTTACATGTATGTATGTGTAAAACATAAATGCATTTCCTAAATCTGCCTGAAGAAGAGGTCAATAAATATATGAAAGAACAGTGAACACACCCAGATCCTGGTTTCTTTCTTTCTATTTATTTATTTATTTTAGTTGTAGATGGACACAATGCCTTTACTTTATTTTTATGTGCTGAGGATAGAACCCAGTGCCTCACCTATGCTAGGCAAGCGCTCTACCACTCCAGCTCCCCCAGATCCTGGTTTCGAAGACTTGCTTTAGTCAACTTTCATGACACTTTGACCAATATACCTGTCAACAACAACTTAAAAGAAGGGAAAGTTTATTAGACGCTCATAGTTTCAGAGGTTTCAGTCCAAAGTGGTCATTCCATTGCTCTAGGCCCAAGATAAGGCACCATAATATGGGGACAGGGCCCAGTGAAGGAATGCTGCTCAGATCACGGAGAGGTCATGAAGCAGGAAGAGAGGGGAGAAGGGGCCACAGAGAAGATGCAGCTTCCAGGGCACACCTGAGTGACCCATCTTCTCCAGCCATGCCCCACAAGTCTACAGTTACCACCCAGTTAGTCCATTCAAGCTAGGATAGACTGAGAAGGTTGCAGCCTTCACAATCCAATCATTTCACCTCTGAACATTCCTGCATTAACACAGGTGCTTTGGAGGACATCTCATATCCATACCATAACCACCATTTCTATTAAAAGAAACTAAGGTTCTTTGGAAACACAGTTGATATTAGGATTATGGCAGAGGGAAGATAAGATAAACATATAACTGCTTGTTACAGCAGAAAGTAATGAAGTTCTCAAAAATAAAGTTGGGGTCATGTCATAAGCATGCAGGGGCCAGCTTGAGTGGGGCTCCTACTAGCCAAATCTGGGACAATTTAGGCACTAAAATAATTAAAATGATCCTTCTCCCATTTCGTATTTTGTATTTGCTTCTCCCAACAGCATCAGTACTTTTATTCATTTGTTCAGACAATAAGGGATTATAAACATTGAGAAAAACTGAAATTCGTGAGTCCATGATGACAACATATTAATGAGAATAAGGCAACAAAGAATGCCAACTGCTTTATTTTATGATATTTAACATTAAAAAGTTTTTTAAAGATGTATTTTTGGAACCCACGTTAAAAGCTGCTAAGAAAACAGAGGCTTTAGAACAGCGTAAGTGTGACTCTGTGAAGAACTGACCTTAATTAGTATCTCCTTCTATTTAAAATCAGTTCAGACACTCCGAAATATACTGCTTTGGAGTAGGGGATTCTTACACAACAAAGATTTCAGCCTTTGCTTTCATTGACTATAATCTTAATTTGTTTTAAAAAATGTTATTGGGTTAGTAAAATCAGATCCTCAAATACATCCACTACATTATTCAATGTCTTACATAAAGCTTTATGGACACATTCCTCTTAGAATGTGAAGTCAGAATTTTTTTCTCCTAAAGGACATGCATACTTTAACAGAAAATTGAATTAAGTGCTTGTGAGGTAATACAGGTTACTTAGCTTGAGTTAGCCATTTTACAATGTGTATATATCTATATCTGTATCTAATATATTTCAAAACAATATGTTGTACAAAATAAACACAATTTTTCAATTAAAAAATAAGTTAATTTTTTAAAAATGATAATAAGAGCTAAATAATTCATCAATTTCCTTTGTTGCCAAGGCTGTCAGAAAATTTATCTCTTTTCTATATGGTTGTTTTGATCTAATTTATCTTGTATTTAATCTCACAAGGGTATATGTTTTCTTTGAAAAACACCTCAAGTTCTTCAAGATAGAAGAGGGACTGCAGGTTAAAATTAAAAACTAATTATCTTAATAATGTGATACAACACTAATGTAAAATAATAGAGCCTCTTAATAGAAGTACTACAAATATAGCAATTGAATTCATTTGTGGTTAAAAAAAGCTTTAGTCAACTCAAACATACAACCATTTAGAATGATTGCTTTTTAATAAGTAAGACAAAAGCAAAATGTTGGAAGCAATATTTACAAACAAAATTATCTTTCCACATCCAAGCTACTGCTTGGGAATCTCAAAACTATATTTCAGATAATTAGAACTGAACTTCCTTTTACAGTATGAGACCCTTTAAATTAATAAAATTCAAATTCTAATTCTCACAACAAAATATGCAAAAGAAGACAGTTTTGTTTAATGACCTTTTTCTTGATAAATACTATAATGATGATCTTGAGAAATAATAACAGAAGCTACTTCAACTGCAGGCTTACCACAAGGTAGGCACTGTGGTGCATCTGCCTATCTCTGATCAAAATTACCATCTCTAAGAGTTTCAAAAAGCACTGTGTTCTATTAACATTTCTAATTTGTTTCCACATTGGCAAAATTTACTCTCAAAACCTTACAACAGGGAAGTTCAGTAAAAGTCTTCAAAGACTTTTCTGTAAGTCTGAAGTTACTTCAAAATAAAGTTAAAAAGTCTCACTCAGAACCATTTTATTTTTATTTCAAATTGATACTTTAAAAACAAAGTCCTCACATGGAACTGTGGCTACCTGTGGGTGAGGAGTATGATATTCCACCTTATGGATCAGGAGAAACAATTACTGAAGTTATATTCTTTGTACTTGATTCAAGTTCTAAAAAGCTTAACAAATAAAAATATGAAGTTAAAATTAATAGTAAATAATCCATATGATATAACAATTCAGATAGGTTTAAATAGGTCTTATTCAAACAGCAGAAATGTGAATATGCATGCCCAAATGCTAAAAACAAAGGAAATGCCAAGGCATGACCGCATGCTAATTCAAAACAACTTTATGGACAAATCGTCTACAGAAATACCTTAATTTTAACTGGTTTGTGTTGTTTTAAAATTTTGACCATTCTATTTATTTCCAATTTTTTTTTGTATCACTAAGTAGTTATGGTTAAAACACACACACTCCTCAAGGTGTTAAATATTTAACTTGTTTCCAAAATGTGAAATAAGCATTGCTTTTGGTTCTTCCTCCAAAAAAGGGGCACTATTATTTGTTCTGATATTTTCTCTAGTGTCATTCTCTGCTTCAGAGATGACTATAAACCACAGAGGGTGAATTTACACTCCAAATAAGACAAAAACTGAAATAATGCTTAGTAATATCTCCTCTTTAGTTGGAATCTACCAGAGAGTTCTATTTTACAGTAAAATGTGTGCTATCACCTTGACTCCATCCGTCATCATCAACCTAGATCCCTCTCTCTTTACCATCAACCTTGATCCCTATAAGAACTGTTTTTAAAATATTTTTTTAGACATTGATGAACCTTTAATTTTATTCATTTATTTATATGTGGTGCTGAGGATAGCACCCAATGCCTCACACATGCTAGGCAAGTGCTCTACCACTGAGCCACAACCCCAGCCCCTTGTAAGAATTTTTACTGGTTTCTCATGTACCCTTTCAGATTTATTATGCAGTTCTTTATTAAAATAAAGAGGGTTGCAGCTACTCCACAAATTGTTGTGCTTTCCTTTGTACCATTTATCTCAATTCAACGAGACCTAAATAATGTCTGTCTACCCTTTCTCAAGCTCATGCAGACTCCGATTCCTGTGGCAAGGCTTCGAGTAGTTCCACAGGAAAAGCAAAAAGATCAGTGAGCAAAGAAACACCAAAACTAGCAGTCACACAGACACGAGCTAACACACATTAATCAATCCTTCACCTCACCAGCAATACTAAGGCAAAAAAAGAACTAGTCTTTTCTAAATACCGAGCATGGTACCTAATACATCTATTTTATTATAGTTCCTTTTACAAAATATAGAGGATATTTAGTCTTTTGAGGGAGGGGGGCAGGGACAGTAAAAGAATTCTTTGTCAATCACACTTTGTGACAGAATGATGCATAATTGCAATGTCACCTCAGGACTTAAATGGAACCTTGGTACTCAAGTGCTTATTTTTATTATGGTTTGGAAATAAAAACTATAAGTACCAAGTAAATGAGACAAGCAAGAGTCAGAAAAATGTAGCAGAGTACATTTCACTTGGAACTATCAGAAGAGACATTAAGGCTAAACTAGGCAAGGTTGGTTTTAGGGAGCAGAGAATGGGGTAAGACAAGGAAAGAGCGAAGAGTCAACTTAAGGGGTTTTATACTTTAAAATATCTAAGCAGGGAATGGCAAACTACAGCTAGTGGTCCAAATCCAATCCACTGCTTATTTTATTTGGTTTAAAGGTTCATCAACATTTAAAAAAATTTTTAATTCTTTTTTTTAATGTTTTAAATGGTTAAAAAAATAAAAAGACATTTCATGACACATGAAAATTAAGATATTCATATATGAAGTTTTACAGCTACATAGCCAAGTCATACATTTGCATGATGTCTGTCATCTACATGGCAGAGCTGGGAACTGCAATAGAGACCTCAACTCACAAAGCCTAAAATATTTACTATTGGCATTTCAGAGAAAAAAATTGTCAATCTCTTCCCTTAGGACAGCCTATTTATCTCAAATATTATAAGTGAGGGGCTGGGAAAAGGATGGTGAGAAAGAATAGAATAAGAGACTCATAGGTGGAAGTAAGGATTTTAGTCAACATCCTAGAAGTAGTGGGGAAGTCATTAAATAAAGAGTTTTAAGGAAAATGACAACTAGATTTGTATTTTGAAAGATCATTCTGACTGTTATACTGGGAGCTAGAGTGTTAAAAGATAAATAAGAAAACTAGTGTAGTAAATAGTTCAAGCAAGATAAGAACTTAATTTGTGGGAGCAAAATTATTTCTGAACCCAGAAGGGTTCAAAGTCTGGCTATGCAACTTGCCAGGTTATTTCAATTCTCACATTCATTATGTTACAACAGTTTTAGGTAGAGAAAGCTAAAAATATTCCAAAGTATGTACATCTAAAAAGTTTGGGAATTATTACAGAATTAAGTGCTCCCTTAGAATACTTTCCAAAATGTTTTATTCTTGTTATATGCTAGAAAAGACTTTTACTAAATTTACAATTAAAGAATTTACAAGTAAACAATACAACATAAATTAACAAAAACAAAAAAGGGAATATATACAAATTCTGATTAGGTACATTTTTCAGAGCCCTTTTTCCCCATAGTGTAGTAGTAATAAAACAAAGAACGTACCTGCTACATTCTAACAACGTAACTTTAAGACGTCCTTCAGCAAGTGCCCACTGGTGTATATGGATATACTCTTCATCTTCTTCAGATTCTTGCAAGGTCTGATATGGAAAAAACGGCTTGAACCTGACAAAAGTAAAAATAAGTCTAAATTTCTAAATAACCCATCACTCTTAAAGTTCAAAGCACAATAACAAAACATACACATACTTCAGAAAACAATACAAAACACCTAATACTGCATGTGCTCTACAAAACCAAAGCTTATTGTATCTGCCCATAAATGGCAACAACTGGTGGTGGCACTTTTTTTTTTTTTTTGGGGGGGGGAGTACTAGGGATTGAACCCAGAGATACTTTTATCACTGAGCTACATCCCCTGCCCTTTTCATTTATTTTGAGACAGGTCTACCTAAGTTGCTGAGGCTGGCCTTGAATTTTCAATCCTCTGGTCTCAGCCTCCCCAGTCACTAGAATTACAGGTGTGTGCCACCATGCCCATAAAATGGTGCCTTCTTTATAGCACCCAGGAATTCTCACTTTTTGGTCTACTCTCAATAAAAAGGCAGGACTCATCACTAGAGAGGAAACTCCAGAAGGAGCCAATAGGTTTAGGTGGGGCAGGAGATTCTTTGGATCAGATGGGAAAAGTGTTCCTATAGCACAAGTTCAAAATTCAGAATGTACTGTTTTATGGAAATAATGAGATAGAAATTAGTACATGATAATGATAATTTCAGTAAAAATTAATAGCAGCAAGGTATTCACCAGAGTAACAAGGTAACAAGTAACCTGTCTAGTAGCTGTTTCACATACATTATTTTATTTAATGCTCACAAACTAAGTGGTGATATTGCTTGCTCTTTTCTGCAGATGAAGAGTGAGTCTTCATATGAGTGAAGCATTTGTTCAATTATACACAGTGGGTGGCAAAACCAGAATTCAAGCTAGTCTCACTCCACCAAAACCCAAACTATCTCACAATTTTGTCACCCATGAATTATTTGGGCTATGTGTTCATTGTTAACCCTTATTTTTAATGGAGATACTTATGCTGAATTATATAAACTGTAGGCTTTAAAAAAAAACTTTTTAATTTGAAATAGAACTCATACTCCCCCATTATAGCAAAGGATAAAGAAAATGAGAGAAAACTGGGCTTGAGGCCCTGCAGTTTTCAATTCACCCTAAACACTATCACTAACCATGGCATTTGCTTGTTCAGAAAGTTTTCATGGCTTCCCACTGATCACAAAAGAACAGCAAGAAAAGAGCTAGGGGTGGTGGTGCACACTAGTAAGCCTGTAGACCCAGCTATTCAGGAAGCTGAGGCAGGAATCACAAGAGTTCACAACCATCCTGGGCAACATAACACTATCCTGTTTCAAAAGAGAGAGTCCTAAGTCACTAGTTCCACATTCAAGATCCACCACAATTTTTCTAATCATATATTTACTTGAAATAAATCTTTCATTCTAGGAAGTTACCTTCTATAGTTCAAAAACATTACATATTCCTGCTTTCAGGTCTTCTGTGCCCACTGAAGGTTTTCCTTAGTACTCAAGGATCGTCCAGCTCCTAAGCTCTTTCTATACTTGGTTTCAGATTCTAGACCACAGCAGTCCCATCCACTGGTTTCAATTCTGTTTATCTTGCAGTCATTTAAATGGCCTAGTCTCACAATTCTCTGCACAAGTCACATACCTGACAAGGCTCCTCATACACTTAAGACTTGAGTATGTGCTGAGTTAATTATAAAAATCCAACACTGAAAATGAAATAAAACACTTGGAAAGTATTAGTAGCCCACTATAGTTTATACCAGAAAAATACAGAAGAGGGGAAGTATCACCATCTATCTGAGGTGGCGACCTACGGCGGGTTCACAAAATCTGACTATTTCAATAACTTAAGGAAACGGCCAAGAAACCATGCAAACACACAGAAGTACCTTTTCAAAATCCAGGGATGGCTCTGTAACCTTAGGGGTCTGTGGAGAGAGAGAGAGCCACTGGAATTCTTTTTTCTTATATAGGGAACACACAAGGGGGGGTTCCATGGAACATTCTATCCCCAAAAGGGCAAAGGGGTAGGATTACCAAGGAACAGGTGAGTGTAACTCAACCCCACCGGGTGACACCCACTACTGGAGCCACACCTTCCTAATCCAAGCAGAAGTAAAGCCCAATGTATTGTGGGGTACAATAACTGCTCAGCACCCCTTTACTCAGGACTTACAGGTGTGCACAAAGCTTCTGTCCAGAGCAGCTCCCAAATGGGAAGGGTACTGTTTTATGACTTCCTGGTAAACAGGACTAAAGAAAAAAATAACTTTTTAAGAAAACAGAATTAGACACACAGACAATGCTTAGTGCTTTCTCCTTCATCTGAACTAGTATAGCAAACAGAAGCCCCTTCGTTTCTCCCAGCTACTACACTAATTTGCATATGAAGTCATTTGATTCAGACAGATTGGCACCAAAGTTTTAGAGGGAAAAATATAGGAACCAAATTAATTATATTACCACAATGCTGTAATCGAGTGCTTTTAACACAAACCTTATAGCTCCTAAAGAGCATATAACTTTGTTACTCTGTAAAAAAATTACAAATATCACTACATACACTAGCAATTTCAAATGTAGTAATCCAAGCTAATTAGCTAAAATAAAAACTGCTTTTAGAAAACTTTAATTGTCAAGTATAAAGTTAAAATTCAATAAAAAGTTTCTCACAGGGGTGTGAATTGAATGTTATATGGAATAAAGTCTAATTTGGTTAAGTAATACCTAGAGGGTTTAACTAAGAGTGTTTATGCACAAAAATATATTAAAATCAGAAAAACAAAATAAAAATAGAAACATTTTCCTTTTAAAATGAATATACTAAGCTGGGATGCAGCTCAGAGCACTTGCCTAGTATGTGTGAGGACCAAGCTTTAATGCCCAATCCAGCCAAGAAAAACAACAGAATCCACACACGAATGTTTTATAAAAACACTTGGTTTTCAAAACATTTAAGTCCAAGCCTTTTAAAATATCTCAAAACCATAAGGAGTCCAAATAATTATGCAGACTTCCTGTTTCCCTTCCTTTTATCTTCCTGTCCTACCGAATAATCTTTCCTTAGTTTATCTCCTGTTAGTCAAAAATGTCCATTTTCTCGCTCAAGTTCCCAGGAAACGAGACTTCTTTACCAAGCTACCTGAACTCCTCCTACAGAAACTCAGGAAATTAACCTAGGAAAATTTATTTTCAGGGTAACAGCATGAGGAACTGTGCTGATGGGCTCCCCAGTGAAACTGGTGAAAACTATTTTAAAACAAAATACTTAACAGCCTTTGTAAGTGGTCCTAAGGGCAACAGCAAATGAGGAAATTCTATTCAAGAAAACGTGAAACATTTGTTAAGAAAGCCAAGTCTGTGGTATTTGAACCAAGACTACTCCCCTACCCTGCAAACTCAGGGAGGCAGAGACTAAACTCCAGCTCTCAGTCGGAGGGCTTTCTTGAAGAATAAGACACCAGTATCTCTCATTTGCCTCCAGCTACCTGTTCCTAGACAAGTGTGATCAAAGGGTGGGGCATCCCATAATGAGACCCTGATCATCTTTGTCCTGGCTCTTGAAGTAATTGTTCCACAGTGGGAAAGGCAAGCCAAAAAGCTTGGCTGCCCTTCCCATTCCAGTGATCACCAATTAGAGTGGGGGTGTTACCCAAAGGGAAGCTTGCCATTGTTTCCGCCCCTAGCTCTAGGGCCTTGGCTCAGATAGTTTGCAGGGGGAGAAGGAGAGACAGAAACAGGTCAGATCATAAAACAGGTATCTCCAATCTCTTCCTAATAAAATGACTTTGTTTACCATACACTAAGAATTTCAAACCCATGTGGACTATCAAGTACAATGGCGACTGCAGCAAAAGGCAATGGGAGAGACTTATGGATTTCAGGAAGAGACAGCACACACTGCAGGCTGCAGAGTTTGCAGAACAGACCAGAATATGAAACAGCTGGCAGAAGCTTTCCTGGAGTGAGAACAAATATCAAACACTGACCTCAGAAACTTCCTGAAGGAGCCAAAATTTGACTGGATTAACAAAGGAAGTATTATGATAATGTCACAATCAGTAGAGTATCAATAAAAAGGAATTACTTTAAGAAAAACAAAATAGATATTCTGGAATTGAAAAGTATAACTGAACCCGGCATGGAGGTGCATGCCTTAATCCCAGAGGCTCAAGAGGCGGAGTCAGAAGGACCTCAAGTTCAAAGCCAGCCTCAGCAACTTAGTGAGGCCCTAAGTAACTCAGTGAGACTTTGTCTCTAAATAAAATATAAAAAAGTGGCTCAGTGGTTAAGTGTCCCTGAGTTCAATCCCTGGTACCAAAAAAAAAAACAGTATAACTGAAGATTAAAAATTCACCTGAAGGATTTCCAACAGTAGATTTGAAGTGTCAAAAGAAAGAATTACTAAATTTGAAAAAAGAAGTTATAAGCCATGGGGGGGAGGGAATAAAGAAAAATGTACTGAACTTTAGGGAAAGGTGTGATACCATTAAGCACACCTACAACCACAGAATGGTAATACCAGAAAGAGACAGGAGAACAAAATATTCCAAGAAATAAAGAGAGATAGTCAGTAGGTCCTGAGCTCCATTCATATTAAAATCTGAGAATAGTAAAATTTATAGAGTGATTGTTTAAGATATGTAAGAGATTAGGAGGGTAAAAGCTAAGGGTTATGAGTTTTCTTTCTGAGATGTTAAAAATGCTCTAAAATTGACTATTATGGTGGTTGCACATATATTTGAATATGCTAAAATCCAGTGAATTGCAATTTTTAAATAGGTGAATTGTATGGAATATGAATTATATTTCAATAAAGTTATTAAAAAATAATTACTCTTGTTTCTGCTTTGATATATGTTTGGTTAGAATTATTTGATTAAATAATAAAACCATAAATGACAAAGTTCTACTTAAAATACATTAAAGCCCCCATTAAATATTATGAAAAACAAACATTTGTTGAATCCCTACCATACCAGGTGCTGACTGTAAAACACTTTAAATTTATTTTAAAACTTAATCCTTAACAATGATCCTCAAACTAGGGATGTACACAGTACATAAAGGAAAGGGTCTTAGCACTTTCATACCTAATAAACGTTAGTGCTAAAACTGAAATCTGTACTAGTGTCTGCTAAGACTTTCATAATAGAATACTATAGCCTGGGTATTCTGTTATGAATACTCTGGGTATATTTTCTGACAGTTTTTGGAGGCTGGAAGTCTCAGATCAAGATGCAGGCAAGGTTGGTTTCCAGTGAGGATCTGTCCTTGGCGGTCCTTCTCACCGTAACCTCTCATGGCCTTTTCTGCGCGCATATTCCTGATGTCTCTTCTTCTTAGAGGGATACCAGTTTTATTAAGTTAGATCTTATGATATCACTTAACCTTAATTATCTCCTTGAAGGTCCAATATCAAAACACAGTCACACTGAGGAGTAAGATTTCAACAGAAGAATTTGCAAGGGACAGAAAGAGGGCACAATTCAGTCCATAACACAAATGTAACTGCAGAGCCTGGTCTACAGTCTGAGGCTGATCTGACTGCCATCCTGTTAGCTGCAGGAATATATGCTCTAGTACCAGAGTAAAGGTACCTGCCAAGGAGTCTTCTCCTCTTGTATGTATTATTATACTTGATCCGCACAATTATATGGTGAGGCAAGCGGGTCCCCATCACTTCCTCATTTCCCACAGACACATTAACAGGGTCAGAAAGAACAAACTGTCTGCCGAAGGATGCACTTTTTATTTTTAAAATGACATAAAAATACAGGCCCAAAAAATGGGGGCCTAAAGCAAAAATGAAAAAGTGATCCAGAAAATAGTGAATCCAAGTCAGGAGAGCAATGATGTCTAAAACCAGATGACCGATATGTGGCAAGCCAAATAAAGGAAATAAGAGAGATAAAAGAAATGAGGCGGGAGAGGGGCACTATGAAAATTAGGTTTAAGGCAATATGATAAGAGAATAAAAAAGAATTCAAACAACTCAAGGAACATATTGCTTTTAATGATACAAAGGTTAAGAAACTAGAATATTTAAAAGGAAATGTTGAGAAGGAATTGTATGTGGACATAACATTTATGTAGACATAATAATGTGAATACAGAGAATAAGAAAGACTTAACTATAAGCAGAACATAAACATTATAAGTTATATAAAAATAAGGATGTAGTTCAATGAATGAACTGAAATAGTGATATAATTATATTGGGAAAAGGCAAAAAAAGGAAGGCAAGAGAGGATACTGCTTAGCTAAATCCTCATCTATCTTAGAAAGTCAATCAATAGACGAGGTCTAAAGTTGTTAAATTAAAAATAGCTATATTACATTGCTTACCGATATAGAGATAATACCATAATTTATTGAATACTCAGCATGGAAACATTTATTGAATACTTAGCATGGAAAGACATTATATTAACTTAGTTAATTCCCACAACAATTTCATGAGATAGGTAATATTATTAACCTCCATTGTGCAAATGAGGGAGCTGAGACACAGAGACATTGAACAATTTGCTCTCGGATACATCACTATTAAGTGGAAGAGTCAATCTAAGCAGTTTAGCTTCACGATCATACCCTTGGTTAATGTTTCAACATTGTTGAAAAGAGAAATTACAAATGGTTGCTTCTGAAGAACATGATTTAGCACAGAAAAGTAGAGGGTTTAGGAAGGAACTAATGATTTTCATGATAAATCCTTCTGTTATATTTGGTTTTTAAATTATGGGCATTAGCTAAAACAAAGATAGACAATACCAAATGTTGAAGAGGATGTGAAACTGTTGGTGTGAGATTATTAAAATTACCTTGAAAACTGTGTAAATATCTATTTAATCTCAAGAGATACACATAGCCCATGACTTAGCAACTGTACCTCTAGTCATAACCAATAGAAAGGTGCAGTGTTCATCAAGAGACATGTGTAAGAACATTCATAATAACACTATCCACCATCATCGGTAGAATGGTTAGCTTGAGGTACATTCACACAGTGGAACACGCCACAGATTGGTCCCACAGATATACTGTAGTCTAAGAAGACCAAAAAAAAAAAAAAAAAAAAAATGAATACAGTATGATTCTATTAAAAAGTTTAAAACATACCAAAAAAAAAAAAAAAAAAAAAAGCAATGGTGTTTGAGGTCAGGAGAGTAGCTACTTTTAGGCTAGGCAAGGCAAGGCAGAAAAGGACAGGGACTAGGTGGCATACAAGGGGCTTCTTGGTTACTGATATATTCTGTTGTCACTTGTTCTGAAGGCTGGTTTCATGGGTCCGTTCATATTGTCAAAATTCACTCTGTTAAACTTTTACAACTGTTATACTTTTCAGGTAATGACATATTTTAATAAAAGTTTAAGTAAATGTTTAATTTTAAAACATATATTAGTATAGTAGAATTTTAAAACATATTTAACATTTTACACTTACAAGAGAAGCAAGCCTTCTTCTAACATATGGATCTGAGAAAATCTTTTTTAACATCTAAGATATTTTTTCAATCTAAGATGTCTTTTCAAGATTGCTCTATAAAGCACCCTGAATACCAGCTGGTGACATCTTCATCACATGGTAGCAATAAAACTATTAGTAAACACTGCAATCTTTAGAGAAAAAAAGTTTACAACAAATCCAATAGAAAAATATGCTGTGATCTAGATCTACTCTTGATTTGTATGGGGCTTGTGTGTCCTTGCCTAAATGAGAAATCAGTTAAGAATTTTTAGCTCAAGCCGGGTACAGTAGCACACACCTATAAATCCCACCAGCTATGGAGGCTGAGGCAAGAGGAACCCAAGTTCAAAGGCAGCCTCAGCAACTTAGCCAGGCCTTGCAAGCAACTTAGCCAGACCCTGTGTCAAAAAAAAAAAAATTAGGGGTTGAGTACCCCTGGGTTCAAGCCCTGGTATCCACCCCTCCCCCCAACCCCCCCCATAAAAAAAAGACAAATCCTTATACCAAGCTCCTCTATGCTTACCAAAGTTAGTCCTCCATATTATTTCTTCTGATGAACTGTATCTATTAACCACTCTAATCCCATACCTAGCCCCGTCTGGTAAACTCCTTTTCACTATTCAAGTTCTACTTTAAAGTAACCTCCTCTCTATAACCTGTCTCCCTCCCTTCTCTACCATCTGGTAATCGCTTCCTCACTTAAGTTCTAAAATTACTTTATAAACACTTCTATTATACTACCAGTCAACCTGTTTACTGCCTGTCTCTTTCCAGTGCTCCTCAAATGGCACCTTCCTCACAATTAAATCATGAGTTGTTGAGAAAAAGAACCATATGTCAAGGCAGTACAAACAGTGGTTAAGAGCAGAATTTCAAGCCAGACTGCTTGGCTAGGGATCCTGTTGTACCATTTCCCAGCAATATGACCTTCAGAAAACTGTCTTTAACCTTCAGTTTCCCCAAATGCAAAAATTATACCTACTTCATGGTGGTAGTATAAGGAATGCATAAAATAATGAAAACCACTTAGAACCATGCCAGCAAATTCCTGTTTAATAGCAGGAATTTAAGCTGAACAATAAACAAAATGCCTCAACATGAATCGGCCATTTAATATATATCCACCAAAATAAAAATGCCATTTGATGTTAAAATGGTATAACTGTAATTATTCTACAATACTTGGATTTTTCTGAAACTCTTTGGAAATTCCTAAAAGAAATTCCATAAAGGTTTTATTAGTCTATTATAACAATTATGGTACATTTTTAATTTAAAGTTACTATATACATGTTTTTCCTAAAACTAAGTAGCCTTAAGTCTTGGAGAAGATCTCATTCACTGTTACTAATGGGTTATTTCCATGGTCATTCCTTTTTTCTTTTCTATTAACTGAATTTCCTATAAGTTCTCTTTTTAAAGGCAACTGTGTTTAATCTGGAACTGCCTAATATTTAACATAATATTTTCCATCTTAACATCAGTTAATAAGAAATAATTTTTCATCTTATTTTTAATGTTAAAAAGGAAAAACTCTATTTGAAGATCATCATAAACTTTTGAAAATAACAAAAGCACTTCCAAATACTAATTTATTCCACAGACTATTACACATGAAAGATAACTCCATACATAGCCAAGAGTTTAAATCCCTTCATTTTACTGATGAGAAAATTAAAAACTAAAAAGATTAGAGAGATTACCAAGTTTTAAAATGTAGGTACACTGACTCTCAGGCCTGTCCTCTTTTAGGGATATATTTGAAGGCTCCAGATTAGCAACATTACCCACCGTGGTAGAAACATATTATTCTTATTCCTACCAGCATTTACAAAACTAAGTTTGGCTGATGTGATAACAGAATAATATGTGCTCTACCATGAATCTACCATTAAGGTAGGTAAACTACTCTGGGTGGAGGAAAGTTGGGGGTCGTGTCCAAAAGGAACAAAAGGGAAGGAAAAAATTAGAAATAACCCAGATAGCTTTTAAGTCATATGCACTTATAATTGAGATTACTATTGACATAGAAAGAGCTCATGTCTGTCTTATCTAAGGTTTTGGAGTACTCTCTGCCCCTCCCGTCCCATGATACAAAACCTTTAAACCTTTGAGAAATTAAAGTATTTTAACATATTATCATGTTATTATTTTAGCTTAAAATTTTTCATAGTGACAAACTTTCTTCCAGTAAAAGCAAACAAAACAGTGAAGTGTTTAAATAAAACAAAGGAATGCAGTTGAATCTTAAAAGATAATTTAAAAAGTTAAAATAAAATATAGGAAAAATGTTTAAGTTAAAAGGGGCTGGGATTGCAGCTCAGTGGTAGAGCCTGTGGAGCATGCATGAGGCACTAAGTTTGATCACAGCACCACATAAAAATAAACAAAATAAAGGTACTGTGTCCATCTACAACTAAAAAAATATTTAAAAAAAAAAAAAAAAAAAAAAGGCTATGGCCAGGGCCGGGTGGGGTGCAGTAGCGCACACCAGTAATACCAATGGCTCAGAATGTTAGGTAGTAGCTAGCAATGAGCATTGAGATACATGGTAAGGTCATAAAGTGTTCTTCAAATTACTTTAGGATCCTTCTTTAAACTACTTTCAAAGCAGACCAGAAAGCAAAGGGTGGTAATTTGTAGAAAATAAAGAGAAGCAAAAGGAGCTAACTGGGAAAATCCATCAAGGGAAAAGGAATAATGGGACTAACAACAGGGTCCACCGGAGGTTGATGTGAAGTTAGGAATTATAGCTCTAAGTGTGTCTCCATGTATCTAGGAAGACTTTGCACTGTAACTTCTGACCAGCTATTGACCCCAGTGCCCACATTAACATGGGACTGACTTATAGACAAAGCCCTCCTAAGTAGGATGGCCACTATGACAATTCTGGAGAGGACCAACTAAGGTCAAATACTCTACCACCCAACATGAAGGAGGGACTGAACATATGATTGGTAAAGAGTACAGAAGGTGGTCCCCAGTTCTCCTGGTAAGCATCAAACACTAAGAAAATTTGGGGACAGCATTGTCTTTCTTATCATTATAGCCCACTCTCTCTTAAGAGTGCTCTCTGATTACACCTCACTTTTACTTTATGTTCACCTCACTTTTGCTTATAATAAAGTTCTCTTGCATGGCTTTTGGTATCTGACTTTAAATTTTCTTTCACTGGAACACAAGAACAGGGGTTTGGAGTTTTAGCTCCCTGCTTTCCCATGACAAGGAGGCTGAGACAGGAGGCTAACAGGTTCAAAGCCAGCCTCATCAATTTAGTGAGGCTCTGAACAATTAGCAAGACTCTATCTCAAAATAAAATATAAAAAGGATGTGGCTGAATGGTTAAGTGTCCTGGGTTCAATCCCCAGCACAAAAGAAAAAAGAGAAAAAAACAAAAACAAAAAAAAACAAACCTCTGTAGGAAATCAGGATTCACTGTTGAATCTCAGAGCACTATACATTATATTGTATAAAATGAACCAAAAGTCTATGTTTGAAATGCCTACAGGATCAGGAAAATTTAAACACTAGATATTTAATGAATTTGGCATTACTGTTGAAATTTATTTTAGATCTGATAAAAATTAAAATTCTTCTTCTTTAGATATACAGACTTTGTATTTGTGGATAAAATATGTGGAGATTTGCTTCAAAATAATCCAGGTGGGGGAGGGAGGTTAGAGATAAAATAAGATTGGCTGTGAGTTGACAAATGTTAAATTAGGGACAGACATCTGAAAGTTCATTTTACTACATGTTTTACCTCTGAACTATGAATTTTTTCCTAATAAAAAGTCAAAACAGTGCTGGATATGGTGGAACACACCTTTAATCCAGCAATTCAGAGGATTACAAATTCCACCTTAGCCTCAGAAACTTAGGAAGATCCTGTCTCAAAATTTAAAAATAAATAAATAAATTTAAAGAACTGAGAATATAACTCAGTGGTAGAGTATCACTGGGTTCAATCCTCAATACTGCAAAAAAAGTTAAAAGTCCCCACTATATAGTAATATAATATAAAAGTATGAGCTCTATAATCTCAGAAACCTAGGTTTCAAATTGAGTAATTCATTTAATCTTTCTGACCCTATATTGATTCATTTATAACTGAAATATCACTATTATGGTATTATTATGTAGATTTGATAATATACATATAAAGCATATAGTACTGTCCTGGCCCAAATTAGAAGTTTAATAAATCTAATCATATTTCTTACTTTCTTCTTCAAATCTTCTTTTATAAACTGCAAAATAGTTCTCTGCCAATTGCTGACCCTTAATTTCCAGTGCTGTGTTCCACATCCATTTTAATACCTATCATCTAATCTTTGTATTTCCTCTGATTTTCTTCTCTTGGGTTTTCTATTATTTCTCCTTCACATGTCTGCTTTTTCTTGACAAGGCAGTTTAAAATGGTGCTGTTAAGCACACAGGCTTTAGAGTCAATAGTTAGTCTTCAATTTTGGCTCTAATCCTTACTAGCTCTGAGACCCTGGACAAGTTACTTCAGCTTTAAAACTCAAGTTTCTTCATCTGTAAAGTAAGATAATTACAGAACCTAGTTTTGAGTAGTTATTGTAAAGATCAGATGAGAAATTTCTCATAAAGCATTTGGCACAGTGAAATGCTCCAGAAATACTGTCTATCAACTTTCTATTTATTTATATTAAGGCTGGTTTCCTACAGAATCATCAGGGAACAAACTGTTCCCTCTTCACAAGGAACTACTTCAGGACTCAGCATTCACCATGTGTGAAGTTCAAACTCATAGTATTTGTCTTCCTCTGACTTCACCCACCACATGGCCATGATTTCAGTCCCCATGCTAGTTCATTTTTTAAAAAGTATGTGTTCTGTCATATTATCAACTTGTAATTGCAAAAGAACAATTTAACAATAGCTAATATGCCTCCCTATTTTAGGTATCACCTTTCTACTTCTGTGTCATTACGTTTTATAAATAAGATGATATTAAACTCAACATATTAAGAATATATTAAAGAAACCCATGCAGAATTGTTCTGTTTATGGAATTCCTTGGTGTGTCCTATTGCTGACCAACTCTATTCACATGGGGAAAGGATTTTAATTTCTGTAGTTCTACAGAGAAAAAAGTACTCTTGAATAGTTATGAAACTATGAACAATATCAACAAATATTATCACAAAAAAAACCCAACAACCCCAAAGTTTCCACCGCTTGTTCCTATACCCTCTCTCTAATAATGCTTATTTTTTTTCAATTCTGCATAAGAATAATCAAGATCTAAAATGTCTCCAATTTTCTTAAGTGGTTTTACCTATACAAGGAACAAAAGAGTAATAATAGAGGCTTGCTGGTCTCTCACAAAAGAACTTAAATAGCTGGTGACTCAAAGGTGAATCAATGTCAACTGATATCCTATGCACCAGAGAGATAAGGTATCAAGTGAGATGAGTTGCTCAGGGAACCTAAGTCATTCTCTTGACCAGGTCTGTCAAATCTAATATCCTTTTAGGTTCACCAAAATCCAAAAAGAGTCCTTTACCATTATCTAGGATCAAAACTACTACTTCATATATTTCTAGCACTTATGCAAATTACACAATACTTCACATACACAGTTTATTCCCATGACTCGTAACAACGTATGATATTATAGACATATAATTATTTTGTGTGTGTGTTGTGGGGGGTGGTGCTGGGAATTGAACCCAGGGCCTTATGCATGCTAGGCAAGTGCCCTACCACTGAGCTACATCCCCAGCCCATACTTTTACACACGAAGAAAATAAGGATGAAAAAGGCCAAGTGTCTTGTACATGATCATGTAATAAATGGCACAGTCAAAACTGAAACAGATCTATCAACCCTGTGTGCCAAGATGGACAAGCAATACTAGACAGCAATTAAAAATACTATTGTCTCTAATATTTACTAAAGATAACTGATAAAATGAAGTAATTGAGATAGTTCCTTTATATGTGGCAAAAAAATATGTAGACCAGTGGTTCTCAAACATTTGGTTCTCAACACCCCAATACAAATTTTAAATTATTGAGGACCCCAAAGGACCAATACTTATGTGAATTATATTCATAAATATTTCCCATATGAGATATTTAAAATGATAGTGTTTATAACATAAGAATGTACAAGCTTACATTTCATTAATAGGGTGATGAGTCATCACACATAACTTCTGGAAAACACCACCAATATACTTATGAGAGAATGAGAGTGCTAAAGGCAGAAACATTCTCAAATTACTATGGGAATTATTTTGATTTGGTAGGTCCATCTTGGGAAAGATTGGAGATTCAAATGGATGCCCCAATAATAGATAGAAAACCATTTAGTTAGACTGTAATAACTTTTAATTGTGGCAATTCTTTTTTTTATTATTTTTGGTTGTAGATTGACACAATACCTTTATTTTATTTATTTATTTCTATGTGATGCTGAGGATTGAATCCGTGCCTAACACATGCCAGGCAAGCACTCCACCACTGAGCCACAACTCCAGCCCCAATTCTTTTTAAAAAAGTTTAAGCCATAACTCATTACCTTAAGTTCACTATTTCTCCTACTTGATTAAAACAAAACAAAACAAAACCTTAAAAAGATGACATTTTGCTTTATTCCCTTTCAGCACTAGTTCTTTCTTCAGTATACTGTAGAATAGGCAAAGATCGTATTGAACATTTATTGAATAAAATGATTTTTTTCTGAATTGAGGGAAAAAAACATCTTAAGGTAAAATTATTACCTCACTACTATAATAAAGGCATAAACAATTATATAATACAAAAGTCTAGTCATCTTAAACCAGTCAAATGAATTAAGACAAAAACAAAAACAAAAAACTCTGTTCCAGATATGAAGTAAGAAACAGCAAAAGAAATGATGACAAATTTAATACTTCAAGGTTATATTGTTAGCTTTTCCCCAATTTCTCCCTAGCCAAGTAAAAGCAAAACATCTTCAAAAGTATGATTGTATTTCTCCATCTCAGTTTATAATTATTTCACTCAAGTTTGAACTTATTAAATGAAAATGGTAATTTTTATCTACATAGTTGAGAGGTAGCTCTACATTAGACTTATGGTAGAATAAGAGTCAGCCTGCAGAAATAATAGAAGAGTATTAAACAATGCCACCTTAATGCCATCAATTTTGCATAATTGTGTTCTCTTTAAAAATTTTAGATTCTATTTCATTTGATCTCAAAAATAATAACTTAAACCAACAAATCAATAGTAATTACAGAAACAGATTCCTTATCTTCTAATTCTACTTTTTGAAGGCAACAGGCCGTGTTACTTTTAAAACAAATTTTAAGAACATAGATATTTTGTAAGCTTCAACAATTCTTATCACTGAATCTAGTTCAATAAATTCTTATTGACTGTCATGATTCTCATAATTACTGAGCCCAAATTCTACTCTGTAGTACTAAAAATTATAGATAATTTACTTAATTATTTCACACAAGAAATTTATTTCAATATAGAATATAACTTAGGTATATTGTACTTATGGGCTTTATTACAGACTAAGGCTGTCAGGAATTTTCTCTTAACATTTTATTAATGTTAAAACAGCCAAACTAAATTCCATTTGTATAACCTACCACACCAGAATTGGTACACCAAAGAATTCATATTTTACTATAAACATTCAGGTAAATTCTTCCATGTCAAGAGTTTGACATTCCGGTTCTAATTAAAATCTACAATGTTAAATAAATACTGAGAACTAACTAACTAATACATCTTTCCAAATATTGAAAGAGATATCACCTGTCCTAAATTTTACAGAAAATAATATTATACTTACTAATAGTAGGAACAAAATAAGATTTTCAGTGCATTATAAAAATAATTATCAAAACAACTGAAATTAGCTACATTAGAATGGCTTACTTTAGCCAAAGCATGTTGCAGAGAACTATAAGCTTTGAATTATTACTTGCATGATTAAGTAAATAATTTGCATAAGCAAAGGATTAAGGTAAGAAGACTAGTGAATTAGTATAATCTAGTATGAAAGACTATTAAGTGAAAAGGTTAAAAAAAAAAAAGCGTACAACAGAAATCCAACGAACTATTTAGTAGATAATGATGTCTGCACAAAATGTTGTTTCTAAGAACAGAATAGGAGATATTTTTCAAAATACAGATTCTTGTAGTCAGCTACTATATAGAAACGGTCTCCTTATTATTGCTACTTAAGATTTTACAGCAAAAAAAGAAAAGAAAAGAAAAGTCATTCATAATTATACATTACAGAGGTAGGATACAGAATTGATCCTAGAAGAAACACCATCCCAGAACATACTTAAGTCACAAATGTCTGTTTAACTGCTACATATCTTACCAAAGACCCAAGTAAACATAATAGGTTCTTAATACAAAAGAATAAACTCCATTAGCTTATTTTTACCATGCAAATCACAGCATTTTTAAAGTACACAGCAACAAGAACTAATTATGCCAGGGAGTGGGAAATTTTCTAGCTACTTTATCAGTTAGGCAAATCAGAGCTCAGATATTTCAGTACCCCACCCACCATCTCATCAGCTCCATTCTCCTTACAATACATGAAGAATTCATGGGCATAAATACTCAAAGTGCTGATTAGGAGAATAAAGAGAAATATGTTCTAAAGCATCCTGCTGATTTCACAAAAATGCATCAGACTAATGAAAACAAGTTTTATTGTTATTTTATATATTAGACCAGGGGAAAGTATAAACTGCAGTTTATCAGCACTAACTTTTCTGAGAAATGTGAAATTAAAAACCCAGTCTTCAGAGAAGGTTGCAATCACATCTATGCTTTTGTGTGCGGGCGCGCGTGCACAAATGGGTACCTGTGTGGTACCAGGAGAGATCTCAAAGTCAGCAAGTTGAACAGCTCAGATACCTCAATTGTAGGCACACACGAAGGGGAGGAGGCACTCTTCTTCAATACAGTATTGGCTTACAGTCATCAGCCTGTGTTTACTATGACAACTTTTAAACATTAAGGGGGGAAAAATAAGTTCCACTCATTCTGTTTAAGAAATCCAAAACTACAGATGTTCTTTAGAAAGAGAAAGACTAAATTCAAAATCACATTATTTCAGTTAAATGGCTGACTTCACTTTGTGAAAATTCATCATTTATGATTTTGGCAGTTTCTGTACAAACGTATTCATATATTATACTTTAGTAAGAGGTATGTGCAGGAAAAAACTCAGTATTTAAAGGGTTAATCCTCTTTTTTATGATATTTAAAGGTGATATTTTAATGTAAACTGAAATATGATGGAATGAGTCTTTGGCTTTCTGTGGGGAAAAACACTGTAGAAATGAGAATAGCAAAGGTCCTCTGGTGAGATTAAGTGAAGGTCTATTCTTGGAAAGTAAGATTAAGAGGCATGCCAGTAGGCATGAAGAGATTAAGAAGGAAAGAGAAGGAAGACAGGTCTAGCTAGAGAGAATGTGCAAGAATGTTGTGCAGAGTGAGTGATCAGGAACAAGTTGGATTCATATATACTGTCTACAGACATGCCCACGTTATAAGCCAATTTGCAGGATCATGTTTATATTATACATGTTTATATTATATTATATATTAAGCACAAAGGGAGGGATGGATGGAAAGGAAAGAAGAAAGAAAAAAAAAGAGTGAGGTACTCCTCAATATATAAGAGGTTTGTGTGAGTGTGTAAGACAGTTAGGTGTAGACCTCAAATTTAACACTGGGTATATCATGGGTATATCAGGGAGACAAAATGGAGAGGTGATTTTTAACTACTAGTATTTTAACTACTCGGTAGTATTTGAACATCTGCAAAAAAAAAAAAAAAAAAGAGCAAGAAAAACCCAGCTCTACCCAAAGAGATGGATAAAAGGATGTTTATGGTACCATCATTTATTTTAGTAAGGAACAAATGAAGAAAAAAATAAACTCTCTCAACAATGTAGTAGTTAACTTATCGTACAACTGATCAATGTCATTCCATGTACCCTTTAGAACAAAAGAAGTATATACAGAAAACCCAAAATACAATAAGGGGAGTGGGGAAACAAGATGCTAATACTGATACTGAGTACGATCTTGTTTTTGTAAATTAATAACAAATTATAATACATGTTAAGTGGAAGAACAGTTCCCAAATTTCATGGTTTTCTTTAAGAAAAAGTATTACAGATTTTTTATATTACATATTTTCTATCTGCTTGAATTCTTAAAATGAGTTTATCCTTCATTTGAAAGGGAAAAAAATTAATATTTCACCTAGGAAATACATGATATATCTCTACAAAATATTGACAAGTGTAGGGTAATTAACAAAAATGTATCTGATTAGTTATGAAAGATATTTATTCAATAGTTATCACATATATGAAATTACCTACAATTAAACAACTTTATTTCTATTTTATAATTAAGGAAACTGAGACCATGAAAAATGTCTTTTGTTCAAGGTCTATTGTTCAGGACAATGCTGATATCTGAAATAGGTCCATGTTACTACAAAGCTCTATCTATTCAAAGAGACAACCTAAGTATTTCTCTACAGCCTCAATCCAAAAAAAGTTAAAATACTTCTATAGTACTAGATTCTCTTCTTATCATCTTGTAAATTGTTCTAAGAAAATGGAGAATGTGATGGGAAGAAAATGTTAAGTCTGTAACTTTTAAACACAGTAGTTAGTAGAAAAACCTCTAACTTGAAATGTTAGATATTCTTATTGACTACTGATTTAGAGTGTCTCAGCCTACAATAGGGAAGCTCATCAAGAAGAAAAAAGAGGGATGGGAGGAACATGTTACTCCTAACTAGTTGGAGGATTACATCCCCTTCCAACTTGTTTAGAAATGCCTGAGCCATACCAATCCTGTATATATTCTAAGAAGGTAAACAAGATTATGAAGTTTGAATATTTATTTTAGGGTGTTAGTTTTTAGTTCTATTTATGGCAACAAAGTTGTATCCTGGCTGTGTTACTCTCCAACCAGAAGTCTAAGAAACCTAGGCAGGTTTCAAGGGAACTATGAATTTCATGAAATTAAATAAAAAACTGTTTATGTATTTTTTTCTGCAGAAATTATCCACAGCTTTCATTAACTTTCCAAAAAACAATGACCCTTCAGAAAAGATTAAGAAGAACTTTCAATATATATGCACAAATTCTTTCTTTCTTTTCCTTTTTCTTTTTGCAGAACTAAGAATCAAACACAATTCCCTAAGTTGCACCGGTTGGCCTCAAACTTGAGATCCTCCTGCCTCAGCCCCCCGCATCACTGGGATTAGAGGTATATATGGTGACACCCCTACATATCCTCATTTTTATTAAGCATTTTAGCTTTTTTTTAATTTAAGAGCAGAGATCAGGGAATCTTTTTAATAAAAGGCTAGATGGTAAATATTTTAGAATTTGTGGGTGCATATAGTCTGTCACACCATTTAAACAACTTTAAAGTTTTAAAACCATACAAAGGCCATCTTAACTGAGGCCTAATGGGATCTAGCCTGCATGGACTTTGGGAGTCTAGAACTTTTTCCCTAGAACTTAGAAATCCACTAATCTCCTCTAAGTTTGAAGTTTCTCCATCTATAAAAATAAGACACTGCACCTTTCCTACATATAAGTTAGAGAGCAAGTAGATGGTCAACCCACACAGTGCTTGAAATACACATACGTAGCAAACTAATTTTATTACCCTTCTCATCTAATAGATTGTTAGACATACCTGTAAATCAATATTAAATGTTTAATAAAGCATGCACCTCCAACTCAATCTGCTAATGATATAGTTTAGCTCTTTTCAGGAACAAACTGGCTTTCTGGGATACTCAATATACCCATATTACTAGTTAGAACTTAACATCCTCCTCAAAATTACTCTTCTCCCCTCAATGTGTAAATCAAATTTCCAAAGCAAAGATTTATCAATTATTTTCCATCTAAACTTTGACTTTCTATGGGAAAAACATTGTAGAAATGAGAATAGCAAAGGAAATCCAACTTGTAAGAAGTAAAATTAGCACCAAACAGAGTATACTTAGATGTACTAAGTCACAATACATTATAAGTTGTCTTCTCTTACCTACAAGGGATAAGCTCTAATCCACCCCCACCCGTTGATATCTGAAACTACACATAGTACTAAATCCTAATGTACTGTTTCTTCATAGATATAATGAAATAATCAGTGGATATCCTTGTCAGAGAGACAGATCTCTCTTCTTCCTGTTTCTCACAAAACTAAAGGTCTTCAGTATATGTATCATTATAATGAGTTTTGATTATTCTTTGCTTTTCCTAGAACTAACCAGAATTAAGAACATGAACTATCTTATTAACTATTTTACCTATACCATACTCACCATACCAGGCATGGCAGTCTGCAGTAAGCACTTAAAAATGACTAATCATGATTCATCTCTAAGAAAACGATCTTGCAATTCCATTCATAAAGAGATATTAAAACAGATTTCTTCTGATGATAAGTACAAGGAAAAGCACAGTAAGGCAGGCATGGTGGCATGCACCTATAATCCCAGCTATTCAGGAGACTAAGTAGGAGGACTGTAAATTCTTGAGGCCAGCCTTGGCAATTTAGTTGAGACCCAGTCTCAAAATAAAAATGGTTGGGATAGCTCAGTGGTGAAGTGCCCTTGGGTTCAATTCCCAGTAAAAAAAATAAAAAAGCATAATAGATTTAAAATGAGCTACTATCTCACATTATTATTGCAGGACAGCTAGATTCATACACAATGCCTGTTGTCTCTAATATACCAAAGGATCAAAAGTTAGTTATTACATTTTCTACCAACATTAGTAAGTAAAACTATGATAACTATATCACTAAAGAATTTTTTTAAACATTTTTTTTTTTAGTTTAGACAATTCTTTTACTTTTTTATTTTTATGTGGTGCTGAGGCTTGAACCCAGGACCTTGATGTGCTAGGGGAGCACTCTACCACTGAGCCACAATCACAGCTCCCTCACTAAAGAATTTTATTAGCTGATTTAAAATTCATTCTACTCTAAGACGCCTTTTTAAAGTTGTCTACACACACACACACACAATGAAATAATGAAAAAAAAAAGTAAATAAATACATTAACTTTAGAAATGGTTTTGTCACCTTTCAGGGAATTTGCTTTAAAAGTTTTTGAGACAACACTGATTACTAAAGTCACATTTCCTCAAATAATCAATAAAATGAAAAGCTATAAATTAAGAATAAACATTTTTGTTCCTCATTCCAGAAGACCAAGGAAGATATACATTGTATACAAACCACATTATAGACTATGAAGCTTTACAGACCAGGCCAAATTCATTTACCTGAAATTAATGGCATATCGATTAATTTAAAGTTGCTTCAACCCTTAAGGAAATAGTTTTGTCTTTCTTGCCTTCTAGGCACTAAGAATATTTGAAAATTTCCATGAATACATTTCAAAAATGTTTTTCAGAAGAACAAATAATCAGTTATGACAAAAATAGTCATGCTCAGAAAACATTAGAAGAAACTATAAAGTCAAGTTTTCCAAAAATGTATTCCATATACATTAAATTCAAGTATAGTGTCAATAAATATATTTTCTATAGATCAAAGTTATACAGTTAACTAATGAAAAACTAACAAAAATATCCACCAAATCCAAGCAAAAATCAGCCACCATTTGTTTGCTATAATGACATGACAGAAAAGTAGAAATATTTCAAGGAATTTTTTTGTTTTGTTTTGAGTTTCTGGCGGAAATAAGTCTTTAAAATTCAGCATTATATAGACACCATCTTTTTTTAAAAAAATTATTTATTTATGTATGTATCTTTAGTTTTAGGTGGATACATTAGTTTGTTTTTATGTGGTGCCAAGGATCGAACCCAGTGCCTCATGCATGCTAGGCGAGCACTCTACCACTGAGCCACCACCCCAGCCCTAACACTTTATTTTAAAATAAAATTAATCAATGAAAATCCGTTCCAAGATAGTTAAAGAGGGGTTAGAATACAAACAACAATAAGTGTTGGCAAGGATGTGGCAGAATAGGCACACTCAAACATTGCTGATGGGACTGCAAATTGGTACAGCTAATCTGGAAAGTAGTATGGAGATTCCTTAGAAAACCTGGAATGGAACCACCATTTGACCCAGCTCTCCCACTCCTTGGTATATACCCAAATGACTTAAAATCAGCATATTATAGTAATGCAGCCACATCAATGTTTACATCACAATAGCAAAATTGTGGAACCAACCTAGATGCCCTTCAATAGATGAATGGATAAAGAAACTGTGATATATATACACAATGGAATATTATTCAGCATTAAAAGAATAAAATTATGGCATCTGCAGGTAAATGGAGTTGGAGAACATCATGCTAACCAAAGTAAGCCAATCCCAAAACACCAAAGGCCAAATGTTCTCTCTGAGAACATAATGGGATTGGGGGTGGGGGCGGTGATGGGAAAAAATGGAGGAACTGTGAATGGGCAAAGGGGAAGGAGAGGAGGGGAGGAAGCATGGGGGCAGGAAAGATGGTGGAATGAGATAGATATCATTACCCTAGGTACATGTATGACTGTACATATGGTGCCACCCTATATCATATACAACCAGAGAAATGAAAAGATGTGCTGCAATTGTGTACAATGAATCAAAATGCATTCTGCTTTCACATATAATTAGAATAAATAAATAAAATTTAAAGAAAAAAATCTAACTTTCCTATCTATTAGATCTCCCCATTATTACTCTTCCAATAAGGGTCTAACTCCAGGCTAGGCAAGTACGAGTAGTCAAATGAGGCAAGTTCATGGGGACTGTAAACTACCTGCATGAGCTTACAGGCTCCTCCCCTGCTCCAACCTGCTACTACAGATCCTTTCTCATCCTATTGCTAACTGTAAGGAATGCAGACCTGGTACAAGATACCTCAGTTTTTCCTAACAGAAGTCAAAAAATCAAATCCTGTGAAATCTTCCATTTTTTACTGTTAGCAATTAAAAATCAAACCCAAAACACTGCAGGCTAAGTAACAAGTATATACAAACTGAATCTGACCTTCCAATATGCAACCAATACTAGCTGCAGGGAAATAATACTGTACACACAGAAGCATCAGTAAGAATCTCAAATATGTGACTCCTAAAACCCCCAAAAGCCCTCCTCACTCCAGGACTAATACTCAGATTTCACAATGAAGACAGGCTCAACACATACTAAAAAATACCACCAGTAATCTTTCCCACTTGAAGATGAATTTTGGGGTTAATTTTTTTCAATAATACTACTTTAATATACCATTTTGTATACATTTTAAGGGAAAAAAAAAACAAAAGTTATCACTGACATGACTGGATCAAGAAACAACTAACTTCAATAAATTAGAAACCACATTTTCTATAGATTTTTTTAAAAGTTAGTATTTTATAAACCAAATATGTTAGGTAAAATGAAGTGTCAATCAGCTAGATCCTTAGGAAGCAACTACTTGAGCTACTTTAGCATCTCTAGGTGAAATATCAGGAACTGGCAGTCCTGATAGGACACTTCAATTAAGCAACATGAAAAAGGAAAAGTAAAGGGGGAAGAAGTGACAACAATATTAACTGGCAAGATATTTCTGTTATGTAATGATTAAAAATGCCAGAGGAGCGAAGATTCAATACAATTTTCTTTATTGCTTTAGCTCTACTAAGAAGATTAGATGGCTAAAATGGATAAACTAGCAAGACCTTCTATTTGAAAACACAATCTGCTGGATTTTAAAAAATGCTATGTGGAGTAGCACTCAAAGATTTAATCTTATGGTTTAACTTTAAAAGGATCCTCTCAAAATTTCCAATTTAAGGGAAAAATAAGCTTTTCTATAGAATTCTCACTTAACTTGGAAAGATACCTCATATATATTATATTGACGACATTTTTAAGCCCTTAAGAACAATGCAATACAATTTTTTTAAGGCAGTCTGACTTCTTCAAAGCTAGATTTCACCACCTGAAAGCTGTGTGACTTTACACAGGTTATTAAACTACTCTGAGCTTCACTCCTCTCATCTATAAAACAGGATAACACTAGGCTAATTTAATTCCCATAGTGAGAACTGTAATACATCTTAGATGCACTGTAATTTATTCTCTTTAAATCACCAGTTTAAAACACTCCTTGCAGAGCAGGTACACACAAAAAAAGAGAAGTTAATACTTTCTGAGGTCACCTTTTTCATTCCTATACTTCTACTTTTCTTTCACTAAGCAAAAATCAATTTCCCCAGTTACTTCAATCCCATCAATCCCACTCAACCTTAAATCTTATCAAGTACAGGTAATTCAACTCTCACTGAATTCTAGACTGTGAGAGTTGAGCCTATATCTATTTAGTATTAAAGCCCTAGCCCATAGAATAATAAGCATATTGCAGGAGTCTAATAAATACCTGCAGACTGAGTGATGCAGTCTGTGCAGTATTTACTTACTGATCAATAAGATGCCCTCTAATAAAAAGGACACAGATGTGTATATTTTCAGGCATGATCATTTAATGCTGAAGGTTTAAAGTTAAAATAACAATCAAACTTACGTTGTACTTGGAGGAGGAGGGAAGTACGGGGGATTAACCCTGGGGCACTCTACCATTGAATTCACTCCCAACCTTTTTAAAAAATCTCATGTATCGGGGTAGGGGTGGGCAGAGAGAGAGAGACAAAGTCTCACTAAGTTGGTGAGGGTCTCCCTAAACTATGCAGGCTGTCCTGGAACATGTGATCAACCTCTTGCCTCAGCCTTCTAAGGTGCTGGGATTATAGACATGCACCACCAAACCTGGGTATGTCCTGCTTTCTTTAAAATCCTTCTGTATACAGTAAATGAAAGACAATTTTGCCATACTTAAAATAAATAGTGTTCTTCTTCAATGATAAAGCTTATTCAAAATAATGAACTTCTCAGTGGCTTCATAACTCTTACTCATCGCTTCAGATATAACTAAATTCCAAATCTACATTTTAAAAAATTCTCAAAATGATATGCAATCTTATCACCAATGACTATCTGCAAATAAGCCCCAAATAATAAAAACCTACTCAAATTTTATCACCCGAAGGCTCCAGAAAACATCAGTATTAAAGTTGTGATTATAAAATCTGTAACAACTTTTTCTCATTACTTTCTCAGCAACACACTGCTATAAATAAACACCTCACTGCTTAAACACTCATTTATAATTTAGTCACTTATATTCCACAACTTAAAAGTGGGTTTCATAAAGTACGATCTATTTCACAAAACCAGAAAGCAAACAATGAATGATTAGTTTACCAACCTCTGCAAATTTATAGGAAAATTTTCATTATAAAATAAATTTCTCCCACCCAACAATTTTGTCACTGTGCTATTAGCTTAAACAAGTCTGCTACATACTCAAGTCAACAGCCATTCCAAATTCACAATATTTCTGGATTATCTGGCTTGAGCATGCGGTAGTGATCCAGAACTATTCAGCCTCCTCTAAAGGGCATTAGGTAAAGCTAATACAAAACTGAAATAATTTTATAATAAAGAGTAAAATCCAAAAGGCTTTATTAATAAACACAAAACTAAGGGAGGATATGAAGAGAAATTTAATATTCAGCTTTTAAAAGAAACAGCCATGTTTTTTCCCACTCTAACCCCAAACTTTGCCATCCACTAAAGTGGATGAAGCCTATAGTCCTACAAAACTTTCTTTTCCCTTCCATTTCTCCTGTGATAGTAAGAGAAAACTCATACATTAACCAAAACAGTATATTACGTAAAAATAAGCCATTACATGCACGAAGGCTCTAAAAAATTAAAATCACTACATCATTAAAATACTATCTGAAGGGTGACTTTAAGCACTGAGTGAGGAACTTACAGCCAGAGAATAGACACTTAAGGGGCCCATTCTGGATCTGTTCCACACAGGCTACCCCCAAAGGGAAGATGACAGTAATTCAAAATGCAGGGATCCACACACTATCTACGGGCTCCCAACTCCTTCCCAATTTGCTGCGGAAAGTATTCCTTTGCTATGGCTATTACCTTTGCCCTCAAAGTTGCCAATGCATCAAAGCAAAAGTGGTTAGAGATGGCAAAATAGAACAAACCTGGGCTAAAAGCACACCTTCATGCCTGTCCTGTGTCCAGGAACAATTTCTCAACGTGGCCCAGGGCTTGCTGCAAAGCCAATGACACGGCCCTTCTTGCAGCAAGCACGCACAGGAAGTTTCTCAACAGTCCCAGAGGCGACTTCTGGGGATAATTATCAATATACTTCCATTATCAATGCGCTGCTGACAGCATCAGGAGTGCCCACGAACACAAGGAAAGGTTCGGAGGCAAAGTGTCCATTACTTGCCTTTGCCTAGGTCCCTGGTCCCGGGGAAACAGGGGCTGGGGTTACAAGTACGCCTCTGCCCTTCCCACTCCCCGCAGGCAGCAGCCGCCGGCCGGCCCCGATCCCGCAGGCAGGTCCGGCGCCTGCGGACCCCGTGGGTGCCCCGGCCCCCGTCTCACCTGATCTTGTAATTCGGCAGCGTGTGTTTGCGCTTGATGATTTTCTTGAGCTGGTTGACGATGATGGAGGTGAGTTGGGGCATGGGCCGCCCTTCAAACTGGGAGCGCACCTCGAAGTCGATCAGCGGGTCCTCCACGAAGGAGAAGAACCAGTGGGTGAAGGGCACGCGGGTGAGGACGAAGCGCAGCCTCCCCACCACTCGGGACAGTTTGACGAACAGGTAGGCGGACTTGCCAAAGACCAGGTCCACGTCGATGGCCAGGTGGAAGCCCCCGCTGTACTCCACCTCCGCCTCGAAGGCCAGCTCCTCCGGGCAGGAGGCGGGCAGCGCCTCCCCCTCGGGGCCGTCGGGCTCCCCGGTGGCCGAAGCTACCACGGGCCGCACGAGCCGGATGGTCTTGATGAAGGGCACCGTCTCGCCCAGGAACACGTCCCGCAGGCTCAGCCCCTCCAGCAGGCGCCCTGCCGTCTTGGTCTGCAGCAGCTCCTCGAACTCCACCTTGATCTTCTTGGTGACCCAGCGGCGAGTCAGCGCGGTGTCCCGCAGCTCCCGGAACAGGAACAGGATGGTGGCGTTGAGAAAGTAGCAGGTCTCCCGCATCGGCGGGGCGGGGGTCTCGGAGGCCGGGGTCGCACCGCCCTCGGGCGCCCCGCTGGAGGGCTCCTCAGCCCCGCCGCCGCCATAGAGGTACTCCCGCAGGGGCAGGCCCGGCACCGGCTTGGTGTAGCGGAAGCCGTCGCCTGCGCTGGCCGCCTCGTCCGGCGGCGGCTCCGGCTGTCTGCGGTACAGCAGCAGGAACTGGGTGAGCAGCGTGAGGAAGGAGCCTAGCACGGCCGACGCCAGGATCATGAGCAGCAGCCCCATCCCGCCGCCGCCGCCCGGGCCGCCGGGCCCCCTACTCCCGCGCCCACAGAGCCGCTTTCTTCACGCCACCGCCCCCGCTGCCTCCATCTTGAGGGCATGGGGCGGCGGGGTCGGGGCGAGCGGCTCCCTGGGCCTCGTCCGGGACTTGGGCCCGCGCGCTGCGGCGCCTGAGCCTGCAGCGGCCCGCGCCTCCTCAGACTCTCCGGGGGCGGCCGGTGCGACCGCGGCGGCGGCGGCGGGGCGAGGGCGGGAGGAGGCGGGGACGGCGCCTCCCCCAAGCCTCCGCTCATTGGACGAGCGGCGAGTGACGTCAAGCGTGCTCGTTCCCGGAAGCGTCGCCTGGCAGTCGGCGTCAGGGCGCGCGGACGCGGGTACTTCACCTCTCCGGCCCCTTTCCAGCCCCGCCCCCACGCCCACATTCCATTCCCTACCTTGCGCGCCGCGATCCACGTGGTTGTCACTTCTGGAGTCGCGGTCAGCATCTGAGAGGATAACTGAGGGCACGGGTTAGAGGCTGCGAGGTCCGGCGGAGATGGCTTGTCCGGTCATTCAGTTATCTTCTAACGTGCCCATCCCCCTCCGCTGGCCACTGGCCCTGCCACCTCTGCAGCAGCGTCGATCTTCCCGCAGTGTGGTTCTCCCACTTGCTGCCGCACGCCTCTCCCCGCGCCGACACCTGAGCCGGTGGCGGCTGTGGCTTTCCCTGCAAAGCCCAACTGCAGAAGTCCCGAGCAGGCCACTCGGACACTGCCCAAACTGACTAAAGAAGACCGATTGTCTCAGAGACCGCCATCGCTGGCCAGCAATCCGACCAGCAGTCGCCCTGCGTCCGCGGAGCGTGGGCCCTGGGAAGAAGAGACAAAGGCAAAGGACTAACTTTCCCTCCAAAGGAAGTTTAAATGAGAGCTGACCGGAGGATGACCGAAATGAATCTGCCAGGTGATTGGAAGACGAATTAGTGACTGACAAGGTCTTGTTGAACCCCTATGTGTATTACCACATTTAGGCTATCTCTGAGGCAGTTAGTGAGAGCCTTCACCCATTTTACAGATGCGAATTGACAGAGTCTAAGGAAGTGGCATGGGATCACATAGTGGATCCTGGTTTATCCAACATGAAACCCAAAGTTTTTGGTCATCACTCTGTACCATAACACCAAGATTGCTAGAGTTTTAAGAGGGCTGATCTGTTCCCTGGTGCACCAGAAGGGAGAGTTAGGGGAGGGATGTCAGGGAAAACAGAATTTTGTCCCGGGCAGCATCTCAACCACATGAAGCCAGATTGCTTAGTAACCAGTGTTATTCCTTTGATCTCTAAGTTGTTGCCTCATAAAAGTTTAGGTCCCTCCATCCGCGTGGACACCACAACACTTCTAATCCTACAGAGACCAGATATTCTATACATATTCTATGCAGCTGCCCCTAAGGCACCAGAGGAGCACTCCTCTCTAACCCTTAAAAATCTTCAGGCCAAGAATTTTCTTTGACTCTGGGTGATTCTAGGACAAAATCAGAGTTCTGACCCTACTAGGGCAAGTACAGACTTTGGAACCAGTCTGATCTCACCTTACATATTCATGCCCAAGTCAGAGACCAGAATGACTATTACTAGGAAGATATAAGTCAGGTGTCTGCTCAGAAACAAGGCTCCGAACCTTGCCGAGATTTCTGGAAGGTCAAGCAACTTCTGTTGTCACCATCACCCTCTGCTTCTGGGATGCTGTCTCAGAAATGTACACCTTTTCTCAATTTCTGAAACCTTATGAATAACACTCATGCACTGTTTTAGCCAGCTTCTTTGCTGCTGGGACTAAAAGACCTGACCTGAACAATTTTAAGGGAGGAAAAGTTTATTTAAGGGCTTGTGGTTTCAGAGGTCTCTATCCATAGACTGCAGGCTCCATTCCTCAGGGCTTGAGATGAGGCAGGACATCATGGCTGAAGAGTGTGGCAGAGAGAACCAGCTCACATGGTGATCAGAAAGCAGAGAGAGACTCCACTCTCCAGACACAAAATATATACCCCATAGCCATGCCCCCAATGGTCTAGTTCCTCTAGCCACACCACATCTGCCTCCTGTTACTACTCAGTCAATCCCATCAGGTGCTGAGAGCCACAGCCAAGTGGGAATGGCCCCTGGCATTTTGCCAATAGTATTGGTTGACAGTTGAGGCATTACTATCCCCCTCCGCCACTACTTTGGAGTTCTGGTGGGGATTCCCGGAGAGTTCCCATTGGTTGGGGAAGTGCAGGAGGAGGGATTTCCGGAGGGGATATTTCCAGCTGCTGGTTCCTGGATGAGCCAGGTGGCATGTGGGAGAATTCCAGGGAGCGTGTGTGGAGTGTGCTGGTGGAGTTCAGAAATAAAGTTTGTTCCTGCTTCAGTGGCTCGTGATTTGTGCCCAGCCAGACTGCGGCAATCAGGGACCAATTCATTGATCATGCCGAGACTATAATCCAATCATCTCTCCTTGCATTGTCTCACACATGAGCTTTTGGGGGACACCACATCTAAACCATAACATGCACCATTGTAGTAAATGTTACAGAAACCAGAGGTGAAGTGGGGAGAAGGAATATTTCACTTCAGTGACATGAAAACCTCAGATTGTTTGTTTACCCTTCCTGGATCTTAATGTACCCTTCACCTACCTACCCACAAGATAAGGTGGTAGTCTTCAAGGTCCTCAATCTCACACTCCATCCTGTAGACTACCTTCCCTTCCCCCATCTTCTGCCTTACTCCTTAGAATATTTCTGGGTACCCAAATCTTCTCAATCCATTATTCAGTCATTCAGTTCCTCAGCAACACTTGTCCCATGAAGGAGTTTAGCAAACCTCTGGGGGAAGATAGAAGAAAAATATATTCCCTTGTGTTAAAAATGGTTAACATTTATTGAGCACCAATTCTCACAATTCAGAGAATTAACTTGTACCAGGCACAATGTTAAGCACTTCATAATTTAAAAATACTTACCTATTTTAAAAAATATTTGAAAATCAAAATGTTAATGAGTTTTTATACAGTCAAATGCATTTGATATTTAAATTAGGTGGTAATGAACATGATAATTTTGGTGTTAACATACACTTTATTTTATGAAATGATGTTGTGTTAACAGAAGCTTAGTGTTTTTAGTGTTATTCGTTGGAAGAATATAAATTCAGCAACCCTTTTTTCTTTTTAAATATTCATGCTGGTTCATAGTAATTCTAAAGACTGAGAGCCACTGGCCTTGGCTCTGAAAAATCTATGATTCTTAGTAGGTTTCTGAAGAAAGGAGTTGTACTACTGACTTTTTAATGTGTTTTAAATGACATCATTGAAATTAAGCTGCCCCAATAGCCTTCACAGGAAGTATGCATTTCAAAGGCAAAGACAGTTGAATACTGAAAGACAGGTTTTGTCTAGGACTCAAAAATCCCACCAACCAGAGAGAGACTTGTGCCTGTAGTGCTGCTAAGCCCTTACTCCTTCCTGGTACCCACCAAATAGGAGAAAGCCAAAGCATATGAGTGTGGGAAGTTTATGAGTACATGAAAAGCTGATTTGATTAAAACCATATAAAATAATGCAAACGTAGCAACATGGAGGTAGGCATAGGGAAGTTTAGAGTGTTTGCTAACAAATGATCCATCAACTCATCCTATCAACTCTGAGGATATAAATCCAGCAACTATTTTCTGAGCATCCAACATGTGTCAGGCTCTAGAGGTGCTGGATGAACAGGATCAAGTTCTTGCCCTCAGGGGTGCCAAGCCCCTGTTTGCTTGCCAGGTGCAAGCAAACACACCAGCATAACTCTGATGATAAGAGATAGTTATTGTACCAGCAAAGCCTTCTGGTTCATGGGGAGAGACATTTGACTACAAGGAACAGAAACTGCCTCAGGATAACTTAACTGAAATTGGATTCATGTTAAGGATACTGGAATATCTCCAGGAACTCCACTGCAAGATGTTCAGCTGGGGCATCACAGAAACCCTGGAATGGTTCCTCTCTCTCTCTCTCTCTCTCTCTCTCTCTCTCTCTCTCTCCCCCCACCTGTCCCCACCCCCACCCAATAGCTTGTGCTTACAGCTCTCTGCAGATATGCTGTGTTATTCTATATGGCTCTTGATTTCTGCTCCCCTATGGCCTCAGCATGCAGGCAACTTGGAAGGCCCCAGCTCTGCACCCAAATCTAGATGGTCTCATGTCCCCAGTACCCCATGTGACCTGCTAGCTCAATCTCAAGTGCTGGGAAAGAATATCTAATTGGTTACTCAAATCCAACCATTTGTGCCCCAGGGCTTGCTGCTTCTGCACTGCTGGAAGGTGAGGCAACTTCCCCAATAAGGGGGATTGAGAAAATGTGATGGGCAATTCTAGTCTGATAGGGAATGATGAGAGAGGAATGCTGGCTTGGGAAGGTGGGAGGCTTCCTAGGGTAAATGGAATTTGCAGGATTAGACAGATGCTGTAATCAGAAGGAGGCCAAAGCTCGGAAATTGGAATTCCAACAGAACCTAGAGAAATAGCAGGATGAATGGAGGAGGATAGCATGAATAGGGTTGGTGCCAAGGGGAGGGAAAGAAGATGGGGGTAAAACATAAACTGAGTTATGGAGGGAGTTATGAGTATCAGGGCAAAAGAGGATTCTATTTTGCAGGCTTTGTAAAGTCTCCAAAGTTTGTTTAAGTAAGAGCATGGTATTTAATACGTTTCCTTCTATCTCCTCTGCCTGCAAAATCTCAACCTCAGTGTGATCCAGCTATCTGGATCAACTTATGGTCTTCATTCTCATGGGGCCTTCATAGCACTCCTAGCTCCCACCTACTCTTTTATCCATTACCCCAGCCAACATCTTCTTCTCTCCCACAACAATGTCATCAAACCTTGACCATCTCAGGCCTCCCACCCTTACCTGCCCCACCAAGCTTAAGAGAGGATCTAGGTCCCCATTAATGAGAAGAAAAAGAAGCCCTAAGGCTGGCACGCCCTGGGCTTGCCTGGCCCCAGATCACCTGCAAGAGTGTCTTTTCATCCTTCTCTTCTGTGGCAACAATGTAATGACTAAAAACCAAACACACACACACACACACACACACACACACACACACACGCACGCACATGCAAACGCACACGCACACACACTAAAAGGAGGAGGAGGAGGAAATAAAGAAAAGCAGACAGACAAAACAGCAAAAACTTGCTTCTGCTGTGGATCCCACTGCCTTCCAGGGTCTATCTCCTCATCTTTAGTAGATCAGCCACTTTTGATTCTCACAAAATGAAAATGAACATCCTACCTTAAGCCCTCCAACTTCTGCCTTTTTTATCTCTTCACAGTCAAGTCTAGCTGATTCTTTCTGATTACATCCTTCCTTTCCACTACCTTGAGTCCTCTGTACTCTGACTTCTGCCTGAACAGCTCTTCCTCACTCCATGAACCCATTCTTGCCAAAGCCCCAATGACTTCCTTTGGGTCACAACCAATAGACTTTTAAAAATTTTTTCCTCTGATAATATAGATCATTTCTTCTTTCTTGAAACCCTTCCACTCCTTGGTAACATCATAAAGGACATCAACTGAAGGTAAATGTAAAATACACTTCCTTGTTTAGGTTGCAATGCAGAGAAATTGCCACTTGAATGTTGCCTGCCATTTCTGTGTCTAGAGATGATGACAGAAAAAAAAGTCTTCCATGAAGAACCCCCTGGGTTCTTCCTGGGTGCAGGATGGCCAACTGCTCCAATTTTCCCACCATTGAGAGAATTCCTGAGAGTAAGACCTCAAGGCTAAAATTAGAAAAGTCTGGGCAAGATGGTCAGCCTACCTATCTTAATTCAGGAATTAAGATAATAGGTGAGTTGGCTCCCATCCTCCTGAATGACTCAATATTTTATGGAATAGTGGAGGGACAGTATTGTTTATTTTCTCTTTCTCAATTGAAATGAAAAACTGATTTTAACAATACATTCAGGAGAGTCTATCAGAAGCTCTAAATTCTATCTACTTTATACTTTAATCATTGTACTTGCAAACTCAAAACTTCTTATCTTTCTTTTAAGGCTATCTACCAATTTCGACTCCCTCTCATTACAATTCAGAAACCTAACTAAATCCTGGAGCCATAAGGCTTCTAAGAAGGTCATTTTGACACTTTCCTTCTTGGAACAACTATAACCAGATCCTTTTCAAATAGATGAGGCCTTAACTAACATTTGCATTTCCCCCAAACTGTCCTCCAATCTGTTCCATTTCTGTCCTTCCCCTGACAATGCTTGGATCTGGGCCTTGTCATTTGAACCCTTTAAGTTCAGACTTGAATATTCCTCTCAAGGAGGCTCTCCTTGACTTGGCCCCTGTCTCTTGCTCATATAAGTCTTGTGCCTTCCCTATTCTGATGCTTTGTAGAAGAGACTGCTAGTAGTTTCTCCCATATCCATTCACTCCTTCCATCATTTCAAAGAAGAATATGAGACCAGCAAATTCTTCAGCTTAAAAAAAAAAAATCTTTTCCCAACCAGCCTTGCAGATAAGAGTGGTCAATATGATATAAGCAGATGTTGTTGGGTGGGATCTCTTTAAAGAATTCTGACTCAACATGCTCCATTTGTTTTATGTACTTCCTTCTCTCACCTTTCTGCCTGGAAAGCAGATGGAATGGCTGGAGCTGCAGTGTCCATAGTATAATTTGGTGATAATCTTGAGGATAGATGTCACATGCTAATGATGATTTGGTAGGACAGAAGATGCTCAGAATACTGATGATATTGAAGCCACACTCAACCTTACAATCCCCACTTCCAGACGACTTTTACATTAGAGGGGAAAATGCCTCTTAAACTGACAAGCAACTATTTCTCTGGTCTCTCTGCTGCTAGCAGCCAAATACAATTCTGACACAGTATTCACCATGCTGCTGACAGGCAGCACTACACAAGGTATATTTTGTAAATACATTTTCCCAGTAGTGGGCACAGGACCCGGCACATAGGAATCGCTCAATTGATAATTATGAAGGGAATGAAGATATTAACACAATGTACTCTCCACTTTTCATGAGAAAGAGCCAAGCTATTCTGAAGCTTTGTCACCAACTGTTTGAAAGAAGAGGCTCAGTCAGGTACAGGAAAAGCCAACATGCAAATGCCCTAAGAGACCTGGAAGGGACGTTGTTACTGTTTCTATGCGCCTGGCAAAGCCAGGAGCTAATGTTGGGAAGAATAACCTGGTAGGCAGTCACAGGCTTTGAGATGGTTGGTCTTTGAGATTGAATGTGGATCTAAATCCTCTGTTTAGAGAGCAGTGTATCTGTTGGGGCCCCAGCATACATGTCCTCACCCCTGTTGCACTTATCCAGTCTTATAGCTTTTATACGGTTCATATGCTGATGCATCCCAGTGTGTTTATTCAGCCTGAGCTTCTGTGGGAAACCCTTACATCCAATAGCTCACCAGGCACTTCCATGTGGATTTGAAATGGCCTACTGAGTGCATACCTGAGCAGATACTCATCCCACCCCAGTTCTTGGGCAGTCAGTGGTACCTCTGTACTTCCAGCTGCTCAGGTCAACAGCCTTATCTTGTCCTTGACTCTTCTTTCTCTCAAATCTGCATTCACTCTGCCAACAAATACTGTTAGCTTTACCTTCAAAGTGTCTTCAGAATGTACCCACTTCTCACTACATTCACTGTCCTGGTGCAAGCAGTATCCTGGACCTGGATTATTGGAATGGCTTCTTAACTGGCTTTTCTGCTTCTGTCCTTACTACCCTGGTGTCTGTTCCAACACAGCAACCACAATAGCTGTGTTAAAGTATATCACATCATATCCCCCATCTGTTCCTAACCACCAATGGTTTTTGTGATGGACAGATAATAATAGTCTTCCAAAGATGTCCATATCCAAATCCCCAGAACCTGTGAATATACTAGGTTATAGTGAAGGGCAATTAATGGTCCAGATGGAATTGAGCTTGTTATTCAGCTGACCTTCAGATAAGGAGATTATGCTAGATTATCAAGTTGGGCCCAATATAATCACAAAGGTCCTTGAAAGTGAAAGAGGGAGGCAAAAGGAAAAGTCAGAGTGATGTGATGTGATGATGACTAACCTGCCATTGCTAGCTTTGGAGGTGGAAGGACCTAGAAGCAAGGAGTAGATAGCTTCAGAGCTGGAAAATACCAGGAAACGAGTTCTCCCTGAGATTAGAGCCTCCAGAAGGAGTTCATCTCTACTGACACTTGGTTTTTTCAGTCCAGAGAGTCCTGCTAGAGGTCAGATTTTTTTATGTCTAGAACCTTACTGTTATAAACTGTATTATTTTAAGTTGCTAAGCTTGTGGCAATTTGTTATAGCAGCCACAGAAACTCATACAGTTCCCTACCTCATGCAAGGTAAAAACCAAGGTCCTCCGAGGGAAGTCCAAGGTTCCAAATGACCTGATCTTGGCTACCTCTCCACACTTACCTCCTGTGGCCAACCCGATTTACACTCTAGTCACACTGCCTTCTTGCTCCAGCCACCATCTTTGTAGAATGAAGGAATGATTTTGAAACTCCTGATTTCCCAGAAGAAAGAGAGGAGAAGTAGGATGCCCATGGCCCCTGCAGAGACCGGGACCCAGGACTCCTGTCCAATTACTAGTAAGTTACTATTTCTAGATGTGCTTAGTATTCTCCCTGAGAAGGACTGTGGTTAAGCCTCCCCTGGCCATCTGCTTTTATGGCAGGAAAAAAAAAAAAAGACTAATTATATAATTGTGATCAAAGTATATAAATAATTTATGTGCTGTTGTCAGTAATTACCTAAAGGATTAAAAATAACATGTAATTGTATTTAAAAAGTATCAAATTGGAATATATTTCCATCAAAATGTAAAATGAAAGTGAATGTAGAAATAAAATTGAATGTTTTAGAAGAAATTTTATTTTTTTAAAACATGAAAATTATTATCATTAAAAGGCAAAGTAGAAATTATAATTAATGAATGTAAAAGTTACAGATAAAATTATTTAATCTACAATTAAATAATTGCAGCTCAGTGGTGAAGCGCTTGCCTAGCACATATGAGGCACTGGGTTTGATCCTCAGCACCACATAAAAATAAATAAAGGCATTGTGCTCATTTACAACTATATATAGATTATTTATATAGAAATAATATTTTTAAATTATTTAAAGTAAAAATTATTTAAGTACATCTGTGGCTTTTACTTAAGCTTTTGACAATTTTAAATTTTCATAAAAGTAAACTGTTGGGGCTGAGATTGTGGCTCAGTGGTAGAGTGCTTGCCTAGCATGTGTGAGGCACTGGGTTCGATTCTCAGCACCACATATAAATTAATAAATAAATAAAGGTCCATCAACAACTAAAAAATATATATTAAAAAAAAAAAGTAAGCTCTTCACAATTGTAGCATTCATTCTCTTAACTTAGCTGCCAATATAAATGATCAGTATCTTTTTTGACTTGTATTAAGCCCAGACTTACAAATGTATCTGAGTAATATGAGCTTTTTAATAATGTTATATATTTTTAAAAATATTTTTTAGTTGTAGATTGTCACAATATATTTATTTATTTATTTATTTATGTGGTGCTGAGGATCGAACCCAGTCCCTCACATGTGCTAGGCAAATGCTCTACCATTGAGCCACAACCCCAGCCCTATTGTATATTTTTCAACTACCCATGTGCATACATTCATGATAATGCCAACTTATGAGTTCTTTAGGAACCGCAAATGGAACACAAATCGAAGAAAAAGAAGACAAGTCAGCATGCCGGCAATGACAGGGATATCCCCAAATCCATTTCATTAACGCTCTCTGGGAGGAAGGGATTGACAAATTAATCTGCCTTTCTTTTTACTCAGGGCTCTGACCATTTCAGCCCTCTCTGCCCTCTGAAGCAGTTTCCATCTTTCCATCTCTGATGTGGGCAGGAACAGTCCACAAACTTCTTGGCAGTTGGGGTTGGTAGAGAACAAAAGGAAAGATATGTGACAAATATTCCCTGAGGCCTGAGCAATGTTGGACTGAAGAATGGATGTTTAGGATGAGGGGTTGTGATGTGCTAGTGCTATCAGAGCCCAAGTGACAGGCACACACGTCCTGCAGTGTGTGTGCGTGTGTGAGTGTGTGAAGTTGGAGGGTCATCAGGGTCAGGGATCTCTCTTTCCTTGCCCAGGTCTGCTGAGGGCAGTGCAGAAAGGAGGCCCCTGGACAGGGTTGACAGTCTCTGGGGTGTGAGCTCTGTAAGCAAACTCGCCTGCTTAGCCTCCCAGGAATCTCTGGAAGGAGTGGGGCCTTAAAGGCAAGTGGGAGCTGAGGGAATGTGCAGTGCCTCTTGCCTACGCTGTTCCTCTCTGCCCACCACACGTCGAAGGGCGGGGTGCAGTAGCTCAGCAGCTCTCTCAGGCTCTGACTTCTGCGAAGGAGGAGAAGAGCCCCATGCGATAAAACAATTCATACTTGGCAATCAAGGGCTTTAGTTCTTCATTTCCTGACTGATAGCAAACTCTCAGAAAAGAACTTTGATGAGTAACTTAATAATAAACACATAAAGATGAAACAGCTAATGGGAAAGAAGGATAAGATCCTGTTCTGCAGAAAATGCCAACATTTAAGTCAGGAATACTCATCGATGCCTACTAACAGCCTTTTAAAAAATGGGACTGAGGGTGTAGCTCAGAGGTAGTGCATTCACCTAGCATGTATGAGGCCCAGGGTTCAATTCCCAGTTCAATTCCCATGAATACAATAGGTAGATCTTCAAATAAAAACTGAAGTAAGTATAGAATTCCCATTTTGCAGAGAAGGAAATTGCCGCAGTCTCTGGCTGGGCACAAATCACGAGTCTCCACACAGCTTGTAGATTCAAACAGCAATTCTTTATTCCCGAACTCACACCGACCGTCTACAAACACGCTCTGGGGGAATCCACGTTCTCTGCCCAAATCCACTTCTCCCAAATCCACTACTCTGCCCAAATCCTCTCCGCATGGGCTTCTGTCTCCCAAAATATACTGTCTGACCCTAAGCACTCAAGAGGAACTCAGCAGCAGGATACGCCCTATTCTAAAGGGGGAACACCCTAATCTCCTATTATGCTAAACTGCCCTATTCTAAAGGGGGAACACCCTAAACATGGATCCTGCCCTGGTCCTTGAGCAAGGTCACCTTTCAGAAGTCCTTCCACTAGACAGCATGGGAGTAAGCTGGCAAGGAATTTGTCATACCTACTTGGCTGATGGCTCCCAGCAGGAAATGGCAGGCTCAGAAAGTCTATGTAGCTTGCACCAGGTCACACAGCTATTAAGAGACAAGGACAGTATTCCAAGCCAGGTGTGTCTGTGTGCAGATTCTGACATTGTAACCTGTATGACACACCAGTTCTTGCTCCCTTCCACCCAACATCTGAAAGATCCAGATAATCAATATTAGCAAACAAAAATTCAATAGGAGCCCTGGTAACCATTCTTCTGGTTCACCACAAAAGACAAAAAAATCTTATTAACCCCAAATAAACAGTTAATAAGTGTGTGTTACAGGGTTATTATAAGATATTAAAAAGCAACGTTTGTTGACCTACTTTTCTAATTGTGTACAAACCCAACTACTGAACTTTGGAGAACCTTTCATTACAAAATGCTGGCTTACTTCATCTTTTGAAGATCATTAAGCTTTGCAAGGTTAAGGCAAGTTGAAAAAGTGCCTGCAGGCCCTTGAGTCATAAAATGGGGAAACATGTTGTAGTGTTACAAAAATATTGACAATATCGTTCTGATTAATGGCATTTTTTGTATTCCATCAAATTCATCCCTTGAAAGTGTAAATTTCTCCGGTTTTAAATATATTCAGAGTGTGTCAGCATCACCACAGTCTAATTTTAGAACTTTTCAACACCCTAAGAAGAAACCTATACCCATCAATAGTCACTCCCCTGTTCCCTCCCAACCCAGAAACCAATTAATCACTTTCTGACCCTGTGGATTTTCTTAATCTGGATATTCCACATAAAAGGAACCATACATGTGGTCTTTTGTGGCTTCTTGCTCTTGCCATGTTTTCAAGGTTCACTCATTTGTTTCACATGGCTGTATTTGGATCTTTTTTATGATCAAATATTCCTTGTGGATATGCAAGTTATATTTCATAAGGAGAAATGTTAGATGCTTGGGATAAGTCTGCTGTCTCTAACTGGGAATCTGATGACCATCTATTTTAAAATACAAAGTAAAAGGTGAATGTCTGTAGCAGAGGCCTTTCTCCTTCTTCATATTCTCCACCCCCCGCCTCACTTGGAGTTCCATTACTCCACCCGCTCCCAATTTATGTCTTGAATCTCAGATGATTTTTTTCTTGTTTTCTTTGCTGCCTCCTGTTTCTCTCTCTGTTCCCTAAATGATAGACACCTCCAGGTTCATTGCCTTCATCCTTATCTCTGCCCTTCATATTCTTCAAGTCTGCAAAAGTCATTGACCCAGAGTGACTGTCTCAGGTCATGCTTTCTACAATGCTTCCAGACTCCCATCTCTCTGATTATGTCCTTTATAGCACTCATTATCATCTGAAATTATGTTTGTTTATTTTTTTATTCTTTGTCTCATCCCACCAAAATGCAACTTCATATGGACAGCAACTACATCTGTCTTATTCACTGCTATATCAAACAGTACCTGCCTGGTACATAGTAGGTACTCAGTAACTATCTGAATTGATACACGGAAGACCTTGCCTCTCTCTATGCTTCTTCACTTCCGTCTTACATGTCTTCCTGTCCACTTCTCTCCTCATCCTAGTGACCATCAATGACCCCTTGAATGATAAGACTTTGTACCTCTGTGCCTTTGCACGGGCACTTGTCTCTAAAGGACTGCCTCTACCTCCCTGTCAGATTCCCTCTTTGTTCTTGAAAATGCTCTGTCACTCCATAGTGTCCTTTAATTTCCTAAGATGTTTGTCACTACAATTAGATAGGGCTCCTTGAAGGCAGGGACAACAACCTTATCTGTCTTTATAGCTCCATGCCCAGGAATTTCATATGTGTCAAATGAATGATTTGGATCCATTTGGTATATATGAACTCCTTTGGGGAGAAGAACACACTCAAATTTTCTAATCAATAATCCTGAAAGCTTTGGCACATCTGTGGGCAAGTCATTCTTTTACAAACCGGAAAGAAGTATTAATGATTGTTGGATTCATTAACAGGGATAGGTTGATTAAGAAGAGTCTTGCAGGACTCTATACATGTATGTTTTTTAAACATCCCTGTGAGGACTGAATTTTCTCGAATGCTTGAATGCATTGGTTGAATAAACCCCTAGTTGTCAAAACTCCTCTTTTCCTGGAACTCTATAGAAGTTGAACTAGACTCTCACTCAACCCCTAGAAGGTTCTGTTCTCATTTGCCCAAAAGCCACTTTCCTCAAACCACACTTGGGCTCTTGACCTCCTCTGCTACCTTTGGATCAATAGGTGGAAGATGCTCATGGTTTTCAGATGTTTTTACCCTCACTGTCTCACTTCCTGGCTCAGACCAAAATATCTCTGGACTGAACACAGACCAAATACTGGCCTAAGAACATCGATCCTGCCCATTTTAGACCACACGCCTTTTTATAGTCATTCCCATCAGCATGGGAATGGTCAAGAGCATCCCTAGAATGATGGGGGTTGAGTCCTTTCCACAAAATTGCTTAGCTGGCAGACCTTCCTTCTTGCATGTTGCTAGGTTGCCTCCAAATTCCACAGGGATGGATTGGAGGGGATCCCTTTCTTAATGAAGAGGAGCCAAACTTTCTTTTTGACCACGGGCAATTTCCTAGTACATTTAATACTAGGAATGAACAATGCTGACCCATGCATCCAATGCAACATGAAGGTTAGGAGTCTTCTGTTTTGAAACTGCTCCTCATGACTCTACTTTACAAAGAATCCTTGAGAGGATTGCATACCACTTTCTACCATAAAGCCAGTACAAATGACCTCGTGTACCCCAACCTACGAAGCCCTTGTTTTAGAGCTCAGAGGTCACACATAAAGCTTGAAAAATGTGTATTTATCTTAGAAAATGAAGAATTCCTTTCTCTCTATCCTAGTCATAAGCTTTTAAAGTAAAGCATGCCTAGTGCTCATTCTACTGTCATTATTAATGCAGAATCAAAACAAAAAAAAATTAGAAGAAACTTCAGAGGTATGGTGTATTATAGCACAAAAAATGAAAAACAAAGATCTGCTTAGGAAAACCCTAGCTGAAGAAAGAGGAGAGGAGCCAGAGCCCCCCACTTTCATTCTCCAATCACATATATCACTCTTCCCCTTCCTCCTCTCATGGGGCAGAGAGAGGTCAACAGCCTTCCTCAGGGGGAGTTTCTTTCACAAAGAAACATAAGATGCTCCACTCCCAAAGGAATTTTTTGCCACATGATTTGGGGGAACAGTGGGCTAGGCTCTAGTAAGCAAGGTCTGTCTACTCTCTTCCCTGTAGACCTAGGAAAATATGCTTATGTCAAGGGAGATGTGTGTTGTTTTCTCTAAAGGCATTTGACCATTTAAATTCTCTTCCCAATTTCTAAATTTTCTTCCCAGACCATCCCTTCTGAAGGTTAGTATTCCATGGCACACACTTAACTCCTGGGTCTACAATTAACTCATGCTGCTCCATCCAGACCTGGGGACCCTGTTCTCAAAGCACAGTCACTTCCCAAGAAGGAGAAATGTGGTACTGCCTAGAGCATGTGTGGTTTTGTTCAGGGAAGTGTCACAAGTTGTCTGGTCAGACTTAAGCCATGTTCTTCAATATAACTTTTATCAGTGATAAAGGCAATCTTTTCATTTCTATCTCCTAATTTGTTCAAAACTCAATTGTAATTTCTTTACTGGTCCATGAAAATCCCAAGACCCATTAAACCCAGGTTCCTCTGGACATATTTTGAAAACCCCTGCTGTAAGCTAATGGGGGGCGGGGGGTGGAGCGTAATCACAGAGTTGAAATCAAAGGAGCAAGAAGAACAAACCAAGACCTGACAGAAGTGTGGAGACCAGAGTCCTGGGGCCATATCCAGGGCCACAACAGTCGGGGACTAGGGGGAGGAAGACGCTGGAGGAACAGATAGGCCGAACATGATGACAGATGGCTCTGAGGCAGAAGGCAAAACGGAATGAGGAGGACATCCTGGGGGCCAACTTGGATGACTCTGTAGATGGAATCATGTGAGGAGCAATAAGGGAAGAAGGAAGGTTGTGGTCTTGATCTGAGTTGTGTGTCCTCAACACTTGAGGAAGTGGCAATAAGGAGGAGGAAGGTAACTGTGAGACTAGCGTGGGGCTTTTGAAAGGAAGTCCCCTCCTAGGATTGGGGTGGGAAAATCACTGAGACCTGTGCCAGGGGAGGCTGCCTCACTTCCATTCCCATCCAGACCCACAATTTGGGAATTGACATTAGTAGCTTCTTCTACAAGAAGAATATTCTAATCCCGGGGCTATTTTCTCACCCAACATTTGTAGTTGCCTTTCTGGAGTCTGTGTCATGTTTCCTTAAGCTATTGCGAGGAGACCTGGAGGGGTGGTCCCCTGGGGCCTGAGAAACTGGAAAGCCTGGTTCTTTGTCCTACAGACTTCTGCAGATAGCAAACATGAGTAGCATCCATGGCTAGTGTGATAAGACTTCTGCATCAGCCTCATCTCAGAAGAGCTACAAAGATAACAGACATGAAGCACCAAACACAAAGTTTGGCACATTGTGGTTTCTGCCCACATTCATTTTCTGTTGCTCTAGCATAATACCTAATACTGAGTAAATTTTAAAGGAAAATGGTTAATTTTAGCTCAATGTTCTGGAGGCTAGGAAGTCTGAGATTGGGTGATCCTATCTGGTTAGAGCCTCATGCTGCTTCATAACATGGTGGAAGTCAGAAAGGCAAGTGTACACATGTGAAAGAGAGAAAATCTGAGGGATAGCCTGACTTGATAACAACTTGCTCACATGAACAAATCCAGTTCTGTGAGAAAGGTATTAATCCTTCTTAATGATCTAATCACTTCTTGAGCTTCCACTTCCTTCTCCATTTTTCTATCACAATGGAGAAACAAATTCAGCATGAGTTTGGAAGAAGCCAAAACCATAGTCCCACAGTCCTCAACTGTGCTGGGTCTCCATAAAGAGCATCCTGGGATGAAACCCACCATGCAGGCTCCAACCTGGGTCTGGCTCTTGGGGATAATAAACCTACTTCTGGAAGCTCATTGTGAAAATTCTATGTGACATCCTATGTAAAGAGCCATGCGAAGTGCCTGGCACCTAGCAGTGCATAATGGCAGCCATTAAGCTGTAATTTTTATCATCAGTACAAATACATGAGACTAGAGAAGACAGTGACTTCCAATGTGACAGAGCAGGGCTTGGCTCCATCCCAGAATATTTAAAACCAAAGTGTCACACTTTGCCCATAAAAAACACCACACATATTGCTTTATTCATTGATCCATCCTTTAGAATCTATAAACCATTTTTACTGTGGGCTGCATCTCACTTTACCAGGATATTCAGGAATAATTGGCAGGTTCAGGACTCAGTGTGCTTCAGGGTGTAGCAAATTGAATGGTGGCATCCCAAAAGACATGTTTGAGTTCTAATATTTGGACCCTATCGATATGACCTCACTGGGGAGGTCTTTGTAGATGTAATTAAGTGAAGGATCTAGATCGTCCTGGTTAATCAGGTGTGCCCTATGTCCATCAACAAGTATCTTGTGATAGAGAAGAGAAGACCCATAGGAGAAGAGGTCCTACAAAGATGGAGGTAAAGATTGGAATGAAGCTGCAAGAAGCCAAGGAGCACCTGAAGCCACCCAAAGTTGGAGGAAGCAAAGAAGGAGACTCGCCTAGAGGCTCAGAGGGATTGTGACTCTGCTGACACCTTGATTTCAGACTTCTAGCTGCTGGAACAGTGGGAGACCCGTTTCCTCTGTTGTAAACTACACAGGGTGTGGCAATCTTTTTACAACAGTCACAGGAAGCTAGTATATGGGGAACAGTCACACACTCAAACCAACTTTGACAACAGAAAAATGGTGAGAGGGATTTTCCAGGAAGACTTGAAGGTATATTATGGATTCCAACGGCAGAAATTTTGTAAGGGACGAAGCCCAGGACCTAGACAGTTGAAAATGGTCTGGCTCCTTGATGCGGGGACACCTGACTTCTCCTCTCTTGTCTTTCTTCCTTCTTTTTCTGCAGGCTGGCTCTCTCTGCTTCTTCATGCAGCCAAACCTTGAACTTGACCTTCATCACATTCCATTCCAAGTGCCTAACAGAGCAACAGATGGCTCTGTGGTCTGACTCCAAAATCGAGAGAGAGAGAGAGAGAGAGAGAGAGAGAGAGAGAGAGAGAGAGAGAAGGGGAGGGGAGGGGAGGGGAGGGGAGGGGAGGGGAGGGGAGGGGAGGGGAGGGGAGGGGAGGGGAGGGGAGGGGAGGAGAGGAGAGGAGAGGAGAGGAGATCTCTCCTCTGTGGAATAATGAACTCTCCCCAAAGGATGAGTTCTCAGGTCTGGGGACATTTGTCTGGGATCAGGAGCTCACTGGCAGACACCTTTGCTTCTTTCTTCTGGAATGGCAAGGACAGTTTTGAGAGGCATACAACTAATTGGCTAAACTCGCCCCTGGTGTGACAGGTCCAAGAGAATCTAACCTCACATCTTGCAGGAGGGATGATGTCCTTGGCCTTCTAACCTGTCTCCTCAAACTCTTCTCTCTGCATCATTTTACAGAGGGGGGAAGAGCAGCAGAAAAGCTGTGCATTTAGATTCTCTTCCTGCTCTAAACATGAAGTTAATCTACTGGAACAAAAATCCTATTGATTTCTACCTATTATATTCTTCTCCCTGAAACAGCAAATGCATGCTACTACTGGGGTCATATTTGCCTTCTTTTGGATTCAGAGCTTAATAAAATTTCCAACTCATTATCTTTACAGGCTACTTTTGCACGGCTCCTTGAGGCCAAGTGGTACCTGAGATATTGGCGGTTGAAGGACTTTGCCTTTGACTGTAAAATTTTCCATCTTCAAAGCAAAGCCTCAAAGCAAACAGAAATCCAACCCAGGCACAACTAGAGAAATGGGATCTGGGGGGGAAATCCCATTACTTGATGTGCTTTCGATAGTCAATGAGAATCTGTTGGGTGTGGACCAAGTGCTGGGCCTTGAGCTGGAAGCGTGGGTTACAGAGGTGAACAAGCTGGACATTGGGTTTCTCACATGGAGTTTATAGCCTTGGGAGAGGCAGGCAGAGATGAAAGAAAATAACACAAATGGATGCATAATTTCAAGCTATGACAGGCCATGCAGGAGAGGCACCTTGGTGTCGAGAAGGCAAATAATCTCAGGCAACAGCCCGAGGGTCAGGAACAGCTTCTCCAAGAGGGCACCTTCCCCTGAGATCTGAAGAGTATGTGGGTGTTTCACCGGGTGAAGGAGGGAGGTGGAGTTTGGGAGAGGGGTGTTCTAGTCACCTAGCACGAAAACGTTCATTATGCTAGCCCAGCCGAAACTCATAAAATGTTGATATGTCCCCCCCTGGCATTGTGAAGGCCTGGGCCAGCAGGCAGGTGTGCTCTGCTTTTTTTGGTCATCTTCAAGTAAAAGAAGCTGCTTGAGTTTCTCCACCCAGTCTCTGATCCCTTATAGATCTCCCCAGAGTGTTTTAAGGGGCACATCAAATTCTGGGTCCAGTTGAGAGTCCCCAGGGCTCCGTGTCAGCCACATCCATAGTGCATAAAGGAGCTTCTGGTCTAACGGGTCTTGTCAGAACAAAAATTAATGTTGAAAAGAGAAGCTATTGCATACTCTTTTATCTTGCTACTAAAGGAGGCCGATGGGATTCTTCTGGCACAGGGAGATGCCCGCCTGAGATTTTTCCATCTGACACTTGACCATCTCAGACCTGTGCACCTGAGGCCCTCCAGTCCAGAGAAAGCCACCTGCAGGAGTAAGGGTCTCACCCTGGAGCAGCCATCAGCATGGAGAAAAGTGGAGGATGTGAGGAGGAGGTGCCTGGCTTCTCCCCAGGACACCTTCTTGGCCATTCCTAAGAGGCCACTCCTTCCAGTGTGTTCCAGGAGCCTGATGAACACATCTCCATCAGAGTCAGCCTATCATGCTCTTCTGACCTGTCTGCCTCCCCAACAAGACTCTGGAGTCCTCCAGGGACAGTGTTTTTCCATCTATTTTGTGCCCAGCCCCTGGAATCTACATGATAAGCATTCACTAAATATTTATTAAAGGAATAAATACATAGACCTTATTAATTTATACTTTCCTGCAGTCTCTAATCATTTTGAGGCTGAACCATGTTGCCTAGATAAAGGTAAGAGGAGTTATTATATTAAGGGTACTCTTCCCACTCCCTTGTACATAGTAGGTGCTTCGTGGTGACTTACCAAGTGTGTGACCATAGATGCATCCATGTTAATGCTCTAGAGATTATATGTAGTTTCTTTCTTAGTGGCATTGATTTTGCAACAAAGCCACACGGTGGGAATGCACTAAGACCTCCCAACGTGCACTATTTTGGTAAGGCAGAAAGCCCCCAATGGTGTATGTTTTGAGACTGTAGCTTCTTTCTCCGGGACCAACTTTTTTTTTTTTTTTTTCATGTGAACGTCCTTCAGCAGAGGCAGTTGTGGTTTCTATATCTCTTGCATAATGAATCCTGCCGCTGAAGACTCAGCCAGGGTGGGAGGGGGTGGCAGCTGGCCAGGATGGCCTGTGGCATTTTGATAAACAAACATCAATATTTATCAGAGCTGCTCTGACATGCTTCCTTGGCTGTAGGAACAGGGAGTCCTCCCTGGGTTTATATATAGTTTTCTCTGTATGAGATAAATGTTTGGGGCCGTTAAAGGGGGAAAAATGTTTGTACTCTGCTCCCCAGTTACCTTGGCTAATTTACTGCACTAGGAGGTCCTGTAGTTCATTAATAATATACAAATACAAATCAAAGGAAGAAATTGCCTTGTTAATTGACTTTTGTGATTCTAATCTAAGTCAGGCTTCTCAACATTGCCCTACAACCATGTTTCTATCACACGGGAACAATTGACTTTGGAGAAAGCAGAAAGCCACTAAAGCAAAAGTCTGAAATCCTTGCTGAGAGCTTTGTAAACAGATCCGCACCTCTCCTGGCTCTCTTTAGGAATCTAAAGGTAGAGAACACGGACCAGGTGGCTAATGAGAGGTCACATTGGGCTGTGCTGTAGGGGGTGTCCCAGCCTCCCTGCCCCAGCCCAGATGTCTGCAGCAAGATTGATCAGAAACAATAACCATTAAACTCAGCTGACTGGTCCAGTTAAGAGAAAGGTTCATCAGTGTTAAGAATTAAATTGGTGCCATATCCATTTTCCACTGACATCCCTGGGCTGAGCTCTGTCTCCTCTTGTTCTCTCTGAAGACACAGAGCTTTCCTCAGTTCAACAATGGAGTGGGAGGTGGTAGAGTGTGGGGGACAAGGTTTCCCAGGCCAGCCTTGGCAGTCAAAAAGATCTGGATTTAGATACTGCCCATTCTCTCTTTCCCTATAGCTGCCCGTCACCCACCATGGCAAGTGTGGGAGCTGGCATTTCAAGTTCATGACTATGATCTGGACATTAGCATCTCCCAGCCTCCAGCACTACCTCTGTTCTCTCTGAGTTGGCTTGGGCCTCCTGGATGACAGACCTGGCTCCTTCTAGAAGGAGCCACGCACCAGCCCCACTGGGAGGGAACCATGTAGATTTTGACAGATTTCACAGGAAGGGCAACTGTTGTAGGGACAAACGAGGCAAGGCACCGAAGGTAGCAGGAAACAGTTTTATTTGGCTGCAGCCAGGTTCAGAGGGCACAGCTTTTGAGTAATCAATTAATTCCCTGAACCCCGAGTTCAGGTAGTTTCAGAGTTTTATACCCAGAATGTAAGTGGCAGAGGGGGCGGCTCAGAAGTTCACAGTCTGCAGAAGTTCACATAAAAGCAGCTTTTTGTTTCACTGTTTTGGGCAAGTTACCCTTCAAGGACAACACCTGAGAATGGGAGAGCTTCTTCTCCCCTTTCTATTCTCCCCCTGCCAGCTGGTACCATGGAGCCCAGTTGGTAACTTCTCTTATCTTAAAAATGTAGACATCTCTGTGAAGCCCAGCTCAAGGCCAGAGGCCTTGTTTGCACATTTCTTCCAAGTACTCTACTGGATATGTTTGTGAAAAACTAGTAAGGGGGTGTCCAGCACCTGGAGTGCTGGTATCTTCCCGGCCAGTGGCCAAGTAAACAGGGTGACACGAAAATAGGAAGTTTATCTACATTGAACTCTTTTGCAGAGACTCTTTTGCTGACAGTCCCAAAATCAGCCATAGTGAAGATTTCTGGAGAGGCCCAGTTAAGACTTTTCAATCACCCCTTCACAACGGGCGGCTTTAAACTGCATACTCCCCAGAACACATCCTGGATCCCCTTGCTGGAACCTTCCCAAAATTCTCCTTGATTGCTTTGCCTCTAGGAATTTTTCTCTTTCATGTGATTCTTTGAAGTCTCTTATTCCTGTTATAAAAAAGTAAATGAAATAAACCAAAACCAATTTGATCCAGATTATGAAGTTTGAGATCCATTTGTCTATTCTGTAAAATGGGGAGGACAATTCCTGTCTTAGAAGGTGAGATGGAGAATTAAATGGGAATTAAGTACATGTGAATCCTTGCTGTGATAGACCAAACCCATCTGTGTCTTTCCACAATATCCTCACTTATTGAATAACAATAAATTCACAGGCTACACCACTTTCATCAGTGACAGTTCACTGAATACTTGTGGGATACTTGGTAATCATAAGCGGGGCAATCACAGGTTCTTTTATTCCAATCTTAATTTCTATTATCTATGACGTTCAGGTCACATATCACACTTCACACAATTATATATAGTGATTACAGGAAGGGTAATAAAGGGTTAAGGCAGCCACAGGGGCTCAGGAGGCAGAGCTGAGAGCTAGGCAGAGAGCAGATAGGAATGCAAACAGCCTCAGTAGGAGGTCAGATAAGAGTAGGAACCTGGGGAAGAACTTGTTCCGGGTGCAGAGCTGTCAAAGCACTGGAACTTATTCTAGGCCAAAGTCCACACAGAGGGCAATTTCACAGTGTCAGTGTGGAGTGTTAGCTTGGAGTGGGACTTTCGTGGTTGTCGTGGGCACAAGAACTGCACTCTGCTAAAGCCCAAGAACAGAGATTCAGAAGTTCGTCTCTGTGGCGATTTTCCTGAGCAAGACTTGAGATGAGAGACCAGGTGATGAGGCCAGGGGGCTGCTGTGTCCAGCTTAGGGTGCTCCACCTTATAGGGCCCTCGGGTAAGGGGGTTGCTTCATTCAGTGGTCTGGTGTGTTCAATAAGTTCATGGGCCTGTTTTTTCCAGTATGAGTTTGGTACATCCACGTATCCACATGCTTTTGATTAATTCAGTAAGTCCACAGGTGGGCATTCTTATTAGCACAATTAATTCATTTATGGGTTTGTGCCTTAAGATTGAGCCAGGCAGGTGGTAGTTGTTTACTTGTATACACAGGTGTAGAGTCATTCTGCCTCAGCCCTTAAACTCAAAATGGAGTTCCATATGGCAAACCACTGCTTCTGGTTTAGGTACAGCCTTAAAAATGCTGTGCTGTACATCATGGAGTAGCTCTGCGGGGTACAGCCTGCTCTGCACAACTCCAAATCAATGTTTTTCAACCACTATCTGTGAAATCACGGTCATGGGTTGCTACCAGCCTTAAAATGAAATAGTATAAAATTAAAAGAGCAGCATGTGCTGCAAGCAGCTTTGTTTTCTACCTCTTATTTTGGATTCATTATGCACATATGTGCATGCATCTGTGTGTGACCTCTAGCAAAATCTGATGGACTTTTGTGGTGGGCAATGGGGGAGCAGGATGTGCCTGGCTCTGGGTCTCTCCATGATGAACTGAGCAGTAGTTTTCAGGCTGTGCCTAACCTTGAATTATCCATTTTATAAGCAGTAATTAGCCCTGAGTTATTCCACTTTGAGGATGAGTGCTGAGGTGGAATGACTCTCTACCCAGCTGGTACATGTAAACAATCACCATCTGCCTAGCACAAGCATAAGGTACAAACTGATAAATAAGTTAATCATGCTAATAAAAATGACCAATTATTAACAGCAATTAAATTAAATTAGAAACTCATGGATATATGGGCATATCAAACCCATATCTGAGAGAACAGGCCCATAAGCTTATCAAACATGCCAGACCACCAAATGAAGCAACCCCCTTACCCGACACTAATAAAAGGAGGAGCACCCCAAGACTGGACACAGTGGCACACTAACCCCATCACCTGGTCACTGTGAGCCTTGCCCAGGAAAATTGCCACAGTGGTGAACCTCCGATTCTCAGTCTCTGGGCTTCAGCTTGGCATAGTTTTTCTTGCCTGTAAAGACAATGTACAGGCAAGAAAAACTATGACAAGAAAAACTATCCAAGTTGACACCTCAAGCTGACACTCTGAAACTGTTTCATCTGTCCAGACCCTGACCTAGAGTAAGTTGTCTGTCCAGTCTCCCAGACTCTGTTCCCAATTGCTGCACAGTTCTGGGTCCTGAGCAAGTTCACCACTGGTTTGAAATGTTATCTGACCACCTACAGTGATGTCCATTCCAATTAGCTTTCTGCTTTTGCTCTCAGTTCAGCCTCCTGAGCCCCAGTGGCCACCTTAACCCTTTCTTAGCCTTTCTGTTATACATTTTTTTTTTAAAGAGAGAGAGAGAGAGAGAGAGAGAGAGAGAGAGAATTTTAATATTTATTTTTTAGTTATCGGCAGACACAACATCTTTGTTTTTGTATGTGGTGCTGAGGATCGAACCTGGGCCGCACACATGCCAGGCGAGCGCGCTACTGCTTGAGCCACATCCCCAGCCCTCTGTTATACATTTGTAATGGTGTCAAGTTTGATATGTGTTTTGAGTGTTATAGATTTTAGTACTTGGGATTGGAATAAAAGCAGTTAAGATTGAGCGGCTTGACTAACAGGTGACCCCCAAGTACTCAATGAATAGCAATGGATGAAAGTGATCTAGCATGTGACTTTATTGCTATTCAATAAATTCTGTCATCATGGAAAGAGACAAACATGTTTGATCTATGTTAATGGCATAGTTCACTCAAGACAAAATGTTTGAAAACTCTTTAAGAGATACATAGATTACGGTATTTATCATTAAAATTTGTCTTTACCTCTGAGGTAGTGATCTCATAGACTTAAATGAGTTGCAAAACCCTGATGTTGAAAAGATCAGTCACCCTTAACCAGTCCTTTGCCACAGGGAGAGTCGATGATGTCACACCAAAAACAGCCTAGAGACCTAATTCTATTCACACACATTTTTGTTAGGCTCATATGATATTTTTAAAAAAATATTTACTTTATAAATTTTAGGTAGACGTAATATTTTTATTTTACACTTATGTGGTTCTGAGGATTGAACCTATTGCATCATGCATGCTAGGTGAGCGCTCTACCACTGAGCCACAACCCCAGCCCCGTAGGCTCACAAAACATTTATAAAAATGTTTGAAATAATTGTCATTTGAAAATGAGGCTGGGTATAAAAATCTGGATTTTTAACTTGAAGATTTGGAGAGCTGACCACACCAGGAGTTTCCCCAGCCCCTTACCTGCCTGTGTCCCCCTGCATGCCAACCCTTCATCTGGGCTCTGGACTCTCTCCAGGATTCTCTGGGCAGACTCTGTGGGCTAACATTGCTGCCCTTCCCTGCCCTGGAGTCCTTCTCTACCCAATGCTCAAGGTTTATTTCCAAAATCCGCAAAGCTGGACTATCCCAAGGGTTCCTTTTGTTCAAAATCTCATCTGTCCATGGAGGAAAGAGGCCCAGGCAGGAAGAGGTGATTCAACCAAGGTCACAGGGATCTCTAGTGAGAAGAGCCCAGGTCTCCCTCCCCCAGGGTTGTGCTCCTCTTCATCCATCCTCCTTCTCATAAAAACGGAGAATTTATTAAGAAATGTGTTTGAGTCACCTCGGTGGTCATCATCAGCCCTTGCTTTTTTTTCCTCTGGTCTCCGCCAAGGCAAATGTTTACCTTGTACAAGTGAAATTAGATCCAGAGTGGTTCTTGCGTGGTTTTCACGGTGCTTAAATGTCTCTGCTCTTGTTCTCTGTGACTTTTCCTCGCTGTCTTGCCGGGGCTACAGCTGCCCTACAGCAGCTTCAGTCTGCAGAAGACACCCAGGCAAAGGGCAGAGGGACTCACTAAAGTGGGCATTTGGAAAGGACACAAATCTCTGATTTGTTTCACTCTGGTTTAGTCAAGGTCAGAGAAAACAGCTTGGGGCGGATGCAGTTTTCATTAAGCAAGGTTACAGGCAATGCCAACATCAGCAGCATGACACATGTGCCACTCTCTGACAGTCCTAGTAGAGGGTGCAGCACAGCCCTGGGGGGGGCCATTCACAGGAGGAAGCCACCCTGTGTCCCACAATGCACCAGGAGCTTGAGGATCTGTTTTTTGATTCTTTTAACTTTTTAAAATTACTTTTGTGTAATAAAATAGTCAAACATATACAAAAGTAGAAAGAACATAGGATGAATCCCCATTTATCTGTCACTCAGATTCTACATTTATTAAGATTTTGCTACAGTGTTTCCTATCCCTGCTTTTTAACTTTTAGTTTGACAGATTAACATATATACAGCTAAATGCATCAGTCTTTTTTTTTTTTTTTTTGAGAGAGACTGAATCTTTTTTTTTTTTTGGTAGATGGACACAACACAATGCCTTTATTTTTATGTGGTGTTGAGAATCGAACCCGTGCTACTTGAGCACTCTATCACTGAGCCACAATCCCAGCCCAAAATGCATCAATCTTAAGCAAACAGACTGATGAGTTTTTAAGCTTTTATTATTATGAAATAATTTTATACATAGAAGGAGTTGAAAAAATAAGACAAAGAATTCATATATTCTTTTCACTGACTGCCTAAGTGTTTACATTTTTTACCACACTTGCTTTATGATTTTATCATGCTTTATATACACTCAAGCACTCACTATTGTTAATTGTTAATGATTTTTTCTGAATACACAGATGCTATTATTCTTCTCCTGAACCATTTGCAGGTCAATGAGTTTTGAGACATATTTATGCCCATGTTATTATCACTCCAATCAAGTTGAGTTGTAGAGCATTTTCCATACTCCAGAAAGTTCCCTGGTGCCCTTCCAAAGGAAATCAATGTTCTTATTTTTATCACCATAGATTAGTTTTGCCTCTTCCTGAACTCAGTGTAAATGGAATCATCCCCCACTATTTTTGCTGAATTATTTTAAAACAAATCCAAGCTCTCAGGTTCTATCATCCCTGTATCCTCTGTAAATGTCTCTACAAGGGGCATTTTCTTACATATGGAGATCCCCTGTGATTATGTAAGAAGTCTCCGGTAGCAAGCTACTGATTATTTCCGTTTCACAGAAGAGCACACAGGTCCAAGTTTACCCCGGGAAGAGCTGGGGGAGCAGGCCGTCTTCCTGCCAAGCCAGTACCTTCCTTCTGCTGCTGAGCAGGTGCTGTGGCCCAGCAGGGTCCCCTGCAGTGGTGTTGGCTGCTCTGGGGAGCAGGTAAGTTTGACCCTTTCCTGCTCTCCCGTGGTTGCTCTCACTGCTCTCTCACACCAGTACTTCCTAGCACTGCTGCCTGCTGCCTCTGGCTGCTTCTTGCTGAAGACAGAAGAAAGGCAACACTCAGCCCCCAGTGGTTGAGCAGACGGAGAGCCCCGCAGATGTGTTTGAAGGCTGCTGAGAGCTTCCCCTTCAGCACAATCTAGACTTCAGAGACGACCGAAATCATCAAAACACAGAACTGAACTATGACTTTTATATTTCAGATCACACTTGCAAATGAGTTCTAATAATACACAAACCCACATTTACACAAAAAGGAAAATAAGCCCCACAGCAACCTGTTCTTCCAGAGGCAGACAGGTAGCAACAAATCTAAAAGCATACATTTTCCCCCTGGAAGTGCAACACAGGGCTCCCCAGGAACAAATAACTTATTAGCTGAATCAACTCCTCGTGATCATGATTTTATTGTCTCATAAATTGGAAGGTTGGTGTAGCAACTAGATAAGTCAAAGACTTATGCATTCACAAATCACTTCTTGTTCCTAAAACATAGCTGGATGGGGCTGTTTGAATAGAAATGGATTGTCAGCAAAACTATATTGCCCAGTTACTTAGAAATAACTTTCTCTGTTCCCCAGATGATGGATGAGTTGACTATTGTAAGGTTTTCAAGCTGTGTTCCTTTTTAGGCACAGAAATCAAAAGAAGGGCCTTGGCTAGGGCTTAGATTGGGAGGTACAGAGAGGCAGAGACTGTAAGGGGATGGGTCATGACCTCCTCAGGAGAAGGAACTGTTCCTTCCTCTCCACTTTGCAAATGAAAAAATGTGACACCCACAAAAAACTTGAATTGCTTGGTCAAGCTCATCAGGTAGTAGGGATGGAACTGGGACTAGAACCATCTCCTGCCTGGAGTCCCCTGACCTGGGCTGTGGCAGGATCCTGTCTGCATTAGGGGCAGGAAGGACTTTCACCTACCTGCCCCTGGCTGCAGGGGCCAGCAACACCTTTTCCCACACCCACTCACACAGAAGACACAGAAGCATCCTTGGCCCCCCACAAAGGCCTCATGATCCCTCAGAGCCTTATGGTGTTCAAATATATGGGACAAGAAGAACTCTTTGGAGATAGGGCCTTTTTAATTCTTTTTCATTTCACAAACACAAGGAAAAAAAAATTCTGCTAATAGGATTGCCAACTCAGCAGGCCCAGGCAGGCGATGCGAAGGAAATAGAAAGCATCCTGGCACACCTGGAGATTGATTGCAAGTCAAGAACAATGACAGGCAACCAGAAATTAATCAGCAGAGTCGCTTCTCACTAAAGGGAGGGGGAGGAGAGACTGAGAGGTGCAGCCATTACCACCGACTCCTATTGATTATGTGTGTTTCTCCTGGGGCCCCCATGGCTCCTGGGAGCAGGGAAGTAGCCAGGTGGCTCTCCAGGCTGCCCGAGAGCCAGCTGTCTCTCCTACCCCCATGAACAGTCAGCTGCACTGTCAGCAAAGGAAGGGCTGGTGCAGGTGATAAACCCTGGTCCTGCCCTGCCCCATAGGCTTCTCTGGGGAGGTACCATGCCTCCTGGGCCACAAGAGGCCCCTTGTTTCTAATCCTGACCTTCAGCAGCTCTGACTTGGGGCTGATGCACCAGCTTCCAAACTGCTATCTGCCACCTCCCTAAGATTGCTATCTGCTGGTTTCACGTGGCTCTTCAGCACGGTGGCCTTCATGTGGTCTTCTTATCACTCACCTCTGCCAGGCAGCTGACTATGGCAGGAGGGCTGAGAGTGATCAGGTGGGGGCCCACAGGGAGGAGCAGCTCCAGGACAAGGCACAGAGGTCCAGGCCTGGCTGCGCTCCAGCACCTGTGTGGCTCACAGGCCCCCCTCCTCTTTCAGGCCTCAGACCTCCCTGGAAAGGGACTTGTGGGTGCTCAGATCTTGGGTTATAGTCCAAACTCCTCAGGTACTATTCAGGGCTTTGTGAATTTACCCTTGACCTTGTATGCTATGCTCAGGTCAAGAATTTTCCCGAATGCCTAGTGCTCATTTAGCTTTCTCCCCTGCTCCTCCTTTACTGGTAATTCCTCCTCCTCCCTGGAGTCCCTGCTCTGGCATCACCTCCTCCCGGCTCTGGTAAGGCCTTTCCTGACAGAAGCCCCACACCTTGCCCTGCCTGCCCTATAAATAGCAGGTAAATGTCACTTACCTACTGCTACATACTGTTAAACCCGGCCCAGTGCAGAGGCCAAAGAAAGGCCTGACAGAGGTGGTTTAGGCTCCGCTTGGGAGAATACAGGCCAATCTTAGGGGTGGCAGGCACGGCACCTGTTTCTGACCCTGAAATCCTGTTACCCTGGACTATGTTTCAGTCTTGCTACTCAAGAACGTCTGCCTGAGGCTCCAGACCATCACGAGAAGCACCTGAATTCATCCATTTGCCTTCATTTTAAGACCCAGGAGTAACTGCCAAGAGTGTTGCCCCTATTGACCAATTGCTTCCTTATTTTCAATGCCCTTCTGTCTCCTAAAGCAGAGGGCAGGGCATCACCATGGCTGCCCCTTTGCTCTGTATGCTCCTTTGTCAGTGGGACTGTACGTGTTTGAAGGAGACTGGGTTTCCCCTGAAGAGGGCATACTTGCACCCCTGTTGGGAGAGATGGGCACTGTACATCCCAATGACTGCTTCTAGGACAGTCCTCAGGGCCTTTGGGCTCACCTAGATGGCCCTCCTGGGATGGGAGCTGAGGGCCAGGACTCTGCCCAGAACTGCGTTTATAGGCCAGAAGTTTCTTCCTGCTGGTCATAAGGCAACTGAATTTTGATCTCTCCACTCAAGTTTCTTCTCCGGGCTCATTGGCTTTCTGGGTACCTGCCTTCTGTTTGAGGAGGAGAGATCAGAGGGATGCTCAGATATGGGGAGAATGTTGGGACAGTAGAGAGACTGCCACCCACAAACTGTAGATGGGTAGGACTTGGCAGGGAGTTGAGAGACCAACCAGCTCATTTCAGTCTTAACACTTAACAATGTGGCGAGCTTAGAGAGGTTTGTTTGTTTTAACTTATGAAGAGCAAAGGTACTATGGAAGTAATTGAAGAGGCGCTTGGCAACTGAAATTTTCAGATGCCAAACAGCAGGGATTCCAACAGGGTGGATACTCAGATCATGGCAACCACTCTTCTCTGGAGGAAGCCCAGAGTAGGACCAAGCCTGGGCTGTGTGTTCTCAAACCCATGTCACATCCATGAAATTGATTGGTCCAGAGTTGGGCACCTAGCCAAAGCCAAGCCAATCAGAGTTCTTCCCTGGGAATTTTTCAGATTTGGAATCATTTGGGCAGCACCAGCATATGAACGTGTTGGCATGTTATCATCCACATGGAGAAAACTGGGCCATGGTGAGAGAAAATGAAATCAACAGGCAGAGGAAAGGTGGTATTTGAGTCCCTGTTCGCAGTTGTTCCCATGGTCCAGCTGCAGCTCCATCCTTCCGGCATTGAGGTGAGACAGCTCCTTATAGTCTGAGTGAGTTTGAGATTCTATCACTGTGACCAAGTGCCCAGATTCATAGAAGCAAAGCCCCATCTAGCATTGGACATGCCAGGAACTATTTTTTTCCTTAAAGAACCCTTCTTAAGAAAGACCACTATCTCTGTGGATAATGATGTCATAAGAGAGGTCAGCAACCTGGAAATATCTGTATTGAAGTTACAGTAAGCTCACCGAAAGAGTTTTCATAACTAAGCCAAGCACAGCTTTTGACTTTTCCTCACCTTCTGTTCTCAAAACCTCCTCACTGCTGCCTCTGTTCTACTGTCCTTTGCCTGACCTTGATGGGCCTGTGCTGGGGTGCAGAAGCACTGGACTGGGAGGCCCAGTTCTCACCCTTCCCAGTCATGTGAGGTCAGGTAAACCAGGGAGCCTCGGCGAGGGTCTGTTCTCTCATTCTCAGGATGGGAAGAATAATACTTATCACGGATTTGCTGGGAGGCCCATCTGGAAGGGAAGTGCTGAACTCAAGGGCTGCGGCTATCTCTTGTGAAACAAGTGGGGACCACATGTCTGATAGCTCTTCAATCATTTGGTTCAGTTCAGTTCCATTTAATAAATATTGCCGAGTGGCCGCCGTATGTCAGTTCTGTTTGGGGAGCTGAAGATGCTGTAAGGAGCAGAACAGATAAGGATTGTCCTAAGCTGCTGACATTCTAATTGGGAAAACAAACAGATCAACCAAGAAATGAGCAGTTTAGAAAGTGTGCAGAGAAGCTGTGAAGAGAATCCACGGGACAGAGAGTGAGTGGGGCTGAGCTGCAGAAGAGGGTGGGCGGGGTATTGAAACTGGGACAATCCTACAAATCTGGGGCATGATGTCCATAAATATAAGCCTGTCTCCGTAGGTCACACACCCAGCATGCTGGTGATGGGCCATGGCCAGTGGAGGACAGAGGGAGAGATGGTAATGGCTGAAGAACTCCCAGGCACTTCTGTACTCTGCAACAGTGTGTATCAAAGGAAGGCTGGCTTGAGGAGGGGCAGATGCCCATTCTGAGTTTGCATTTCTTCGCTTCCTTCTCTGGCATTTCTTTGCTGTGGGTAACATCTGGAAAGTCTTCCAGTTCAAGTCTGATTTAGCTTCTATTTTTTTTCTTAAACAATTGGGCCTCACTCATCCGGTGGTCCAACACTTTGGAGTTTCCTCCTGCTGACATCTTCAAAAAAAAAAGAAAAAAAATTTTTTTTCCTCCCATGAGGATTCTAAATGTTGAGAGGACCATGCCTTAGTCACCGTGTGGGGGCATTGCACCATTTCATCATTAAAGGACTGGGCTTGCAGAGGCTGCGTGAGTCAACCCAAGTCACAAGGCTGGTCAAAACCCGGCAGCCAGCCTCCACGCCCTGGACCTGGTCACCTAGCTGCTTGGCCTCTTAGCTTTACCAGGGACTCCTATCCACAAATGACAGAAGGCATTGCTCAGCATGCCTGAAACAAAGCTGCTCAGGAGCTCTTCTGCACCCTGTATCGATTGGTCTGCACAAAAGCTAGATGGGGTGCTGTGGATATTTCTATTATGACTTGTGAGTTCCTCTTCCCTGTCTCTTTTTTGCTCCCCTTTTCCAAGGTACTGCATTTCTTACTTAAATGAATTGCTTTTAAGGCCATGATAATAAGAATCCTGCATGCCACCCCCCCCCAAAAAAAAGCAAAAGCAAAAATAAGAGGATCCACCTGGTACCTTGCTCTTCTGGGTTGCAGTGACTGTTCTGGCTTTGTGCATGAGGCTAATCAGAGTCCTTCTTGGAGTTTATTGTATTTTGAGCTAGAGGAAATGAACCATTTCCTTGCAGTGGTAAGTCCACACAGGAGCCCACAGCTGAAGGTAGTCTCACTGAGTTCCAGCCTTGAAGGGAAGCAGGTTTGAGAGAATGAAGCCAGATGTCCAGGAGTGCCGTAGTCCGGCTGCAGCAAAATAACCGGCGGGGTGACGAGCAACTTGTGTACATTGATACAGCAGGAGTGGGAGCCATTTATTGTAGGACCGGAGGGGTATATATACATTCCACACAGCTTATCTTAATTAACATAAACTAGATACAGCAGTCAACCAATAAGGAATCTCCACACTTAATGGCTTGCACAAACCACTCCCTCTCGCAAAATGCCAGGCGCCATCTTGGCTTGTTTACAGACTCTAACACAGGAGAGAATACAGGATCCTAAGGTGTCGGTGGCCCTTGTTTTGATTCCTTCTGTTCTCCAGTTTGAGTTAACTTGCTAGGACATGCATTCAGAGAGCTTTCACTATGAGGCTAGCAGGAATGAGTTTGTAGGGTAGCAACTAGGGACAATGGCTTCATATAGGTTGTTTTGAGGGGCAATATAAGAGCCTCCAAATGATAGAAAACTCCAACTTAAACCAGTTTACTAATAAAAAAGGTTCAATAACAAATGTAATTTAGAAATCTACAGAGAAAATCCCACCTTCAGGTGATGCCTGATCCAGGCTCTATTGATGTCCCTGAAGTTATTGCTTTTAAACTTTGTTCCTCAGGTTTCACAAAATGACCCTAGAAGCTTTGGGTTTCCCTTATAGCAGCAGAATGCCTCAGTTTCAGACCTTCAGAGAAAGAGAAGGTAATTTTTGTTTCCCATAGATTTTGCACAGTCTGGGATTTGCCTTTCCTTGGTGGTTCAGGCTGGGCCAGCTGCCCTTTTAAAATAAACCACTTGCACTAAATTGCAAGGAGATTTTAGAGCAATCTGTCCCCATTCCACGAAGGAGGGAGAATCCTCCAAAGGAAAATCAGAATCTCATTGGAGAGAGAAGTAGAGGTAGAGACAATGGAAACCACAGCACAGGTCCCCTGAGGCTGTCATGGCTAAGGTCACTGTGTGCCCAGTGTAGACGGGGGCTGGCTGAGATGCTGGGGGCAGCTCAGCTTACACAGAGACAAGGGGAGCTTTTAAAAAACAGTTACGGAGGAAACACACTTTGGGGTGATCTGCAGCAGCTGGTGCCTACTTAGCCAATCAGCTCACTCTACTGAGGATCCAGCAGATGAAGTGTCACATGGCCTTCCTCCTGCACCCTGAACCTCCTCATGGGGCAGAGTGGGATTCTTAACCCGAGGTCTCTGATGTCCCCAGACTCTGCTGCCCATCAAGATCAAAGCCATGTCCTCTCTCCTGCTCTTCTAGCTGTTGGTGCTCCCCCTCTCTGGACCAGGCTCTGTCTAGCCGTGTACAGCCTGTCTGTCTCTGCAGAGGGCAGGCTACTTAGGGATAGGAACAGGGAGGCCTGGGAGTCTGTCGTGATGACAACCAAGGTTCCCTCAATGCCTGCTGAGTCAAGATTTTTAGGGCTTACGCTAATATTTTGAGTCTTAAAAAACCAGCTAAACAGACTCTCCTGACTTTGTGTTATTTATAAGATACAGCTTCAAAATATAGCCCAGGTTTTTCACTTCTAAAAATCTGACCTTTTCAAATGCCCAAACAGCTGTTCCTTTTGCATTATGTATAATAGAGATCAGAGAGAAGCCTATTTCTACCAATAGGACACCTCTCTGATGGGACACTTAGAAGCTCTTTTTAAAAAATAGGTTAGTCACATGTCCTCTCATGGAAAGATGTCCAGGATATATATTCAAATGACATAAAAAGTCACAGAATAGTATCTAGTACAACCCCCCCCCCCCCCCCCCCCGCCACCACCACCAAAATAACGCACATGAATCACTGACGAGTACTCTCTGTCCAGAGGCCAACAATCCAGGTCTGATCTGTTCATAGTGATTCTCTTTGGAGAACAGGATTGGGGAGGGTATTTTAATTTTTGTTTTACTTTATTTCATATTTCTTGTTATCTTTGATAGTGAACATATACTACTTTTGTAATTTAAAACAATTAAAATAACTCCCAAATAAAATAAAAATAAACTGTGGTGGTGGGTTGGTGGGTGGTGCTCACCACTCATTACATCCTCCTTTGGGGTGTCCCTTCCAAATGGCAGGCATAAGAAACTAGAAAAGGACACATCCTGGACTCCTTTGCAGTGGGGGCTTGGGTGTGACTTAGATTTCGCCAGGCTCCTTTATGGGTCACTGGGAGGGTGTAAGTGACATAGAAGTTGCTCCTGTGCTGGTTGGCACAGCCTTGGGGTGGGGGCCTGGGCTTGACTGGGGAAGTGTTAACAGAGGTCTCAGAGCTGACCAGTCCCTCTGTGGGTGTAGGGTGTGGCACCATTTGCAGTTTGAGCCTGCTGCAAGGGAAGCTTTCTGGTTCACCAGGGATAGAAGGGCCAGCTGCCCCCTCAGAGCCTGATTATGTCATTGGACTGGAAATTGTACCTTTTTCCAGTCTGTCCTATAATTATATAAACTGTAATCAACTCTTTCTGTTTAAACTAGTTAGCCTGCTGGGTTTTTTATTTATTTATTTTTTTATTCTTGTCAGATACATTTACATGGAAATCTGCAAAAAGCAACATAGTATTTCTTCTGTTTCAAAGCCCTCTGGTACCTTAAGGAAACATAAAAAAAAAAAAAATTGAGGTTGTTTCTTTTAAATTAAGCTCAACTAAGGAGACTAGATTAAACTTCATAAAGGACCACCCTAGTAATATATGAACTTTGACGGTACAAGCTGGAAAAGCTGGGGATGTGTTCAGTCTTGGGGCCACCGTCCCTCCACACAGCCCCTCCTGCATACATGCTGTTTCTCTATCTCTGGCCACCTCATCATTTCATCTTTCAAATATAAATAGAAATCCAAGCAAAACATTCTAAGGAAATGAAAAAGGACTTGGTGTACCAGTCATGGATGTTAACGGAAGCTCTCTTTAAAGGTATTTTTCCTTTGGGTTGTGCTTCTTTTTCTTAAAACCTGTTTTGATGTGTAATTTTTGAAGTTTGATGGACCTGAAGTTACTTACTGATTTCATCTCAGAGCCTTTTATCCAGAGAATGAGGAATCCCCTAATTAGTGAGGTTGCCCTGGAAAGCCAAGGCAGAGTCTCTGGGGCTTGAGGGACATTGGAAACTGGACCTGTTATTTGTCATCTGGCCAAGCCCCTAATATATCCTCCCCAGCTCCACTTTGTACTGCCTGTCAATCAGTTCCCTCACCCGGCAGCCTCTGCTGTACAGCACTTTAGTTACAGGAAAGCTTTTTTGTAGCTTCCATTCGGCATTCCCACAACCCTAGGAGGCCGGCAGAGCAGGTGCATCAACCTCACTTCAAAGACCAGGAAGCTAAAGCATAGAGAGTTTAAGGGGCTTGCTCCAGGTGGCACAGAAGCAGCCCCAAGTTTCTAACTCAAAGACTTGTGCATTTTCTAGAAGGCTATGTGGCCACTTGTGTTTCATTCTTTATGATCTTACCCCTATGCTAGCGATGGCCACCATTTCTCCCTATGGCTCTGGGGCCAGTATTCAAATAACTCACATGCATCTCACAAAGTAGGAGGAATTAGACCTGAGGTTGTTGGCCTCTGGACACAGTCGCACGGTTCTCCTAAGCTAACATCATTGTTAGCTCCCACTCTCCACTCCTGTTTTATCTGAACACAGTGGATTCTGGGAAGAGAGAGGCAGAGAGCTTCAGGCAGATAACTCTCTGTGACCACTGGATGTCAGTGCTGAGCTACGCTTGATAACCAAACTCCTTCCCAGACCAGGCAGAGCCATCAGCACCAGTGTCAAAATGGAATCAGACAGGTGCATTGACCAAAAGCAAAGGGTACAGTGGCTGTGTATGTTAATTAAACAAATGGGTTTCTCTGACCTGCTGCTGTTCTTAAATTCCTCTAAATTGCTTGATCTAGCCATTCTAGCCTTGATCTAGCAAGAGGGGAAAAGCAGCCTTCCAAACACAGGCTTAGAACATCTCTGCTGGCCCCTCACTAAGGACACAATTCCAGATGTATTTAAAGTATTATCAAGTAAGACCAGAAGTGGTTGCCTTTAAGATGGAGAAAACTAAGAGGAAAGAGCTTTAAATAACTATGTGAGTCTTGTTTTCCCGACAGTATTGGGGATGGAACCCAGGGCTCTTCTACCATTGAGCCACATGCCAGCCCTTTTTACCTTGAGACAGGGTCTTACTAAGTTGCTGCAGTTGGCCTCAAACTTGGAATCCTTCCGCCTCAGCCTCCCAAATAGCTGGCATGTACCACTTTGCCCGACACTATGTGACTCTTTTTAAGTTCTGGGAATGTGTCGCTTGAATAAAAATAGGCACACACAAAAGTGTGCTGAAGCAGCCACCGCATGTGAAGGGAGGGAAAGAAGGGAGGCTGGGCCTTTGGGCTGGACACAATGGCCCTGGCTGAGAGCTCTGAGGACCCTGCCCTAGAAGTTTCCCTTGCATGAACCCATCCTCTTCTCTTTTAGCCTAAAGCAGTACCATGAGGCACTAGAAGAGAAAACTGAGGTTTGAGAGATTATGTCCCAGGAGCCTGAGGGTGTGGAACTGAGCTTCAAATTCCGCCCTGCTTGGCCCCAGAACTCACACTCTGCCTGCTCTTCCTGCTCGGTTATCCTGTCTCCCTGCACCTTCACAAGTCACAGGCTCTCGTGACTTGTCCAAGACCATGTTTGGGGTTGGGGAAGTGGAGGGACTAAGTATTGGGGTTTCCCAACGTCTCGAATGTTCTTTCCCTGGCCTCACTGAACTCCTCCAGTCGTCAGTGTCAGAACTGGGGGGAGGTGGGGCCAAGGACCCATTTCATCACTGCCCTGGGGAGGGGCCCCCATAGCCATGGCGACTGTTTTGTAGGGCTCCACAGTCCAGCTCTGACCAGCCCCTGGATGACCCTCACTTCCAGGGACCCTCCAGCCTTTCCTCCTGTGGCCTGCAGCCCCTGCCCCAGACCTAGCCAAGTAACCCCAGGCTGGCGGGAGCTCCTTCTCTCACACTCCTCCTGGGGAGCTGTGTTCCTTCAAGGCCGCCTTCCAAACCTCTCAATCTGGTACCCACGTCATCAGGAGCCCTTTTCTTGTCACCTGGGATGTGGCAACAGGTGTGCATGTGAAGCGTGGGTCCCCACGACTGCTCACCCGGTGATTCTGATCTGGCCACCCCCGGGGTCCCAAAGCTCTCCCACCTGGACCTGGGAGGTTTCCTCAGATGGCTTAGTGGTTCAAGTGGTGGGACTTCCAGGAGGAGGAGCCCCTCTGTCCTCCAGTTAGAGGCAGGTGGAAGGCCCCACTTCCTCCCCTGTCATATAATGAGGTGGATCTGGGGGAACTTCCGTGGCCACCCCCCTCCAGTGTTCTGTGTGTCTGAGGAAAGTTGAGTCTGGAACATGACCTGAGCTGATGTCATTCATGATGACTGGTGGGCAGAGCCTCAGCTCACTCTGGATGGTGGGTCAAGGCATCTAGTGGCCTCTCAGATGGCAGATGGATGCGGTCTGGTGGAGGAACAGGATGCCCTCTGTCTCCAACCCAACAAAAATCCCTACTCAAATCAAAGGCATCATCCAGGTGAGTAACCTGATTTATGAGGAAGTTGGGCGCTCTTCCAAGTCCACAACCATCTCCAGGTAGATGGCAGGGGTGGAACTTTGAGGCTGCAAAAGGACAAGAAGTAGTTCTGAGGTCACTCACCCTGCAGGAGGAAGGATCTGCTGATGGCCTGACATCCTCAGCTGTCAGATCAGGAAGCCATTGTTGAGTTAGAAAATGTTAGCTCTTTCCCCCTCCTTTCCCTGAGGAGTTTGATGGACCAGGTAAGATGAATTTTTCAAATTCCCTAAAAAGCTGGAAGGCAAGTGGGATGATGGGAGAGAATCTGGATGGGTGATGAGCACGGAGGCAGAGGGTGGTCAGCCTGGTGCCTTTATATTTACAGATATGCAAGTTTTGGCTTGCCTCACCTTGAAATTGGAGTTTGCATGGAAGAAAATATGTCAGGTAGACAGATTCTCTCCTTTATAAAATGTCATATGACTATTCTTGCATGCAGCTATTTTTCTTTTAAAATAATTCATAATGGTAGAGCTTGTTGCCATAATCGGTTTCTGTTTCCATTATAAATCCAATTTGGAAGGGTGACGATGTCTGTCATTTCATCTTCCTCAGGGCTTCAACTTTGTATTTCCTTAAAAAAAAGCAACTTGTGTGTGTGTTTACAGAAACTAAAAATCTGTGCTTTTTGGAACATGATTTAGCAAGAGGACTTGAGGTAAGAACAGGATAACGAGTGGGTGTCAACTCCCTTGTCAACTTTGATCAATTCTAAGTGGATGACTGGAGTGTTGGGAGGAGAAGGATTCTAAGACCACATCTGGCATCAGTGGAAAATAGCTGTGATTGATTAATGATGTCTGCCACCAACCTCTTTGAGGGAGATGGGAGAAGGATGGAAACATTTTTCTTCCAACTAGAGTAAGTTTTCTCCTATTGGGGACCCTTTACTTCTTTACAGTATTTAATAGTTGCAGAAACATTTCTCACGTGCTTTTTTATTTTTTAATATATTTTTATTTATTTATTTATTTTTTTTGTGGTGCTGGGAATTGAACACAGGGCCTTGTGCATGGGACACAAACACTCTACCAACTGAGCTATATTCCTCATGTACTTTGTTTTCATTTAACCATTAATTCAACTGGGTAAACTCACTAGAGCTCATCTGTGTTCATATGAATTTATCTGTTAGATTTTTTTTGAACAATTACTGTGCTGGTCTGTGGGAGACAATCTTCACGCATGCTGCCTCTCTCAGCAGGATGTGGAGTCTGATTCTTCCCCCTTCAGCCTGGACTGTACTTGGTGATTTGCTTGACCAACAAGATGTAGCTGAAATTATCCCTGGGCACTTCCAAAGCAAGGTCTTAAGAAGTCTTTCCATTTCAGTCTAGTTCTTCTTGAAACCTTTGCATTTGAAGTCCTGATCTTAGGAAACACTTAGGAAATACCACCCTTCTGGAAAGATCATGTGAAGAGGTCCAGAGGCTCTAGGGAGGGGCTCAAATGAGCCCAGCCCTCTAGCTGTGCCACCAAGGCACTAGTTATGTGAGACACTATCTTTGATTCTTCAGCCCAGCCCTGTAGCCAGTGAATACCACTGAGTCACACCGCTGAGTCACCCCAAAGGAATCATGGACTGAGTTCTGCCTGAATTCCTGACTCACAAAATCATCAAGTGAAAAGATTGTTACTGGAAGTTCTGGGGTAGTTTGTTATGTAGCAATGTTATGTTAAGTAACCAGAATGTTGACCTAGGATGAGTAAGACCCAATTTCAACCCGAGAGAGCTCCAAATCTCTTTGGAGAAATGGACACACGATGGACAAAACATAATTTGGTGAAACTACACATTTATAAGATAAGATGGAATGGTAGCTCCGATAACAGGCAGGGGACTCTAGCTTGAAGGGATAGGGAAGGCTTCCTGACAGGAATAATGCCTGTCTGGTCTCTGGTTCTATCATTCTTGGGATGCATGACCTATAAGAAGCCATTTTTTTTTTCTGGGAATACCCCAACATGAAAGAGGGAGCCTAGTGGCCAAGTCTGCATTAGTTTACTTTTTTTTTCCTTGGCCATAGCTGTTAAGTCCAGGGCTGGACAAATACTCAATCAAGGTGGCCAATCAAGCTTTTCTCCTAGTATACTACAATTTCTAAGGTTGGGTGTCATTGGAACCAATCATGGGGTGACAGCAGTCTTCTGGGGCAGGGTTTCTTAATCTTGGCACTATTTATATTTGGACTGGCTAATTCTTTGCTGGGTGGACGGAACCATCCTGTGCATTCTAGAATGCTCAGCAACCTCTATGGACTCCATCCAGTAGATGCCTGTAGCACTGGACCTCCCATCACAAGCATCAGAAAGTCTCCAGACATTTCCAAGTATGCACTGAGGGGCAAAATCACCCCCAGCTGAGAACCATTTATCTGGAGTGACAGTCGCAAAGTTCATGAGCCGCCCAAGCCTGGTCCTTATTGAGATGTGCTTGTTGAACTCTGTGTGTCTGTGAGGCATCCCAGAGCCTCTACTAATTCAGAGTCAGTTTCCATATCTTGCAACCCAAAGAGTCCTGGTATTGAAGAATGGAATGGAGTTTGTACCACAGATAGGGCTGGTATTTGAATGGAGGTGTGAAATACCACACTAGAAGCTATTCCATGGCTGAAGCTATGTGTGGAAGGTGGGGGTACGCTGTGGGGCCACAAGGACCAGCCATACTTTGTAGGCCTCACTCAAGTATGCAGACCAGGGGACTGTGGCTCTGGGAACCTAAATGTCAGTGTTTCCCATGGAACCAAAGGCCAGCTTCTATTATTTCAGGAAGGAAAGTTCTTTGGTGGCTCCACCTTGGGAACTTACTGAACCATACTCCACTGAGAAGATGTCTCCTTGTTGAAGAGTGTGTGGCTCCTAGATTTTAACCTTGTCCACATTTCATAGACAAACTGAAGTGAGGAACTGAAGACACTTTTTTGTATCATACTGGATCTCAAGTGTCTGCTCAAAGTTAGATCAAAGGGGAATGCCTTGTGCTTGAATCAGTCTGGTAAGCGTGCCATTGTTCACTTGGCTATCTGTGCACATGTTTGAGTGTGAGCATGAGGATCTTTGGGGACACAGAGAGCAGAGATGAACTACTTCAGGCTACAGGCTCTGTTGTGAGGAGCTCTACAGTACTGTAAGCAGCCAGGCCGCAGGAGCAAGACCCTTCTCTTCCCTAGGGACTGGCCCCTCTCAACTCACATTTCCACTGCTCTTCCTGATACCCAGTAATAGGTTTTTTTGTGAATCTCAAGTTCTCAGGGAATTAGTCTGGTTAGTTTAGGCTAGCTAACAGGACAGAGTTTTGGCTCTTGGCCAACTAGAAACTATTGCCTTGGGGGACTGTGTTCATCCCTAAGAAAACCAGGTACATAGTAAGATGGACCCTTTGCAGGAAAGGGGTCTTAGCAAAGGCTTGTGTGGAAGCAGAATCTCTAAGCTGCCCCAGAAATGGATGTGTTCTTGACAGGCTCCATCATAAATACCTGAGCTGGGGCTGAGCTGTGCTGTTGGTCTTCCTCTGCAAATTACAGGCTGTGCTTCTGGACCCAGAAGGCCCAGTTTCTAACCAACTGGTCAAATCCAGCAGCTCTGGACTAGGTGTTCCAAGGGGAGGCCACTTCTGAGGAGTTGGCTTCCAGGAATAAATTCCCTTGGGAAACTCCACAGGCGACTTAAACCTCAAGAAAACTACTCATTAGGAGCTTGGGGAGCTGTTAATTGCCCTGTCCAGCCAAGACGCAGCGCTGCTGCGCCAGCCTGCTGAAAAATAATGAAGTCACAAGAAGTTCCAGCTCTGGCCCGGTCTGCCTAGGCCCCCTCCTGCTTCCTCTTCCTCCTCTCACTCCAGACACTCTGGCCCCCCTGCTGCCCTGCTGCCCAGAGACCCTCACTGTGGTGTTCAAACAAAACTGCTCCCCCAGGGACCTATCCCGGAGGCAATCAAATTCTCAGAAAGAACACATGGGAATATGGAACTCAGCAAAGGCTTGTTTTGCTGCATTATAAATGTATTCATCTCAAAGTTCTGTTTACAAAGGGATAAAGATTAACTACCAGAGAGCTATTACTCATCCTTCTTACAGAAGTATGAAAATTCAAGAAATTCATCCAGTCTTGGACAAGCTGTGGCTTTGGGTTGCCATGGCAATACACACATCCTCTGCCTCCCTGGAACAGGCCAGTTGCAGCCTTTAGGGCAGTGCAGAGGGACGGAAAGACCATGGGAGGGGAAGCTGGGAGGCCTGTGTTCTGATCTCAGCTCCAATGCTAACTTGCCAGCTTCTCTGAGCTTTCTGGAACAGGAGCAATGAACTGGTAGATTCCATCTTTTTTGGCAGGAGCATCCCAGGGTAAATTATCTGAGTGCAGGGGACCTTGTGCCCTTTTAAAGGAATTTGGCATGTGAAGCCACTTGGTACTGGGGCAATTCTCCCATAGAGTGCATTAAGGTGGGAAGGGCTCCCGACCAGCTCATTGGGGAAGTTGGAGTTGGGCAGAGGCTGTCTCTCTGCCCTTGGCCACCAGGGGGCAGCATCAAACCTATGCCCAGGCAACTGGTTTTCTTCTGGAACTGTGAATCTGGAGAATGACCCAGAGACAATTTTGCAGGGTGGCAGCTGCGGAGGTGCCAACACCCCAGGGTAACATTGATGTTCCCGTCGAGCTTTCCTGTGGCACACACACAACTGTGCCGCCCCCGCTGACTTCCACGGTCTTGCCTCTTTTCTCTGCTCCTCTTTCAATTTTGTGAGCAACCCAATATTTTCAGAAGGGATCTGGTGTTTTCTCTTCAGTCGGCCAGAGCTGGTTTCCATTGTTCGAAACCAGAATCCTTGACCGGAACCTTGCTAAACTAATGAACCCACAGCGTGCTACCCATGGCTGAGACCATCTGAAGATCTTACCTAATGCCAGAAGTCTTTCAAGGAAAAAACTGGCATCTGCGAAATGTCAACCCAAGGCTGCCACAGATGTCACCTCACCTGCCAGTTCTGCTTAATTGGGAGGGGCTGCGTTGAGGAGGACTCTGGATATAGAGTGGTCATGGTAACAGAGGAGTATCCCAAGTCCCCCCCCCAATTCTCCTGCCTCAGGACTTCCTCTAGCACCCTCTAGAGGAATGGACTACCCTCTAGCAGCACGGTCTCTTTGACAAACCAAAGACAGGGGCAGCACCCCTTTGTGGGACCTGCCAGAGAGCCTCATGGGGGGCTACTCAGGTGACCAGAGCTGCAAAGCCAGAGGGACTAGCCGGTGGTGTCAGAGCGGCAGAGGTAGTACATTCGGATACTCCCACAGCACAGATGGGGAAACTGAGGCCCAGAGAGGGGAGGGATGACTTGCCTGTGGCCCTGCGTTGGATTTAGTGGCAGCCTGAGGTTTCACACATCGCTTGGCCCTTGGCCAGTGTTCCTGCTGCATCACCACCTTCCTGCCACTTGGTTTCTCCCGACGTTTCAGTCATCCCTACATTTGGAACTGCCACCCCCCTAGCTGTGGAAGTTTCCTACGGCTGTTATAAAAAAAATGACAAAAACCTGTTGGCGTATAGTAACTCCAAGGTACCTTACAGTTTTGGAGGTCAGAAGTCTGACATCTGTCCCCCTGGGCTAAAAGCGAGGGGTCTGCCGGCTGCTCTCCCTCTGGGGTGAGTCCACTTCCTTCCTCTTCTGGCTTTGCCCACATCCCTCAGCGGGGGACCGGCTTCCTGCCTCATCAGAGCAGCGCTGGCTGGTTGAGTCTTTGTCACATCACACTGCTCTGCTATCTATGGCTCTGCCTCCTCCTGCTTCCCAGGGCCCTCATGATGACCTGGGGCCTGCCTGGGTAGCCCACCCAGGGTCATCTCCCCATGTTGAGGTCAACCAATGAGCATCTTCATTCTCTTGGCAATCTTAACTCACCTTTACCACATAAGGCAACATGTACGCAGGTTTCAGGCATTAGGAAAGGGACGTTTTGGGAGGTCATTATTGTGCCGACCATACCCACATTCTCTCTGAAATCAGGATTTATCCTAAAAAAATCATTTCCTGGCTCTCCTGTACTGACCCCGGGTGCCGCAGGCTCCCTCTTGGGTTCACTGCTGAGCCCCTGGAGGGAGGGTCTGTTCTTCCTGCCTCCTTTCCATAAGCATCCACTGATTTAAAAACCCTGGGATGGGCTGGGGATGTGGCTCAAGTGGTAGCGCGCCCGCCTGGCATGCGTGCGGCCCGGGTTCGATCCTCAGCACCACCTACAAACAAAGATGTTGTGTCCACCGAAAGCTAAAAAATAAATATTAAAATTCTCTCTCTCTCTTTTTTTAAAAAAAAATACTTTAAAAACCCTGGGATAATGATAGCCCTCTAGAGTGCACAATTTAGAGGTTTGTGGAGTGGTCACCGTGTGGTGCAAACACCACCCCTGTCTAATTTCACCACCTTGAAAACAGATCTCATGCCCATCGGCAGTCACTGCCCACTCCTCCCTCCCCACCGCTGGCAGCCGCTAATCCTCTTTCAGCCTCTGTGGGTCACCCGTCCAATCCTGGACGTTTCATGGCAGTGCTGAACTGGCATCTGTGGCCTTTCCTGTGTGGCTCCTTTCCCTCAGCAACGTCTTCAGGTTTGCTGTCTCAGAGACCTTGCCACTTGGCTGCTGTGCGCCCACCCGTGGGGCCCTTGCTGAGTCCTCTAAGATGTCCAGCCCCAGGGCTTTTCTCTGCCCTGGTCCGTCACTGGCGATCATGTCCTCCCCAGAGTCCCCTCTTCGCAGAGTTCCCTCCTCCCTAGAATGCGGGGCTCTGCCATGACACCCCTTCTTTGTTCTCCTACCTCTCGGCTCTTTGTAAATTCTCCTGTCGCCCTGATGGCTTTCCCCCTGTCTTCTGAAGAGAGAGCCCCCTAGGCCCGAGGCTCTCTGCTGTGCCCCGCATCCCAAAGGTTCTTGGAGTCCCCGGGAGGGCTTTCGGGAGATGCCCCTGGAACAGCAGAGCATTCGGCACATGTGCAGCTTTCATCAGCTTCTCAAGTGCCTGTCTGAGCGGCAGAGCATTGAACTGCTGCTTTGTGAACTTTCTGCCTTTGAGAGCCACGTTAGCTACGACTCTTAGGGATGCAAGTGGCAGAAACCCAACTCAAGTTTTATTCTCTCTTGCAAATTAGCATCCTTCAAACCACGGGAGATACACCTGGCCCTTCCATTCCTCCCGCCGCCCTGGACTCCAGAGACAAAGCCCTACTCTGTCCAGTTCCAAATCAAAAGACCCCAAGGGCAGGTGCTCAGTGTCCTGTGTTGGGTCACCTGCACGCCATCAGAGCAGTGCCATGGCTGAGGGAGTCACTTGCTGGGATGGATGCTGGGGGCAGGGGCAGGGACTGGCAGCCCTGCAGAGCGCATGGATGAATGTCTCCTGCAGACGTACTCAGCTACCGCCATGTGGGCGATCCCTACGGTCCCCAGCTGCCATCTGCCCACTGGCTCCCAAACTGAGCATCCCTGGTGTCCTGTCTTTGTCAATGGCACCCCCCACCTGTCTCCCGAGCTTTTCTCTGTTCTTTGCCCTCATGCGTACCTGTCCTGGCTCCCATCCAGGGGGTCTCCAAGTCCCGCTGATCTGAGCACTTCTCTCCCAGCCATCATTCTTATCGCCAGGTCCCCTCTGATCTGGGGCTGTTGCCCTGAGTCACCTCCCTATTTCTTAGTGGGTCTTCCTTTTTTCAAGACAGACTCAACCACTGGGCATCACTATTTAAAAATTCTCATACCACCAGGCGTCATGGCGCACGCCTGGAATCCCAGCCTCTCAGGAGACTGAGGCAGAGGATCGTGAGTTCAAAGCCAGCCTCAGCAACTTGGTGAGACCCTGTCTCAAAATAAAAAAGGTCCAGGGATGTGGCTCAGTGGTTAAGAACCCCTGGATTCAATTCCTGGTACCCCCCCCCCCAAAAAAAAAAATGCTAACAAGCCCGTGTGGGGGAGAGCATTCTCACTTTGACAGGTCAGGAAAGAGCCTTGGTAAGTTGAGGGCTTGCCAAAGGGGCGTGAATCTCCAATTCCAAACCTAGTGCGGGTTCCTGGCTCCCCTCCATGCCTTAAAATAGTTGCTGAATGAATTTATGAAAGATTGCATTATTCTTTTGGATCATGCAGCCGTCTGAACATTCTGGTTTACAAATAAGAAGAGTCCATGAGCTGCTCGGTCCTTGCTTGCTGTTCACAAAGCAAAGTGATACTAAGCTGACCCTGATAGCTGGGCTTTTCTGAGAGGTTGGGGGGTCCCCTTTTTCTCAGGGGTGTCTAGAGAAGGGAAGAAAGCATGTTTCCAAAGAGAGTTAACCAGAAGAATCCACAGAAAGCACGTAATGCGTGGCCTGGCACCTGGTAAGTCAACTCTCTTAACTGCAGCTCTTGATCAAGCCATGTGGGGAGAGGTGGGGGGTGAGACTCCAGGTCCTGGCCACCCCTGAAGGCCACAGGGGCCTCTCTGGGCTGCTACTCCTGCTAGTAACATTGCTGCTGCAGGCTCCGTTGCTGGTCTTCTTGCTCAGGTTTGTTTTCAGCCCACCTGGAGTGGGAGGTCTTTGCCTGTCTTCGTCTGGGCCAGTGATTGACACAAAGTAGATGCTCAATAAATAATTTGGAATGGATGGAGGGATGGGGTGGAGAGACCAGGGAAGGAATTCTAGTTAAAGCCCTGGACTGAGATATTCCGCAGCGTTTGGCACTTCCACTCAAGAGCCAGTTGATTTTCCACTGACTTGATCCACTGTGTCCAAACAGGGCAGAGCCACAGGGACAGGGCCTCTAAATGGCCACTGATGGCTCCCTGAAAAATGCCTGCCATTCTCCTCCCACATCAAACTTCCTGCTGCAGAACACAGGGCCACTCTCTAATTGACCTTGAATGAGGCGGTGTTTACAGCTGCGACTTAGCAGCCATTGATCTTGAATTGATTAAGCAAGCAATTTGCAAAAGGGAACTTCAAGAACCCGGGAAAGAACCCAGTGTGTGAAGGAGCAGCAGCCCCCACTTTCTCTCCTCCCCTCGCCCACTGCTGGGCCCTTCTAAAAAATAAACAAACAATTAGTGAATTACTGTAGGACCAGAAGGGAGCGGGTCCAACTCTGTCCCAGCAGGGGGGCAGCATGGTTGTCTAGGCCCCTGCCAGGTCTTTCGGGGGGCCTCATTAGTTTGGGTTGGAGGGGCTCCCCCAGTTCCCAGCATGGCCTCCCAGGGCTCTGTGGGTGGGGACTTCATCAGCGATTATAACCTCTTTGCATCTGCTTGTTTTTTTGGGGGTGGGGGCAGTTCCAGCAGTTGGCAGGGTCCCCAGAAAGAGCAGAGACGTGGGTTCTCCTCTTGGCTCGGCCTGGCTGAGCTGGACCGGGCAAGGCACTTAGGGGACTTCAGATCACTCATCTGTAAAATGAGGGGGGTGGACTGGCGCAGTGGTTTCCAAACGTTTTATTTATTTATTTTTTGTCCTAGACTCTGTTCTTGAAACAAAGCCTAACTGGGCCACCTCGCCCAGGCCAGGGAGAGGCAGCAAGTTCCCATGCCCCTCCGGCCTCTGCTCTTCAGTTCGGGGATGGGGCTCCACGGAATCCCTCTGCCCCTGCAGAACAGTTTACTAATTTCTTCTGGATCTCATTCAGTGTTAATCAGAGTTGCTGCTCGTGAGAAGGAACCGGTAGCAGTTGTGGAGCAAACTGACAGGGGCTTAGGTAGACTAAGGGCTTAATATGTACTCATGGACTTGATAACAAGAAGCCCAAACACAGGCTGCCTGGGGCTGATCAGGCAGCTTCACAACATCCTCTGGGAGAAGAGACCAGGCTCCCTTTCTCTTTCTGTTCCATCATCCTGAGCCCATGACTGCCAATCTCAAATTGAATTCACAGTCAAATGTGGCTTCTGAAGCTCCAGACATCACATTCACATTACAAACAAGGGAGAAAGACACCTGGCAATTTAGTCTAACTCCTTTAAAAATATTTCCTGGGAATATTACCTATATCTTCAGCTGATATCGCTTGCTAGAACTGCAGTTGTCAGCTGGAGACTTCTGACTGCTAAAAATAGTTGCATTATTATTTTTTCAACAAGGATATATTGGTATCCAGCATATAACCAGAAGTCTGCTAGTAAGAATGATGAAAAGAACTGGTCGTAGGTAGTCACAGGAAAGCCACTATAATAAGCTAATGTCTATTGAGCACTGCCAAGTACCAAGCAGAATGATGAGAACTGTGCATGTATTATCTCATTTAAATTCTCATAACTGCTCATCATTCCTGTCTTACAGCTGAGGATCTTGAGGTACTGAGAAGTTAAGTAACTTGGCCAAGTTTCCCCCAGGAAATAAGTGGTGAAGCCAGGATTTTAACTCAAATGCTATAGCCCCAAACTCTGACCACCAGATGAAACCTTTTTTTTTTTTTTTTTTTTTAAAGGTGTTGATAATATTCCATTCTTTTTCTTTTTTTTTTAAGAGAGAGTGAGAGAGGAGAGAGAGAGAGAGAGAGAGAGAGAGAGAGAGAGAGAATTTTAATATTTATTTTTTTTAGTTATCGGCGGACACGACATCTTTGTTTGTACGTGGTGCTGAGAATCGAACCCGGGCCGCACGCATGCCAGGCGAGCGCGCCACCACTTGAGCCACATCCCCAGCCCCCAGATGAAACCTTTATGGTAAAGACTTTAAAGTCAATTATCCCCATGTCTTTCAATGTTATTTCAGCATCTTTCAGGGAAAGAGGGACAAAACCTTGGTGTGGAGGGCCAGAGCCCTGTCTCTCTGCTCCGCAGTTTCTTATCGTCCTTCTCCTAATAATGAAGATGGCACTGACGGTCTGAGTGGGCCATGAGGTGTTGACCAGAGGGTGAGTGTTTAAATACAGTTTGGAGGGATTTCAGGAACTTGACTTGCAGGAATGACTTACGAAGCAAGATTAAAAGAGCTAAATACATAGGGGCTGGCGCAGGGTGGACTGGGTAAGGGCGGAGGAGGCATGGAAGGAAAACAGAGACACTCTGAGCATTCCAGAAACCAAGGGGAGGGCCGTGGCAACCCGAGGCAGAGGTCTCTGCTCAGCTCCAGTGGGAAGAGGACAACCAGCAGACCCGGGCCCGTCAGCAGAAGGCTTCTGTAGCGCTCGCTCTGGCCTCAGCGCTGGGATGCAGGCCTGGGATGCGGGTGGGGGCTCCCGCCTCCACGGCTTGGAGCCAAGAGTTGTGTGCAGAAGGGAACTGCTGAGGGCTGGCGGTGCAGGGAGGGCCTGGTTGGAAATGTGGTCTCCTGCGGGAAGGAGGCAACAGCTTTTAGTACACTTCCTAGTGTGCAGTCTGCTCTGGTCACATTTCTTCTCTGAAGCGTCACCATATCATCCCCAGTTTGCAGATGAGAAAATGAAGGCAGAGCTAGCTCAAGTGGCTTCCAGTTCAGGTGACACGGCACAGCCTCAATCAGGGGCAGATGCAGGAATGGGGACAGCAGGGGCAACGGCAGGAACACTGCTCCTGTTCTCAAAAGCAGCATCCTCAGGACGATAACTGACACGTAATAGATGCACAGTTAATGCCATCACTCAGCTCAGTGTGGCTCATAACTAAACTGTGGACAAAGCCCCTCAGTGGTCAAGATTTCTCTGGAGGGATGTTCAATTTCAGTGTCAGCTCACTCATCAGGAGAAAGACTCAGCAAAAGGAGAAAGTGGGAATAAATATCTCTAAGGCCAAGTTGCCACGAACCAACATGGATTCAGACAGATACTGTCGAGGAATTTTATTTTATAGTTTTTTGTTTGCACGAGGGAGCCTTTCTTCCTGGGGTGTCAGTAGCTTTCTATGTCTTCATTCATTGTGATAATAGGTCCAGCCTTGTCATTTGCATGCACTTTATTAAAGTGTATTTAATATTTAGAAAGGTTATTTAAAAAAAAAAAATCCAAGTGGCATCTTCAGCAGTTTAAGGGTTAAGTCAGTTAAGATGGTGTCCTGGCAGAGACTACAGGTACCTCCCAATGTCACCTTCCTTCCTGCACCTTTGAGTGTTCGAGGCCTGGAGTGGTGTGTGTGGCCACCCACTTGGCTGTACAATGGACCACTGTCCCTACTTTGGCTGCAGGAGGCTGTGTCACACTCATGGTTCCCAGGAGAGCCATGGAGACCACATGGCTTAAAACATGAGTGAGGCAGCACCTGCCAGAGGGTTTTTCTTGATTTCCAATCATAAACATAGAAAGGCATTTTATTTTACTGTGAAGCTGCCTTTACCAAAAAGTTGGAGATCAGACCCATGATCTCCATGGTACATGAGCCCCTGGGCTTAATCATTATGGCGTCCACCCTGCTGGAATCCCAAAGACACCAGTTGCAGCCCAGATGCTATAGAAGGGAAATGTGGCTATTTGTCCCTAAAGGATCCCAAGGATACCCTTTTTAGGGAAATCAGAACCAATAGACAGTCTCTAGAATTCCCAGTGTTCCTAAATCACCTAAAACTTTGGGCTAGTGAAATAACAAACCAACCAAAAGCCTAACCAGTGATTTAATCAATAAAGAGTGTTTATTATCTCCCATAACCAGAGGTCAGGCAATATGGGGGCTGCAGGGTTGGATAGCTTAGCACTTCAACGTCGAATGCAAGACTTCACCGACAAGTGCGAGACCCGGGTTCTTGCTGTGTTTTTGCTCTGCTGTCTTGACCTTTGAAAGCTGGTCCCTCATGGTCACAAGACAGCTCCATCAACCTCACACAGCAATGTCCATAGGCCAGAAAGTTGGAAGAAGGCAGAGCTCTTCCTCATGTCCCCTTTGAAGAATATGGACCATACTTCCTTTTATGTCTCTTTTGAAGCCATTACTATGCCTATGTCTGTCCTTTAGTCACTCACTGGCAAGAAGAATGGGATTACTATCATGATTGGTTTGTTGGCTAACTATGGCTGTACTGCAGAACCACCTGAGAAATTTAAAAACCATGTCTGTGCCTGGGTCCCAGCCCCAGATGACCTGTTTCATCGGATTTCAGATAGGATCTATTAGTGGGTATAAAGTCCCCCCATCCCAAGACAGTGCTAATATGCATCCAGGGTTGAAAAGCCCCAAGTTAGACCACTTCAGATTCCACCTTGGGGCTGGGTTAGGACTGGGACCCAGCCTGCTGTGGAACCCCTGGCCACCTGATTCCTGAATAGAATTAAGTTTCTATTTAGTATAAAAGAACAAGGAGGGGTGGGGCAGAGAAGGGGCCTCTCCCACACCCCTTCCTTCTCCTGCAGGTAGAGGCAGGGATTCTTATGAGTGACAGCAGAGCACAGTTAAGATTTCTGTTCCGTCACGGTGCTTCCATTCCAGCAGCCAGAGCTAGCAGCTCCCAGCAGTTAGGCAAAATAGAACCATCCAGAAGAGGCCTTGATGTTGTCAGTAGCTGAGGTCACGTGGGAAGGGAGAAAATGAGAGCAGGGAACACAGCTCCTCTGTCTCCACATAGGTGTGTGCCAAATTTCAGTTTGCTCTGCCCACCTGGGCACCTTAAAAATGTCGATTCCTGGCCAGCCATGGTGGTGCACACCTGTAATCTCAGCTACTTGGGAGACTGAGGCAGCTCAAGACCAGCCTGAGCAACTTAGCAAGAGTCTGTCTCAAAATAAAATAACCCCAAGTGCCTGGCGGTCCCCTGCTCCAGTGCCCCAGACACCTGTGGCTCCACGATTGTGCACTGGGCTCCAGGGCTTTGCTGGTGCTGCTCCCTCCCCCAGAGCATTCTCCAAGGCTTAAAATGCGGCTCCCACAAAAAAGGTCCCCAAGCAGGATGCCCACGCCACCTCTGTGCCCCAACAGGGAGGCAGAAGAGAAGCACCCGATGCTCCCAAGAGACTCTTTATTTCTGCCTTCCGTGTCTGACAGCCGGCAACTTGGAGGAGTTTCTTTGGCTTTGGCAGCTTGGGTGGTGGGTTGGGCCCAAATGACTTTGTCCTGCAGCCTCTCTGGTGACCCCACCTCTCTTCAGCTCTTTAGCTGTCCCAGTCTGATCAGCAAGGGCCCCTCTCTGACCCATGACTAAGCAGAGAGGTTGCAGTTGGTTGGCAGAGATTGCACATGTGTGGGCCCACCATTTTGTCCCTCGGGGTGCTGCTTCCCCTTAGGCTGCAGCAGAGTCCTAATAAGGCCTCTTCTGAGAGCCGCTAGCTCTGGCTGCTGGACGGGTTCCAGAGAGCTTCTGACTGACAGGAGAGCTGCCAACACTAAGACCTGAGATTCGCTGATCCTCAGAGCCCAGAGCTGCTAACCCCGAGGGAGCTGCACTGGGTCTGTTGGTGATTGATGTCTGAATTGAGCAAAAGAACCCACCCTCAGCTGCTTGGTCACATGGGAGCACTTGAGTCCTTTAATGCACGGCTGTGAGATGTTTCCTCGAGCTGACGAGGAAAGGGTGAGCCTGCGGACCCCCATTGGGCCCACTCAGCTTCTGCAGGGTCTGCTCCAGAGTCTCTGTGGGAGCATCTCCCCGGAGCCCTCTTCTCTGTCCTCTTCTCTGCTCATGCCATGGTCTCCACTTCCTGGTGCCAACTGGAAAGCAATGTGACTCACTCGTGTGAGGAAACAGGTTGCCCCGAGCAGGACAAGTGAGATGCTGACAGAACCAGGGTCACCTCCAGGCAGGCCAAGTCGAGGCTCCCAGGCCTCACCCCAAGCTCTTCCTGGTGAGCTCAGGCCAGGCGCCAGAGGGGCAGAGCCAGGCAGGCAGGAAGGAGAAGGTGGGGATTGATTTATGGGCTCATTGTATGCAAATGAGCTGGAAGGGGCCACAGGCCTCCCTTGACCCCAGCCCTGCCCCAGTGCTGGGTGGAGAAAGGCCACAGGTCTCACCTCCCTTTCTCTGCTGCCATTGTTTCAGGTTTATGGAGAAGAAAGGAGACCAAAGTAATTATGGGTGAAAAAGCATAAAATGAGATCCTTTTTAAAGTCTAGGTTTCTGTCCTTGTCTAGGCCCAGGCCAGTGCCCAGGCCAGTCCCTGACCTGCCCCAGATCCTGACTCAGCGATCAGGCCTGGCTGCCCTCTGGGTGTCCACAGCCCTGCGGGCATCCCCAGCCACCACTGCAGGAAGTGGAGGCCACCAAGCCAGTTCCCCTCCCCCCTTGCCTCTCTCTGGGTTTGGGGGCTTTTCTTCTGAAACTCCCTTTTTCTCCCTGGTGGCAACTCTCTCCCCAACAGCCTCCCAGGAGCCAGAAGTAGTCACGGTTTCAGAATTCACACCAGCAGAACCACCCAGAGGGAGACTCTTCCTCAAGAGGGTCTGTGTGTCCACCAGCAGCTGGGCCCAGCCCTCCCCCACCCACAGGGTCACTGCCCTTCCCCATGGCACAGGCAGCCTGGCTTGGCACAGCGAGGGGGCCTCAGATGGAGTCCGAACGTTATCCCTGGGTCCAGGAGCTTGGAGAGAAGAGGGAGGAAGCAGAGGGGCAGAGGAAGAGAGGCAGGAAGAAGAAGAGAGGGAGAGGAGGAGGCAGAAGGGAGGAGACCAGGAAGAGCAGTATGACCATGGGGTGAAGGCCTTGCCTACAGAGAAGGGCCCTTGGTGGCCTGAAGGTTCTCCTGGAACCAGAGAGACTCCCATCCACCTGCATCTCCCAAGCCAGCCCTGCATCATCTGGGGCCTGCCCTTCTCGCTTCCCCGTGGCTGCCTGGCCCACCTCCTACATCCCCATGGCCCCTGCTCTGGGTCTGGCTGCTGTCCACATGTGGGCCTCTGCCTACGTGCACCCTCACTACAGAGCTCCCGTTGACTGGCAGAAGCACAACCTCATTAAGTGCTCATGGTACCCTCTGAGATCAGTGGCTTTACCCTTGCTTTTCAGATGGGTACACTGAGGCCAGAAAGGTTTGATGTCCAAGGTCATGTTGACTAGTAACAACTGAGCTGGATTGAAGTCTGTGTGTCTGACTCATGTTCTTAACCTCAACACCTCCCATAAACTCTTTTGGCCTATTTTAACTAAAAAACCAAAGTTTCAATGATTAGGATTTGCTTTTATTTGACTTCAGACCATTGCACATAAGGTCTGGTGGAGCATCCAGCATGCTGTGACTGTTCTCCATGGAGTAATCAAAAATATCTCACCAGGCAACAGAAACACCTGCCCACAGGTGCTGATGTTCGGCAGAGGGAAGTTGAGCCTCCTCACGCATGGCTTAGGGAATGCCAAGGTCCCCGGGTGGGCTTGCTCCCTCCCCTCTGGTCACTTTCTGGGGCCTCCCTTCCCCCTCAGTGATAATTAGGAGTAGTAACACCCACCACGTTATTAGAGCAGTTTCAAAACTCTTTCAGGGCCTCTGTTTTGTTTGATCCTTCCTCCAAGCCTCTGGAGTGGAAGACCAATACATTTTGCTCCCAGTTCACAGATGGAGAAATAGAGGCCAGATAGGTCACTGACTTTACCAAGTTCCTACAGCTGAGCTGAAACAGTTCTGCGACTCCTCTGGCTCCTCATCCAGGTGGAGACACAGGCCTCGCTGACTATTACCACAGGAGTTTGAGCAGGGAGGACCTGCAGGACCATCTCACCCATGTCCTTTGTATCATAGATGAGCTGAAGGGCCGTCATGCCTTGTCCCAGTTTACGGACGGCCTGGGGAGAGCTGGGAGAAGGCCCAGGGAGGGCTTGCCCTCTACGACTGATGGCGTGATATGGCCAGGGACACGATGGAGACAACACATGCGCACATCTCCTCCCCTACAGATACAGTGAAGCAGGGAGCTCTGAGTTCTGCTGCTGAAGGCTGTAAAGGGAGACATTAAAATATTTCAAATTACAGTGACAGAACCTCATCAATGTTTATAGCAGCTCAATTCACAGTAGCTAAACTATGGCACCAACTTAGGTGTCCTTCAACAGATGAATGGATAAAGAAAATGCGGTAGATACACAATAGACTATTACCCAGCCTTAAAAAAATAAAATTATGGCATTTGCTCGTAAAATGAATGGAGCTGGAGAATATCATGCTAAGTGAAATAAGCCAATCCCAAAAAACCAAAAGCCAAAATGTTTTCTCTGATATGTGGATGCTAGTTCATAATGGTGGGGTGGTGAGCTAGGAAAGAATAGAGCTACTTTGGATTGGGTAGAACAGAGTGAATAGAGGGGAGGGGTTTTGGGGTTAGGAAGGATAGTAGAATGAATATCAGACATTATTACCATATGTACATATATGACTATATGATCAGTGGGATTCTGTATCATGCACAACCAGAAGAATGAGAAATGACACTCCATTTTATATATAGTATAACAAAGTGCATTCTAATGTTATATATAACTAATTAAAACAAATTTAAAAAATTATAAAAACATTTCAAGGTGTGGGTGGAGAAGAACACTTGGTTTTGAAATCAGATGTCCTCCTTGACCCTTTGGGTAAAGGACTTCATCCCACAGAGTCTTGGTTTCCTCATCTGCAAAACTGAGACCATTGCACATAAGGTCTGGTGGAGCCATGCCCACCTGGCAGAGTTGTTTAAGGACTCAATGTATATGAAGCACTCAGCTCAAGCCTGGGTCACAGGAAGCCCTCAGGGAGGGAAGCTGTTCTAGTCACCATGGTGCTGGTACTGGTGTTGTGTCCTCCAAGCAGCCGGCAGAGCGCTGAGCTCCAAGAGGGCGGGAGAGTCTCTCCCACTCGTCTCTGTGTCTCTGGTGCCCAGACGCTGCCTGGCATGAGGCCAGCACTTGGTAGAGTTCCTTGAGTTGAGCTCAAGCCTTGCTCGTCTTCGCTGTTACGTGACACTTTGCACTTTTGTAAATCCTCTGAACCCTGTATTCCGTGTGAGCCTGCCACATTCCTGTGGGGACAGCAGGGCCAGTGTCATCTTTCCCATTTCACAGCTGAAAAACATCGAGGCTTCCTGCCTAAGCCAATGGCTGAGCTGAGATAGCCAGATTCTGGCTGTCTCACGGCCACTGTGTGAAAACCATCCACAGAAAGCAGATCCCCAGAGGGAAAAGCCACTTCAGAAACTCCCAGGGTTCCTAGCTGAGAGGTTCAGAAAGGCTTCCAAGAATGGCTGAGATAAGGTCATTGGCCAAGCTGACCTTGGTCCTTCTCCCCATCCAGAGCAGGGCAGCTCTGGGCCTATCAGAAAGGACCCTGGGAGCCCTGTCAATTGTAGCACATTTCAGGTAGGGCCGCCTGGGTGCCCACGAGGAGCTGGGAGCAAGAGGTCCTGCCCAGCTGCAGGAGGAGCAGAGTCCGCCTCCTGGCCGGCCCACAGCCTCACTGACAGGTTTATTACCAAGTTTATGACTTCTATGCTTAGTCACTGCTTAAGTTGGCCTGCCCAGAAAAAACACATAGCAAAGCCGCGACCCAGATGCTTCAGCTGGGAAAGGCAGGCCCCGCCTCAGCAGAACTGGCCACCAGGGCCAAGTCCGGGCATATGGGAGGCATCAGGGCTGTGGCTGGGTGTGTTTGATGGACCACACAGTTGTCCTTTGTTTCGCTCAAGTCTCCACTATGCTTGCTCCCGAGACAGCCTGACACAGGCCAGGGGTATCTGATCCCGTCCCCTAGACCTTCCTTGGGAACCTGAAGTATGATGGACGGCGCCTCTTCTGACAGGTGGATCTGACTCCCTTCTGGCTTTCAGGTGGTAAGCAGAGATGGAAGCCTAAGCCGGCCCACCGCAGTTCAACCTCAGATTCCTGTTCTTACGGATGCTCCCACCTCCATGCGGCCTCCTGGAAACCCAGGTCTTCCTGAATCTCTAGCCATGACCCTGAGACCAGCGCCGAGTCCTTCATCTGAGTACTCGGCTGCAGAGGCCCAGATGCCGTGGCAAAGCCCCTCTGCCCAGCTGGGTGCACAGAGCCCTGGGAATGAGGAGCCCACCTCGGGGGAGGCCAGCCTGGCTGCCTGAGGCTGCAAGGACATGGAACCTTCTTCCTGCTGGGTGGCCCTTTGTTCAGCTCACTTAGGGCCCCATGACCAGGTGGAGAAGACAGGCAGCCATGATGGTAACTGGGAGCTGGCTCCAGCCTGGAGCTGCGCTGAGCTCGCCCGGCTCCTTTGCCCTGTGGCTTCAGTGCTCCATCACGGAGGGGGCTTCTCTTCTCCAGGTCCCCTTCACTTTGCACTAAGTCGCCACTGTCATTAGCCTGATTAAATGCAAGAGCCTCTTCACTGGCCTCCCGGTGGAGGACTCGGGCCCTGAGGGAAAGAATAATCATTTTCTCCTTCTTTCTCTCCTTGGCCCTTTCATATCTCAAATACGGTCCATTTCCCATTTTCCCCTTCTTCTTCAACATACATTGGTGTTTTATTCTAAAAACTAGTCTTGACCTCTAGGTAATTATAATACAGTAAGATCCACAGTGATGCTCTTAAATGGGACTGAAAATCCGCACGCATGACAGGTGAGGGGCACCCCTGAGAAGTTTATGGGATGAACAGGAAAGTCTGTGCTTCTGGGCAGCTCCAGTCTCTAGAGGTCAGTGGTCACTTATGTCACACCCCCATTTGCATCACAAGTGTGTGTCATTGCAGGGTTTTGCTGGAACAACACAAATATCTGCATTTTGAACTTTAACCCCTGCCCTGGATCATAAATTTAAATCCCAACTATGCCACTTACTAATTTTGCCACACAGGCCAATATATAACCCTCAATTCCAGACTCTTCGTCTGTAAAATGATAGGGAATAATGCTCACCTCATAGAGTCATGAAGTTTAAACTGTATCAGTCAGCTATGGCTGTGTAACAGTCAGCCATCACCTCTTAGTGACATTCACAAATGAGTGCTTATTTCTAATATTTCCTCAGGGTTGGCTGAGACCAGCTGATGTGGCCGGGCATGGCTGGGTCCAGTGTGTTTCATGCTGCACATCTGGCCGACTCATGCCTATTCTACGAATCTCACAATGGGCCCAGGCAAAGTGAGCTCAGCTGCCTGGGGGAGTTTATTTTTTGGTACTGGGGATTAAACGCAGGGGCTCTTACTAAGCCACTGGTCCTTTTGTATTTTATTTTGGGATTAACATCTCCGTGGCTGGAACAAGTCACATGACTACATCCAATGACAGGGATGGGGGTGCACTCTGCCATAGGCAGGCCTTGGATGCTGGAGGATCGGGGTGAATAATGCAATCCACCAGACAGGGCAGTGCTCAGTCAGCTCTCACATGGGCAGCTGTGACCCCGGCCTGGCTCCCTACAGTCAGCATGTGCTTGGGTTTGAGAATGGAACCTGGGTCTCAGGGCGTCTTGCCACCACTCAACATTTTTTAGACTTTCCGTCACCATCTTCTCATGGGTGGGAAACTTAAGCTCTGGTGGCTGAGGAATGTCCAAGCTATGCAGACTGAACAACGGAGGAGAACTCAGTTAGTCCTTGCTCCCATTTGCTTAGTACCTGGGTGCTGGGGGCATGGTGGGAAAGCAAGACTTTGGGTTCCTACTGGCTGGGTGACCTTGAGATCCCAGAAGGAAGCGTTTCTTAAGTCCTCTATTTTAGGAAGCCCTGTTATTGTGTCTCACCACACCCCCTGGCCTTTCCTTTGTGTTTTATGGTGATGTTTGATCACTTACTGATTTGTGGACATTTCTTTGATGCCAGTCTTGCTTAAGCTTCATGGCATAGCCCATGTCTTTCAGGTGAGCTACTACTCAGAGCTGGTACAATGTCTGTTCAGTGTCTGTTTGACAAATGAATGGTCCTTCAACGACACTAAAATTTATGAGTCTCAAGTGAGGTAACAGGTTTTTTTTTTTTTTTTTTTAAATAAAACAATGTAAAGGAAACTGACATGGAAAGCCTTCCACGTGTCTTGGTATGACAAGGTATCTATCATCTGTCTATCTATTATCTATCTATTCTCTCCCTCCACCCCCACCCCCTTCCTCTTGGAATACGTGCTCAGTGCTGCACCCTCCACTCTTGCCATTGGGCACTTAAGAATGGCATCCAGCTGTTCAAAGCACACCTGAACTTGCAGCTTCTCTTTCCAGCCCAGAGCTCCTCAGTGAACGTTTTTCCTGGGCTCCTGGGACAGCCCCACTCAGCTGGTGGGAAAGCCCTCAGCGTCAGACTCCTCTATTTCCACCTTTTCCTTGTGTCCCTTGGTCCCTCTGACCCAGGCTTTCCACTCAGTGGGGACATACTGCCAAGGCCTCATTGTGATTCTGATATTGAAATCCTCTCATCCCAGATGGTGAGAGTCTAGTCATCCAGTTCCCAACCACCCAATGACATTGCCCACGGCAGAGGAGGAGGTCATCAGGGCTGAGAGTGGAGCTAGAGAGGACCTGGGCACAGAGTGGACAGGGGTGGTAAGGGGCAGTTCCATGCCTACCCACCATAGCAGGGCAGCTGGCTTTAGTGGGGATGACACCAGAGGTGGCAGGGCAGGTGGCCACTGCACCAGAGGCCTCTGTGTCTGGAGCATGTGGTGGGCAGGTGTCTTTCCAGGCATGGTTTGTGGCCAGGATGCCTGGTAGCCATGTCTTCATCATAGCACCAGGTGCCAGGGACCATCATTGTGAGGAAGAGTTTGAAGCATCTCTGTAGCCAAGTATGGCTCCAATAGGGAGCTCCCAGCTGGTGCAGGCAGAATGAAGGAAAAAAATTCATCCATGAGGCCTTGGCAGTATGTCCCACTGAGTGACAGCCCCATGACAGAGTTATACTATGACATGGATTCAGTGAATCGTTTATGCTGTGATGTTGATCTCCAAGAAGCAATTTCAGCTCACGCCATTTTACTCAAAGAAGATCAGAGAATGCTTTTTGTATTTCTTATGTCAATATTAATCAATTAGTGACAGCCCAGATCTAAGTTCACAATCTCCTGCCCTTGTTTGAGCCTCCCCCTCGGGAAGCCCTCCCCAGGGCGTCTCCTCTTCTGCTTCTTGCACCTAGTGTATCGCACCTTCCCTGGCCTCGCTCAGGCTGGGGCACCTGCAGGACAGTCAGGCATTTGTCTGGCCTGAAGGGAGCCTTTTCTTGGGTAGCACTTGCTATTTTTAAACTATGCGTACCCTCTTTATCGACCTTAAGCCCTGTAATGGCTAATTTTAAGGGTGAACTTGACTGGGCCATGGGGTGCCCAGATATTTGCTCTAATGTTATACCAGGTGTTTCCATGAGCTTAACAAATAAACCAGCAGCCCGGGGAAGCAGATTGTCCTCCCTGTGTGGATGGGGCCTCCTCCACTCCCTGGAAAGCCTGGGGACACTACAAAGGCTGCCCTTCCTGAGAGAGAGAGACATTTTACCTGCCTTCTCGCCTGCACTTGGGACGGATTTTTTCATTCGTTTGTTTTTCTGCCTTCAGACTTGAACTGCAACACTGGCTCTGCTGGATCTCAAGGTTTTTAGACTCGGGGCTGCTGGATCTCCTGGCTAGAGCCTGCTGCCTGCAGACTGGGGCTTCTTGTCCTCCATAATTAGGAGTCACCCCCCATATATATATCAGCTCTGTCTCTCTGGAGATCCTGACTGACACAAGCCTGTCCTTTGCTGTCCTGGTGTGTGTATGCCGGGGCCCACCAAGACCATGAGGAGAAAAACCAGGAAAAACCACTGGACTCCATGACCCCACAGGCCAAGAAGCCATGGCCAAGGGTCTCATTGGTGTCCTCCGTGTTCTTCATCCCTTGCTGCCTCCCCATCCCATTGCCGAGCACTGCCGCTGGCTGGGCAGAGTGTTCCCCCAAAGATGGAGAAGCGGCCCAGAGGGGTCCTGGCCTGAAAGCCCCACCTAAGCCCCGCGGAGAGTTCCACCAGGGCTGGCTCCCGTGGGTGCGATTTACTTTGCCTTTTCTGAAAATCTAGTTAGTGGCTGAGTGTCAGGGCTACTCATCTGTCTCTCGATGGCCCCGGATTCAATCCACATGGAATGAAATCCAGAATTAAAATGCACGGCTTGTTCTGGACTGGAAGGCCGACTCAGCCCTTTCCCTCAGGGTGCAAGGAAAGCCCAAGGCCGGCTGGAGAGGGCTGTTTGGCTGGGGACTGCTGGGGTGATGGGCTGTCTGCTGCAGGGTGGGAGGAGACAGAGCCCCTGTCATCAGGGGATTTACATGGAAGAGCCCAGAGGGGCACAGGAGGCTAAAGGACCACGGCTGGAGGCAGCCTCCCACCCTCCTGCAGGGAGGGCACCTCTGCCCCTGCCTCATGGCCTCCACTGTAGGTGGCCACCTGCTTTCCCTTCTCTGCATCCCTTCCCAGAAAACCCTGTGCCCAAGGCAGGAGGAAGGCAGGGGCCAGGGAGGCCCAGGCTGGAGGCTGCGAGGCTCTTTCTTAGACCTGGGTGTCTTCTTTCCCCCAACTAGGGCCAGCTCCCTGGGTGCCCAGTGTGTAGGCCAAGCCTGGGGGACCCCATGTAAGGAATCTGCTCTTGGCAGGAGGCGAGGTAGTGGAGTGGTCAATTCCAGAAGAGCTGCTTGGGTCCTGGGTCTACCGCACAGCCGCTGCTCACCCGGGCAATGTGGCTTACTTCCACACGCTTCACTTTCTTGTTTGTAAAATGGGAAGGAAGAGGGTCACCATCCTGCGGCTGCCCCCAGTTACTGTCATTAATGCATCAAATGAATCAGGAGGGGAAAGCTCAGGCCGGCTTTTCAGAGGCCCTCGGTTGTGTGGATTGTGATATCCCCATTCACTGTGACTGGCTAGAGGAGGCCCTGTGACTCCAGGGGTGGTGTCATCAGCTGGCGGAGGTGATCCCTGCGCAGGTTGCCTGCTACGCGGCCTGGAGCCGCTTTCTGAATTCCCCTTCCTTGCTTTTTTTCCTGGGCAAAACTCCTAATGGTTGTTGAGAGACTCAACCTTGGTCAGGAAAGCCACAGAAGCGGAGTTGATGGTGGCACCAGGACAGAATTCCCGGCCTGGTTTGGAGAGGCCCCACAGATGGAGGCGGGCAAGGTTTGGTCTCAGGACTAGGAGTGACATTATTGCCACATAGGGCCTGCCAATGGTCAAGACCCTGCAAAATTCAAGAGAGACTTATTTTCAAGTCATTGTCCCCAAAAAGAACTCCCAGAGGAAGGCCCCATGCCCTGGACGCCAATCCCAACCTAAGTGGGGCTTCCAGTTTTTAGCTCTCCCTGGTTTCAAATGGGCCCAACTCTTTCCCCTCCAGATTTGGAGTGGAGTTTTGCCTTCCGTTTTCTTCAGATGCCTGCAATGCTTCATTTTGTCACTTTACTGGGCTGTGGGGTGCCCAAATACTGGGTCACATTATTCTGTGTGCCAAAGGACATTAACACTTGAACTGGAACACTGAGCGAAGAAGATTGCCCTCCCCCATGTGGGTGGGCTTTGCCCCATCAGCTGAAGGCCTCCGTAGTACAAAGGCCTTCCCTGTGTAAGGGGGGGGGACTCCTGCCCGACGGCCTTCAAGCTGGGACACTGGTTTGTTCTTGCATTTTGTCTTAAATTGAGACAATGACTCTCCTGGTTCTCCAGTTTGCCCACCCTTCCTGCAGATAGTGGGATTTCTTTTCCCTCCATAACTGTGTGAACCTTCTCACGGCTTCTCCTGGAGGCCCAGGACTCCTGCATACAAGGCTCCTCCAGGGTCCTGCGGCTTCCAAAGGGGCCTGTCCTTTGTGCCCCTGTGCCCACGACCTGCCTCACCTATAAATGCCTATTTTTCTGAGGCATTGGTGGGAGCACCCTGCCAGTCTCTGCTCCCTTGGGCTTCCTTGCAGCACTAGAACCCAGGAAGAATCCTGACCTGGTCTTGGTGGGAAGGTCCTGTGACAAAAAAAGTCACCCTTAAGTAAATGAATGACCTCTATTTGGAGACAGTGTTTGTCCAGTTGAATCTTCTGTGGGTTGACTTTCCTCATATGAGTAAAAAGCATATTTGGGATTAAGTTTTCACTGCGCTGAATGCATTACTGGATTTCTGCTTCTGTCATTAGGAAGGGGGCGTCACCTCCGCTGCCGCGGTCTGCAGGGACCCTGGACGGCTGGCGTTCTGGCCGAGCGCTGACTGACCGCGGGGATTAGGGCCGAACACAACTCATTTCCCACTGAAAATAAGCCGATTTGTTTTTGTTTTTAAATAAGCCTTATTAAAAACTGGCTGCGCTCGTGTAGGATCTGCAGAAGCATCCTGGGTCAGGCTGCGATTTCCCAGCCTTGGCAGATAGCAAAACAATCGCTTTTTCCTGCTCCAAATTCAGGAATAATCTAGAAAGACTTGCTACTGTCCAGGGTCCTGGAGGAGGTCCAGAAGCTGGAGTCCCAGGGAATGGTGGAGCCTGGGCAGCTTTGGGCCTAGTTGTCAAACTGCAGGAGACCCTGGGCGTGGGCTGGATAGGCACAGCGAGCTTCTTGGGTCTTCTTCTCTCTGCAGCCATTGGCCTTCCTGTGGGTCCCCAGGGCCCATCCCATTAGGATGCTATCTTCTCCCCTTCCCCTCCTCCCCACTGTCTCGCCCCTCTAGGCCCCAACAGATGGGCTGTTCCCAGTGTGTTCTGGGGTGCACGGGAGATCTCGGGAGATTCCAGGGGATCCGTAAAGTGAGAGCTGTTTCCCTTTTCCCTTTCATTCCTTCATGAGTGAGTGGCAGAGTTTTCCAGAGGCTGTAAGCCACGTGGCTGATGTTTCCCCTCCGGCAGCTGATGGAGGGGCTCTGGGCGGTTCTTGTTTGCTAAACATTTCTCAGTTTTAATCTTGAACATGAGAAATGTCAATAGATACAAACCATGCAAACCCAGATTTTGGGGAGGGTCTTAATTGTGGTTTAAAGAATGTAAAAAAAAAAAAATCTTGAGATCAAAAGTTTAGCCCTTTTCTAGATCTTTCTTTCTTCTTTTCAAGGAGAGGTGCCGTATTTCCTCAAAGATTTATGTATGTCTTAACTGTTTAATGCAAGTAAGACTGCGTTACTGTTTTTATTAGTGCAGAATCAAAAGAGGTTTTCCTTGTGGCCTTCACACCTTCTTTCTCATGAATGCTCTAATTTTTATTGTGTGATTTTTATCACTGTTGTGTCTCCAGAGCGCCTTTCATCTTGCAAAACTAAATCTCTGTGCCCCTTAAACCCTAACTCCCTGTTGCCCCCCACCTCCAGGCCCTGGCAACCTCCATTCTGTCCTCTGTCTAGGAACGTGACCTCAGCATGAGACTGAAATGCCTTAGATTCCTCCTCTCTGGTGTTAGGACTTACTCCTTTCTGGGGGTTGTGAAGAAGGAAGGAGGAGAAGGAAGGGATGTTGGTGGGTGGTGTCGAGAAAGCCTGGGAGAGGAAGAGAATGGCACAGGAAGGGGCTGGGGACAGGAGCAGGTGGCGGAAACTCAGCTTGTCAAGTGTGAAGTCAAAGGTGAGAAGCACTGAGGCACCATGTTGTGAAGGGTCCTCTGGCTTTGTGGAAAGTCAGGACTTCATTCAGAGGGTCATGGGGAGCCATGGAAAGCTTTAGTCAGAGAGAAGACCGTCAGATTTGCATTTCATGAAGGTCGCCCCTTCACTCCATCACTGTGTGGACAATGCCTTGGTGGGGGTCACAGTGAGGGACCAGGGAGGAAGCCACTGCTATGTCCTGGGTGACAGATGTTAGGATTCAACAAAATGCTATGCAAGTTCCCTTGAAACCTCTTTTTTCTTTCCTCAAAGTTTCTCTTCCCTTCCTCTCCTTTCTCTTTTACTCTCTGGTCTGTAAAACCTTCTAGATTATTCTGAGCAATCCTGCTTTCACTCTCGACTCTCACTCCCCTCCCAAGTGAACTAAGGGCTTAGCTGGAAACCAACCCTGGTTCCTCAAGCATGCCCTTGGGGGGTCTCCCTGCCCCCCACTCCAGTCGAAGAGCTTATCAAAGTATCCACCCAAGAAATCGGCTGCCTGTGAGGGCAGCTTGGCCAGCAGACTCGGAGCTGAGGCAGCCATTCGTTGACGTGGGTGCTCCTGATTTCCTATTGTCCTGTCGCCCTCCCCCATTTGGGACAGTGGGACCGTCACCTCCAAGGAGGAACATCACCCTGTAATGCGGAGAACGAGAGTTACATTTTTGATGTTAGATTTTGAAAGCCAAGTGCAAAGTGAAACAAAAGATCTGGACGACTGATCCCTGAGCCTGTCCCCTGCTCCTCAGAGAGGAGACCCAGTGTGCCCAGCAAGGACTGGGCAGGGGCCAAGAATGGAAACATGGGCTTTAGCTATAGGACTCCCTGCCCTAGTCAAGTCCCTGTGTACATTTTGAGCAGGGAGAGATGAGGCCGAGGGATGCATCAGAACCTTAAGTCAGGTTTGGGGAGCTGAGTGCATGTGCTGGGAAGGGGGCCAGACCCCAGAGTTCCCTCTGTCCAGTGTAAAGCCAGAGAAGTATCTGGACAGATGATGATAACCAAGGACTAGATGCACTGTGACCCCCAGGAGTGCTTATGGGACAGATGAAAAGTCTGTGTGATGTGGGAGGCTGCTTCTCACAAGTAATAGGGAATACTCCTCTTGGCTTAAATGATAAAGAGATTTTATTGGTTCAAGTAAATTAAAAGGTCCAGAATAGGACGGTCTTCAGGTGCAATTTAATCCAGATGTTCAGCAAGGCATCAGGATGTGGCTCTATTTCTCTCTCTTTCTCTTGACTTTGTGTTCCTTTCTGTGAAGATATTGTCTTTTGTTCATACTAACAAGATGCCACATGCTTCTTTGTCCTGAGGGCGACAGCAGAGAAAGAAAGAGATTGTATTTCTCTTCCCCTAATGATTGAACAAAAGCCCAAGATTTACCCTGTTTGAACTATCATGCTTGTGGCTAAGATCTGCCGAAAACCAAGGGGAGGAATGGTGGGAAGTGAGGTCCCAGAGGTGGGAAGGGGCCTGCTGTGGTCAGAAAGCCATGGGAAGGGTTTGAATTCTACTCTAATGACTGGGGAAGACAGTGGGTTGGGGTTGGGTATGATAAAAGCTGATTTGCATTTTTAAAGAACACTCAGCTAAGGATGGAGAATGGCTTAAGTGGGTGAAGCTTTTGGGTGTGGGAAGGAGTGAGAACTTTTGGCTACTTACAACCCTTGGGTCTGTCCTCCTAAGGGAGAATCCCCTTGCATGAAAGAACTTTCTGCCCTGAGCCGGCAAACTCAAGGAACAGAGGCTGGTCAGGACTGAATTTCAGTGTGTAAGAAAAAGGAAGGGTTGTATTGTAGTTTTTAGCTGCTGTTCTTCTGAGACAGTGGACAGGGATTGGGGGAGAGAGAGAGAGAGAGAGATGAACCAAGTAGAAATCAGAAGGTTACAGCTGGTGCTTCCAGAACTTTGGGGGCAATTAGAGAAATAGGCTTATTGAACTTGGACTTTTAAGTTGTTTGAATCCTGAGCTGTAAATCCTTCCATTTCCCTAAAGCTTCAGTAGTCTGCACATTTATGAATAACTGGGTGTGAGAGAAGTGTGTGTGTGTGTGTGTGCGCGCGCGCGCGTGCGCACGCGCACACATATGGCAAAGGGCTCAGTCCCAAGACCAGGTTAGTGCCACTGGACAGACTAGCATGCATGGGATTAGAAGGTGGATCCAAATGAGATGATTTCAGGCTCATCTAGAATGAGGAGTCACAGGTGATCCTAAAACTGCAAGCTCTTCCCTCTCCCAAGAGGAATTTCCAGAAATCTTGGTTGGGGCATTGACTTAGGGAATCTGCAGAATGGGGATTGGGAGGCTTCTAACTTAGAATTCAAGGGGAAGCCACCACCAACTGATATCTGAGCTGTAACTGCTTTAGAGTTTATAAAGTAATTTCACATGTTTTACCTAAAAATGAAGTGAAATTTAAAAAAGGCTTTCTCTGAGAGATAGATGTCACCCTCTGGTGTGACAGCTGAGGACTTATTCTGAAGGAGTGAGAATTGCAAGATCTTTCTGGGCTGCTATCTGGTAGCGCCTACTACCCTTTAAGCACCCGTCGCCCCTGGTGCAGTAATCTCACTTGAAGGACTCTGACCTAGGACATAAACAAACCCCCATCCAGCAGGAGGAAATCCACAGTGAGTGCTCAGGGTCATTTATAGTAATAGCAAAAACAAAAACAAAACAAAACAAAAAAACAACAAACAATACTCAAAAAAGCCCCCCCCAACCCCAAACAAACAAAAACAAACCCCACCATTCAAACAAATCCAAAACCCAACCTGAAACAATCCAGATGTCCTTTAACAGGAGACAGGGCAGTTAAGTCATGGTACCTCCACACAGTGGGAGGGGACGCAGCTGTTAAAAAGGGGGCTGGAATATAGTAGAGCGCTTGGCTCACATGCACAAGGCCCTGGGTTTGAGCCCCAGCACCACACACACACAAAAGAAAGAAAGAAAGAAAGAAAGGAGGGAGGGAGGGAGGGAGGGAGGGAGAGAAGGAAGGAAGGAAGGAAGGAAGGAAGGAAGGAAGGAAGGAAGGAAGGAAGGAAGGAAGGAAGGAAGGAAGAAAAAAGGATGGGTCAGGCCAGCACTGTGACACATGGCTGTAATCCCAGTGGCTCGGGAGGCTGAGACAGGAGGGTCGTGAGGGGTTCACGAGTTCAAAGCCAGCCTCAACAAAATAGTGAGGCACAGGCTGGGGCTGTGACTCAGTGGCAGAGGGCTTGCCTCGTGTGTATGAGGCACTGGGTTCGATTCTCAGCACCACATAAAAATTAAAAAAAAATAGGCATGCTGTCCAACTACAAAACAACAAAAGTGAGGCCCTAAGCAACTCAGTGAGACCCTGTCTCTGTATAAAATACAAAATAGGCCTGGGGATGTGGCTCAGTGGTCGGGTGCTCTCGAGTTCAATCCCTGGTACCCCACCCCACCCAAAAAAGTTGGGTCAGATCCATGTCTCATGAGCCAGAACAATAGAAAGGATGTATTGTCACATTGTTTTTTTCTTTTTTTTTAAGAGAGAGAGAGAGAGAGAGAATTTTAATATTTATTTATTTTTTTTAGTTCTTGGCGGACCCAACATCTTTATTTGTATGTGGTTCTGAGGATCAAACCCGGGCCGCACGCATGCCAGGCGAGCGCGATACCGCTTGAGCCACATCCCCAGTCCGTATTGTCACATTTTAGAAAAGCAAGTTTTGAGATAACATGTGGCCTACCTAGTTTGGTCAGGGGGGAAAAGACAGTAAGTGAATGTGTATTTATAAGTATTAAAAAAACAACAAAACACAATCATTAATGATGCACAACAAACTAGCAATTCTCAGAGGGGTAGGACTAAGAGACAGGGGAAAACCACGAACTCACTCCATATACCAATGTAAAACTTTATTTATTATGTGATTTGTTTCCATATTTATGAAAAAAATCCTGACTCATTCTGAGGAGGAGCTGCCATTGTATTGTGGGAGAAATGTTCTGGGCTCTGCGGATGCCTGGTACTTCTCTGTGTGTCGCAGCAGGAAGTATCTTCTGTGCAAGAGGGTATTAGTGTATGTGTGGGATGCATGGGAGGGAGGGCCTAGCTCAAGCCAGTAACTGGAAGTGATTTATCTCACCCATCTTTATCCATAAAACCTTCTGAATAACAAACAAAAGAAGAAAAAAAAAGGAAGGAAGAAAAGCCAATGTTGTGCGTGGGGTTTCTAAGATGGAGACTGGTTTTCCACAGCCTGAATTCTCCTCATCCCTTCTCAAGGGAGACCCACTTGGCAAAGGAGTGTTCAGCCATATTGGCCCCCCATTGGACAATTTCCACTTCCTGTTTATCTTCCATTTTCCTTCTCGGCCTCCACCTCCTGCCACTCTACTTCTTGCTTTTCTTCTTCTTCTTCTTACGGGTATCTGAACCTTCTGATCAATACTGTGGGAGTACAGATCCTCCATCTTGGTCTCAGTCCTTGTAGAATTGGGGCCCTTGAAGGAGGATTGTGCCCAGGTAAAGGCCTCTTTGATTCCACAGAGTGACACAGATTGGAGTTTAACCAACTGATTCCTTTCTGTCTTTAGTATCCAACCCCACATTTTTCTTTTCTTTTTTTTCTTTCTTTCTTTTCTTTCTTTCTTTTTTTTTTTTTTTTTGAAGCACCAGGGGAAGAGAGGTTAGGAAGAAGAGAGGCTTGGAGAGGCTTCTCCACTAGGTAAACTAGGACTTGGACTGGAAGAAAAGCTGGGTAGACGTGGGGATAGCAATGAACAGCAGATGGCTGAAGGTCCCCAGGTTTCCCCAACCCTGAAGGTTTCACAGGAGGCCACTGGACACTGTCTCTTTAGACAGTGTCTGCCAGGAAGCTTCCTAAACTGAACCTACTGCCCAAAGGTCCCGGCCAGAGCCTCCCAGACCCAGGCTGGGGCCTTCTGCATACAAACATATTAAATGGACAATGCCTCTGCAGTGAGTGGCCACTTTCCACTGGGGAAAATTTGTTTTCCCCTTGAAAAGCTAATGAAAAGCAGTCATGGTGAGAAACTCAGCCAAAGAAAGAATTGAAGCTTATTTTCTAAGAGGAGAACACTACCAATTTCCGGGTGGTTCTTTGTGGAATCCAGACTGAGGGAGAGAGGCAGCTGGGCCACTTGGAGTCCCTTAAATTCTGGTTGGAAGATGGGCTTCAGGGCCAGTCTGAAAATGTACTAGGGTTGGCAAAGGCCAGGGGAGCCCAGGAAACGTGCATTCTTCTGGGTATGATGGGGAATGCCTGCGCGGAGAGGAATTCCGGAGCATCTGAATAGAGTAAGACAGTGCGAGAGCCTGAGCTGTTTTAATAAACTCAACACGTTCTTGCCATGCCTCCTTGCTCTGGGTGGGGGCCTGACTGGAACCATCAGAGTGCCCTGTCTCCAGGAGCCTGGCTTACCCCGTCTATGTTCTTCTCCCACATCACCCAGAGAACGGATAACAGGGCTCACTTCTGGCCTGAGATCTTTTCCATCCTCTCTTTCTGCTTAACATCTTCATCATCTCCCTGATGCCTCCAGAAATTCCACTTTCTAGGTTGCCGTTCAAAGCTCTTTGTGACCACGCTCCTGTCTCTGTTCACCACTGCATCCCCACCACCACCTCACAAGCCTCTTGGGTTGCAGAATTAACAAATGACTCACCATACCCAGGTGCCTTGCACACGATGTTCCTGCTCCAGGAATTTGCTTCTCTTCCGCCTTGTGCTGGGGATCCCTGAAAGCTCCACTAGGCTCAGGTCCTGTTCTTCCATTACCGAAACCTGCACTGCCCTGAACTGTTAGAGCAGGCTTTTAGAGTCAGGATGCCCATGGTTCAACTCCCAGCCCTTCCAGGAACAAGCTGCTGGGCCTCAGACAAGACTCTTGCACTCTTTGCACCTGTTTACTCATCTGTAAAATGGGCACGGTAATGGTGCCTGCCTTGCAAAACCTGTGAGCATCAAGGAGAGAATGCACATTCAGTGCTTGGTGGCCATCCAGCCTCCTAGAAGGCCTTTGCTAAAATTAGATGCATAATTGACAGCTGAGCAAAGGGACGCTTGGTCTTGGGGTGACCTGCTGCCTCCCAGCTGCCCCTGATGCAACATCTTTCCTTGCTGGCCAGACATAACCTCTCAGTTCCTGGGAAGCTTGTCTGGCCGACGTAGCTGGAGCTCTAATATGCATTCAGCTAAAAAGCAAAGCAAATGAACAGCTGCAAGATCAAGGTGAAGAATACTATGAACAACACCTCTGGATTAAGCTTCTATGGACACAGGTGCTTAGAGATGCACGAAAGCATCTCTGGGAGGTCAGCAGGTCAGCAGGGACAGTGGCTGCCTCTGAAGAAGCTGTCTGGGGTCTGGGCACCAGGAGGGGTACGCTGCTTTCCTCAGTGTGTCCTTTGTTGCTTGGATCACTGTCCACACTCCCCACAAAGTGATTGAGCCCCTCCTTCACTGTACCTTCTCCCGCAGCAAGGGGGACTGGGAGAGGTAGCCTGAGCTGGTGAGGCCTGGAGCACAGGGCCTCCTCAATGTCCCCTGGACCAGGGTGATGACACCTGTGCCTGGCCCCGCCCCTGGCTGTCCAGGCCTCTGCTTGGTGCTGTTGCAAGAGCTCCGTGGAATTTGGAGTCAGGGCACATAGTCACCCCGCTCAGGGCACCGAGGACCCTGAGACCTTAGAATTCACCCACTGGCAGCTTTCCTCTTTGCTGAGCACCTGCTGAGTGCCAGGGTTGAGCACAGTCCTCGTGGAGTTGTTGGTGGTGGGGATTAGGACAATAGAGAAGCGGACACCCTGACTGTGTGGTCAGTGTCCTGGTCAGGCATGCTGCAGTGGCAAAACAAGAGGGCCTCAGGGCTGTGGCCGCAGGGGGCAGGGCGAGCAGGTGATGTTCAGGCTCAGAGCTGAGGTGAGAAGGGGCAGCGGGGAGAGGTGGGGGCTGCCAGTGGTGGGGCAGAGCGTGGCTGAGGGACATGCATGGTGGCCCCATGGAGGACAGACCGGAAGGACCACAGGCATCCAATGAGGCCAAAGAGTGATGAGTAGGGACGGCAGGGAGCCAGGTGAGCTGTGGGGAGGGAGGAGGGACGCCACATTCCTGCAGCCCTGACGGCACAGCTGTTGGGCTGGGGCTGTGATGGCCCACCTCCCTAGGGGCTGCAGGTGCCTTTTCTCGGCTCCCCCCGGCCCTGGCTTCCATCCAGGTGGGTGTAGTTCCTGCCCAGTGGCTTTGCTCGTCATAGGATGTATGTTCTGGATCCAACTTTCTGAGAATAGGGTGATGTGGAAAAGCGGGTGTAAGGGCCTTGCCTGGCATCTGGACGGCCATCATAAGTGACAGCCACCATTTTAAGAAAAAGTTCACTTTCCCGCCCAGGGCCGTCTCTGAGAAAGGCTCCCCACTCCCTCTACCAACCCCACCTTCACCGCCACATTAGGACCCGCCCAGCTCTAATCCCTGAGCCTGCCTCATAAAAGTACCGAACCCCAAGCCTGTTTTGCCTCTCTCTGTCTGTGGAAAGATGGCCTTTGTTGGTCAGCTCTGACAAATAAACTCTGGTGTGTGTCTCTGCCTGGTCTCTGTCTTTCATTTCTCGCTTGCCAGTCTCCCGGTTCCTCGTTTTCCTTTCGGGGGGCTCTGTAGCAGTTTGGTTAGCATTACGTTTGTCTGTATGGGACAGAAGACGCTAGCTCATGTAGCTTAAACAAGATAGATTTTTTTTTTGTTTGTTTTCAGGTGCACAAGATCTGGAGGTAATTCTAGTCCAAGATCACCTATGAGAAACTAACTCATGATTCGAGATAGCTGCTCAAACACCTGCAATCACAACTACAGTTCAAATAGGAGGAGGAATGTGTGGAAAAGAGGAGGGCATATCTCTTCTCTGTAAGACCCCTTCCTGGAAATCATATATGATTTACTTCTGTCTGTATTTCATTGTCCAGAAATTATGGCAGGGCTGCACCCCGTTGCAGGGAAAGCTGGGAAATGTAGTAGCCATATGCCATGCTAATAATACTGGGGATTGTGTGTCTTAGGAAGGAGGGGAAAATGGAAAATGTAAGTCACAACGTTCTCTGCTGCATATGAGCAAATAAATTTGAGAAGTACTTGGCTAAATAAAGTTAAAAGGTTCCTTTACTAGGAAGCATCCTGTAGTCTTTGGGGCACCAACAGACACTGTTAACCTGCAAAAGGGGCTGTAGTATGGAGCGTTTGCAAAATGCATTAAGTTATAGAATTGGTGTGTGTGTGTGTGTGTGTGTGTGTGCGCGCACATGTATGTGATGCGCTTCACAGAATTGTTCTGCAGAATACACTCAGGTAAACTCAGTCCTTGATGATCCAAAAATGACAGAACCAGGCAGCACTCTTCATCTTCCAGACCAAATGCAAAGCCTTCAGTAAACCTAGGGTAGCTGCCCTGGGTCAGAAGGTCTTGGAGAGGTGCTGGCCGGTAGAGAGGGGTCAGGCTGGCAGGTAGACACGGGTCGTGTTTTCCACTCTCGGTAAGTTCAAAGTCAGGTGAGTCACAGTCTCAGCAAAAGAATTACAACAATACCCAGTGGAACGTGAACTTGGAGGTGTGACATTGGCCTGCAGAAGCCGGTGGTGATGGAGGGGGAAGAGGGCTGGCGTGGAAAATGAGGGACCTTGCAGAGTGGGGGCAACAGCACGAACTAGGTGGATGGAAAATGGTTTTTTAATGGGGAAGAGGGCAAATGTCTCCCAGTCTGGAATTAGCCTATGAAGGCACAGAAGGGCCACTGCCTAGGAGTGGAATCCAGGCCTCTCCTGCTCCCCGCTCCTGGCTCCCGGCTCCCAGCCCACTGTCAGTATTGAGGGCTTCTCCCTGCCCCACCCCAGGCACTTTGGTCCAAAAGCACACAGCCCTTGGCAGGTCACGCAGCTCTGTCACTTCCCTTCCCTCGATCTCATAAAGAACCAGAACCAGAGAGGATGGGGAGGCCATTATCACCCCCACTCCTCAGAATCTGGATGGTGCCAACGTCACCCCCTTCCAGGGACAGGCTACAAAGGGGGAAAATTTCAGCTGGTTGCTGGGGAATGTGGGGCGAGGAGGCTGAGGCTGAAGCCCCTCTGAGGCCGGCCTGGGCCCTGCAGACTCTTCCCAGCCCTGACAAAGGCGTCCCGGAGGCCGCTGCACTCGGCAGCAGGAAGGGCTCCCGTCTCGGTTTCCTGGGCTGCCAAAGTGCTACAAACCACATGAACAGACAACAGAAAGGTGTCCTCTCCCTGTTCTGGAGACCAGAAGAATGGAGTCGAGGTGTGGGCAGGGCCTGCTCTGAGGGACCTAGGGGAGGAGACCTCCAGCCCCTTCCAGCCTCTGGCCATGGGGGACTGACTGACTGCCCTTGGCTTATAGATGCGTGGCCCCGATCTCTGCCTCCGCTGTCTCACACCATTCCCTGTGTGTGTGCATCTCTGTCTTAGAACAGCTTCCTCCTCTTTGGGTGTTTGCCCAAAGTTCCCTTGTCTAGAGATCCTTGGAGGAGAGCCCCCTGAATCCAGTATGCCTCCCCCTTACGTGGTTACCTCTGCAAAGACCCCATTTCCACATTCAGAATCTAGGACTTCAACCTCTGTTTTTATGAGGATGCAATTCAGCCTACAACAGTGGTGATGTTTCCCCTCTTGGACTCACACTCCAGCCAGCCCAGAGCCATGGAAAGGACCCTGTGCCGACACTAGATCCTGCAGCTCTAACCACCAGCAAATCAACAAATCCCACTTATCTCTAATTTATTAGCTTTGCATTGATCTAACGCCCTTCAGTACAAAGCCCTATAAACACACACTGTTTTCCTACTGACTCCCAGCCAGGTATGTGGTGGGGAGCTGGGCCAGCTGGCAGGGAGCACCACCCTGGCCAGGGAGGCAGGCAGGGATGCAGCCAAGTTTTCCTCCTCTGCTCCTCTGCCTGGCCAGGGCACTCATCTGCAATCAGGCAGGGGACAAGCTGGTTTTGTAGGCAGCCTGGGTACCCCCTACAGCTCACCTCCCCACCCTGGTCAGCTGCATCATGTTTAAAAGCTTTGCAAGTGACAGCCATGGGAGGGGCAGGGGGTGCTCAAGTTCTGTTCATTTCAACTGGCAGCAAGTTTGCTTTCTGTGTGCCACACAAATTCCTGCTGCCTGTCGACGCTGTATCAGTTTGCTAGTGCTGCTGTAACAAATATTCACAAGGTAATATTTCAACAACAGAAATGTGTTGCCTCTGTTCTGGAGGCTGAAGCCTGAAATCAAGGTCAGCAGGGTTGCTTCCTTCTGAGGTTCTTGTCTCTTCCTGCTGCCCATGAGGGAGAATCTGTTTCATGCCTCTCTCCCAGGTTCTGGCAGGATTAGGCATCTCTTGGCTGTGGACTCTTCACCTGATCTCTGCCTTGTCTTCATGTGGCATTCTCCCTGTGTGCATGCAGCTTACCCCCAGCACAGGGTAAGCAAAGTGACCCAACCCTGGAGGAGAGTGCATCTTTGTTTAAAACAATCATCAATTTTTGAAACCATTTGAGACTCTCCCTGTCTGTTTTGGGTGTCAAGGGAAGTGGCCAGGCAGAGCCATCTGGGGTTCTCAAAATGCACATAAACGCTGGCCACAGTGAAGGGCCCCTTTGGAACCTGGATTTAGGAAACAAAGTTGTCTTCAAATTTAAACTCTAAGACAAACAAAGCTAAGGTCAGTTAGCGACCAAGACTTTGTTTCACTAGATTGACAGACAGTATTAACACACCCCAAAAAATGTGGTTGTCAGATGTAAGTGTGTGTGTGTGTGTGTGTGTGTGTGAGTAGAAGCATGTCTGTGGATGTGTAAGTTTCTGTGATTTGCACAATTGTGTGTGCAATCGTGTGTGTAGCGAGGGGACAGCCAGGGAGGCCCAGGACAGAGTAGCTACCCTTCCCTGGGGACAACTGTCCCTGATTAACTGGTACTTTGTTCACTCTTGGAGCAGACAGTTAGGGCAGGAGTTGGATACCAAGTTCTCTGAACAGCCACGTGGGCTCCTTCTTCATTAGTTTGGAGGGCAGTGTCCCTGAGCATGGCTGGCATCCTCTGATTCCAAGTGTGTTCCAGGGACCAGCAAAATCAACTGAGCGAGGGGCTTGTTCAAAATGCAGAAAACAGGGCCAGATCCATGGAATCCCAGTCTACCTTCCAAGCAGGTCCGGGATAGCCATGTGCATAGTAAGCTGTGAGGCTGCTGCTCTGGAGGAGGCGCCATGGGGACCTGGAGTTTGGTCATTGCTAAAAGAAACTCCAGCATTTGGGAACTGCTCCTTCTTCCCCCTCCAGAAGGTGCGTCCACGTAACGGATCCACCCAGACAAGGCTGCCCTGGGTAGGCGCGGGCCCTGGCTTTTTGCTTCTTGTCTCCCCTCTCCCCTCCCCTCTTTTCAAACTCTTTCACCTGTCAACAACCAAACTGTTACGCTGGTCAACAGCCTGGTTTTCCTCATGATGATAATGAAAAACTTCTCTGCTGTCTGCTGACTGACTGGTCTCTACTGATTTTAAATTCCACGGGAACCATCGTCAAGGCAAGTTATACTGCAGACAGTTTTACTGTCCCTCTGTGGGTAGCCCAGACCCTGGCATGCACCTTGTGATGCCTGAGGAGCTAACGGCCTCCTCAGCCTTCCTCCGCACCTCGCCTCCCGCCCGGCTGGGCAGAGATGGCACCGGGGCACTCCCTGCCTTGGTTCTTCCCCCTCTTACCTGCTTTGGAAAAACTACAAGCAACAACAATGGCAATGCACTGAAACCTGATGACAGCCAGAGAACTCCTAAATCTTCCCAATTGCCACCTGCGCTTCCTCTAACTTGTCGCCCTGGCATGCCCGCCCCGCCCTCCCCCATCCGGTCCCAATATTGTAATCTGCCACCTGCTCCTCCAGCCGCTTCAGGGAAATGCTGGAGCTCCAGGTGCCAGCCTGTTCCCAGCACACCGTCCCAGAGTGGGATGCAGTAAGGAGCGGGGACCCCGTGGGGTGTCAGGAGACAGTGTGGCCTAGAAGGCACCCAGATCCAGCTCATTGGGAAGGCTCCTTTGGCTTCCCACATGGAAAACCAGCCAAGAAATGAAGGGATCCAGTGCATCTTTCACAGGTCAAAAAAAGAACTCCTGGTGGGTGGGAAGGGAGCAAGGAGAAGCTACCTTCTTCCTGCACAGCCCCATGCTAGGTGTGGGAGCTCAAAAGGAAGGTTAGAATTTTCCTCCAGCAGCTAGAGATTAAGCCTCTGCCCGGGGTTCAAGTTGAACACAGAGGCTGGATTTCTGGTGTCAACTTTACCGGAGAAAGTGGGTGGAGAAAGCCCTTGGCTTGGCATTGACATGACCTGCAGCTGACTCCTGGCCCCAGCACTGGAAAAGGGCTTTGGGAGACCTGTGCTCCCCAAGGGCCCCTCACTTGTCAAAGGTGCAGAGGCCAGCCCTTGGCCGCCAGTGCTCCTTTGATTTTAGAGAAGAATCTTTCAATTTAGGTAAGGAGAAGCAAGGCCATCTAGTCTTCATTTCTTAATGCAGAATGTTGTTGTTGCAAACCTTCCTGTCCCTTTTACCAGCTGACCCTGTCATTACAGCGAGATCACTCTTTCTATGACATCTCCCCATCGAGGTCCATTAGTTAGGACCTAAACAAGAGGGCACTTTTATATCAGAGCCTTTAAGGACCATTTACAAGGGTGTGAGTGAGGTACTGGGAAACTGAAGGGCATGCTACAGGGTCCTGGGGTCAGTAACTTAGTGAGGCTCTCTCTACCCTGGACCTGAGGGCTGCTAACAGGAGGTGCACTTTCTGGATCAGGTAGAAGATGATCCAGGAGAGCAGGGGCCTCAGAGGAGCAGGAACCTTCAGCCCAGGGGTGCAGCTGGCCTGAGATGACCCTGAGAGGAGGGAGACAGGGAGAGTGATCCTAGCCTCACCTTCCCCCTTCCCTGCTGTCTTATGCCAAAGTCCCCAGTGACTGGACTCACCCGAGAGGCAGGGGGGAAGGAGCCTGGGATGTGACATGCCCAGGGCAGAAGGGCAGGATGGAGAAGGTCAAGAATGGATCAGGAGGGACCAAGAGGAGCCACCTGGCCCCCAGGCTGCCCTTCCATCCATCCATCCTGGCCCCATCAGATTCAATCTGTGCAGCCGTGTAGACAGCTGGTCATTTTACTCTTGCACTGTCCACTTCTTATCATCAACATCACTGTACACTGCCAGAGAGCCCATTGGCCGAGGCAGCTCATAAGCTTTTCAGGGACAGAGATCACATCTACCTGGGATTCTTTCTTGGCCTTGGGTGCCTCCTTTGGACAAGAGAGGCAAGTGTGTGTGTACACACATGCACGTGTGCACATGGGAGCATCAGCAAGGATAGGTGATATTGCAGTGACTACCACTAGATCTCAGCAGCTTTGTACAATAAATGTTTTTTCCTGTTCACATTACCCATCTGTCTTAGTCCGTCTTCTGTTGCTATAACAGAATACATGAGACTGATAAATTATAAAAGAAAGAATTTTATTTTTCTCCATGGTTTTGAAAGCTAGGAGTCCAAAAACATGGTAGCAGCTGGCTTGGCTTCATGTATCACGTTCGTGTGCTGAGTTATAACATGGTGGGAGGCCAGAAGGAATCACGTGGTAAAAGAGGATGAGAGAAAAGCCAAGGAAACCAATCACTTATCACTTTCCCGATAACTCCCTCCTCCTGAGAATTAACCCTCTCCTTTGAGAAAGGAGGGACTCGCTCTTCACCACCTGATCGCCCTTTAAATGCCCCACCTCCCAACGCTACCCCCAATGACCTCCAAATTCCACAAGAGCTTGGGAGGAGGCAAGCCACATTCAGTCCACAGCACCAACCGTTGTGGGTCTGCAGGTCATAATACTTTGGTACCCGTGATGGCTTCATCGAGATACTTGCATCCACAAGAAGATGAAGAAGATGGAGCAGATTGCATGCTGGCCTGAAGTTTCTGTCAGGTGTGACACTTCATACATTTCATCGTCCAAAGGTTCACGGTCACACCTTTTACAGGTAGGAAGGCAAAATCCTTGCATACTCAGAAAAGAGAGCAGAAATACTCTTGTGAGTAGTCCCAACAGTGGGTGAGGGTGGTCCCACAGGGAGCTATGAAGGAGTGGGTGATGTTTTTGAATTTAATTTAACAGCAATTGTTAATAAAAATTAAACTTAAAAGTAACCTATTGTCTTTTTGACATACTCAATATTAGTTGTTTGACTCAACAATAGCAACAAGTGTTCAAGAATTACAGAAGTCAGAAGATTTTTTAAATGCACAGACTGGTTTACATTACAATGCTCTATTTTGGGCTGGTTTTCACATAGCCTGTTTTGTTTGATAGGAATTGAATTGTCCCTGGAGAATGGATTCTTCACCCCTTCCCCCAATCAGGTTATCATTTTCCAGATTCTCACGTCCTTGGCTGTTCTTTAAGTCTTGGATGGATTGACATAGATCTGCTCACCAATCTTGATCCCTTTGGCTCAGATCCAAGGACACTCCCTTCTCTGCCACTTGTGGAGCACACCCAGAAATGATACCTGCAATGTTCCCAGGTGCTGGGTTACAAACTTGCCCAAGTCTGGGTCCCCAAGAAATCCTGTACCTCGAAGGAAATCACCTTACCTCAAAAGGGGGGAAAAGTAAAAAGATGTGAGGACCTAGGCAATTGCTCCATTGAATGAAAATTTAAAAAGCAAACAGACAGACAAATAACCCCCCCCAAAACATCAAAACCAGTTCTTACCATTATTGTCAAAAGTAGAAAAGCATCTTCACCCATCTTCAGAGATTGTCTACATCTAGGAACTGTTCGGGTGGTGACCCTGGCCAACTGGGGTAATCATCCAATTGGCTCATCCAATCAGTTTCCCAAAGGGTTTACCTAATGAAAACAGAAAGAGATTGCGGCTCAAGGTGTAAAAGATGGTTATATTAAAAATAACAAAAAAATGAACAAACAATAACAAAAACAACAACAACAACAACAAAATAATATCTCTTCTCTGTTCGCTCCTACTTTTTGGTTATTTTTTAAGCCCTGAAGGTAAATGCCAACACTACTTCCTCAAAGTGTCAAAGCAATTTTGGTGGGTGGATTTAGAAAGAGAGAAGTTTCATCTAATTCATGGGATCTCAAGGGGCTCTCCACAGTAGAAGAGAAAGGCTGAAATGGACCCTGGGGTTCAGGGTGCACAGGACCTCAATGATAAGGCGTTTGCTGCAACCATTACAGAAGTGTATGCCACTTGAGTGGCTAGCTGCATCCTCCCCTGACCCAAGGCCCGGGGCAATTTAGCTCTGGGGCCTCCTGGAGGGTCCTTTTGTGACCCTGTTTCTCATCCTCAGTTTTTTCACTAGTTCAAATTCTGATATAACCTGTCAGGGAGGGCGTGGGAACCATCAGAAAGAGCAATCCTCACTTTTATAATTCCTTTACCTGATAGTAAAAGTAGTGTATGCTCATTGCAGAGAATTTTAAAACCATAAAATGTAAGAGGAGAAAATAAGAAGAAACTGTGTTTCTCCACCTAGTGATGATCACCATGGATTGTTCTCATATCTCCCGCCCCCTTTTTGATTTTTAAATTAAGTATTTTAATCATTCGCCCATCTTTACTTATTGGTCATCTACTTTTGTCCCGTTCTCAGTGTGAGTGATATAAATAGTAGAAGAAATGTACGGTCCTGTTCTCACGGGGATACAACCTCAAAGATGATTATTGAAATTCAGTGGGCAGAAAGACTACAAGAAAATCTCCAAACCCTCAGAAGTTCAACAGCATATCACTGAATACTTCATAGGTCAGAGAATCTCAAAGAAAATAAGAAATACTTGGCACTCTGAGGTGCAACTAAAAATGCTGACCTTAGAGCACAGGAAATCAACCAATAGTCAAAGTTCTCACTTCAGGAAACGAGAAAAAAGGCACAAAATTACAGTCAAGACAAGGAGAAAAGAGAAATCAAAATAGGAGCAGAATCAATGAAATCAAAAGTGGGAAAATAATAGAAAAAAAAAAACAATGGAACAGAAAGAGCTGATAAATCTCTAGGAAGACGGACAAAAGTTAAAAATGAGTGTCAGCAATTACCAGTATCAGCTATTACACAAAGGATCTCACCACAGATCCCGCTGTCATTAAAAATATAATAAGCAGATACTTTGAGTAACTTTATGCTCATAAATTCAACACACCCTAAAAGAAATGGGCCAATTCCTCAAACACTGCAAATTACCCAAATCCAACCAGGATGAAGCAGACTATAGCCCTATAACCATTAAAGAAGCAGAGTTCGTAATTTAATAAGCTTCCAAGGTAGCTTTACTGGAGGACTCTTGCAAATGTTTAAATAATTAATACTCATTTTACACCCCTTTTTCCAGAAAATAGAAGAGGAAGGAACATTTCCCAACTCATTTTTGAAACTAGTGTCACCCTGATTCCAAAATAGTTAAGGATGGTACAAGAGAACCACTGCCCACCATCTCTCATGAACTTAGGTGCAAATGTCCTCAACAAAATAGGAGCAATTTGAATCCAGCAAAGTGTACTGAGAAAATGAAATGGCAGGCCGAAGAAGTCAGTGCAAGTTATCATTTTCCATATTTGTCTCTGTTTATTTCTTAAAGAGAAATGGAATGTCGTGGATATAGTCAATGTCTACTTCCGCGATGGATGTTAGCATGAAGTGGTTAGAGTGTATCTTTCTGTTCCAAGTTTTTAATAGTATTGCTACTCAGATATATGTTAGGTGTAATTTGTACATCATTATGTGCCTCTTTTAAAAGAACATAAGTGGCATTATATAGTATCTATCTCTTAACAACTTCTCTTTTATTCTTTTAATGTGGGTGTAGACCTACACATAGTTTTAACAATCAGGAGCATATGGAATATGTGCTTCTAGAAGACTGAACACCTGCTTTTGAAAATTCAACATTGATTGCCTGTCAACCTTACATCCAACTGGAATATAACTTATTATGCTTTCAGCACACATGGGCATATGACACATAGTAGGAGCTCAGTAAATATCAAAGACATGAATAATGGATTGATTTCTTAATTCCCACAACTATTTATGAGTGGGGTAGTGACCTTCCCATTGAGGTGGAACCTGGGAGATGGGGTGGAAGTGGCGAGGCAGGGAGTCGGAGCTATACCACTGGCCTCCCAATCTCTCACCTCTCTGCACTGCAGCCAGTATTAGTCAGGTGTCCAGTGAGCCAACAGATGGTCACCTCATTGCAGGCAGGGCCGTAAAGGTCTCCCCAGCCCTGCTGCTCCATGGGAGCCCAGGTAGAGGCCTGGCTCCAGTCCGCAGAAGGGTGGATGATGGAAGTGCAAGGAGCAGGAGGAGAGGCTGAGCACAGCCTGCTGGAGGCAGAGGATGGGGCTGGGGCTCCTGGGCCTGGGCAGAGATGTGGGGACAGGAGAGGTGGGGCTCTGGGGGGAGGCCAGCAGGTCCTGGGAAGCAGGTGCTCAGGCAGGTGCTCTGGGTGCAGGTTGCTGGGTGGGGCTGATGCTAGGCACAGAATGACGCCTCAGATCCTTGGTGAGCGTTTGCTCAGCATCACACCCATCATTGGTGTGGAGTGCACCTGGTTCACACCCACACTGGCACATCACCTGGCATAGGTGGTTTGACTTAGTTTCCCCCCATTTTATTTACGTATTCACGGAATGAAGAGACTTGCTGGAGGGGCCAGTGTTCTTGATGTCCAAGTTTTTCAGATGTCTTGGCGTTGGGGACTCTCTTTTCCTTCTCTGAAACAAAAGCCAATGCTAAGGACTCACAGTTGGTCCTTTCCCCCTAGATGTGCGCACTGAGGAAATGCACAGAGAGAGGGCAATGGTCTGCAGGCCAGGAAGAGCCCTCCCCGAAGCCCAGCTGGCCAGCACCTCCCAGATCTTGATCTTGACGTCCAGGCTCTAGAACTGTGAAGAAATGAATCCTGTGTTTCTGTCGCCCAGCCTGTGGTATTTGTTACAGCAGCCAGAGTAGACCTGCTAGACCCCACTCTTCTCTCCAGTCACCTCTCAGACTCCTCCTCTCAGGCTCCCTCCCTCTAGCCACCCGTGTCCTTGGTACTCCCTGATGCAGGGAGTCCATGCCAATCTCAGGGCTTGGCACTTCCATCCCCTCTGCTGCAGGTGACTCTCCTTCCATGGCAAATCCCGTCACTTCCTTCAAGTCATTTCTCAAAAACTGATAACTACTTAAATTTGCAACTCACCTTTCCCACTGCCCAGCACTTCCAATCCCTTTGCATATCCTACTTTTTAATTTTTTCCATGCACTTATCACTCTGCAAGAATATCACCCAGAAGAACGGGGATATGCATCTGTTTTGCTTTGTGATTAATCCCCAGCACCCAGGACTAGGGCCGTGTTCCTTTTCCGTCAGTATTTCCGTTGCTTAGTCAATGAGCCTCTTCATCCCTGGAGAATTAGCCTGCCATCTGGGAGACCTGCCATGCCAGCACTGCCCAGCAGAGGGCAGCAGACGCACACCAGACTGGAGCTCAAGGTTTTCTCAAAGAAGTGGAAGAGACCTGGGAGATGGAATCCTATTGGACTTTTCTCCTAACCCAGACTCCTCTGTGTGCCCAAGAGGCTGAATGTAGGAGGTGAGCTGGTGAGCCAATCAAGCCATTAGCTAGCACAGGAGGCTGTATACTCAAAATTCTGGGGTAAAAATTGCAAACTGCTGTTGAAAAGAAACAAGCTCATTCTTCCCACCATGGAGAAGGACTGTGGTCATGGATCTGTGTCACTCCTCCAAATGATGGGAAAATGATACTTGCCCACTACTACCAAGGAAGAAAAGTCAGCCCCTAACCCACCACTGGGGTGTGATGATTCTAGTCGTACCCCCAGCACACCAGAGACGCTTGTCATGGAAACTTCAAGTCTCTCTCTGGGTGCCTGCAGAGTGACCTCTTCCCAGGTGCTTCTGTTACCCATTCAATCAGGAACTGAGTAGCAGTTGACCATAGGCCCTTCAAAAGCCAAGTTCAAGGTGAAACTACCTTAGATCCAAGTCAGCATTCGAGTGTCAAGTTAGGGTGAGGTTCCAAGGCAGATACTGCTCAAGAAACCTGAGTCTAGGGGCTGGGGATCTAACTCAGTTGGTAGAATGCTTGCCTTGCACTCACAAGACCCTGGGTTGAATCCTCAGCAACACACACACACACACACACACACACACACAAAGAATCTGAGTCTACTACTAACCCAAAACAATCCAGCCAGTTGCTCAGTCTTGTTACTACTACAATGACTACGAGAGCCAGAATTTATCGAGCTCTTTCTTTGGGCAGGGTGGGTGTGTCACCTGCATTGCTGGGCTCATTCTCCTGGCAACTCTCTAAGTCCACATTCTTCTCCTTCTCATCTTGCAGGTGGCATAAGATAGGTTGTCATTCACCCAGGGACCCAGCTAGTTGCTTTGCAGTTCAACTTCAACCCTTGGGAGGAAAGAATCTGCTGAGTAGACACGCCATAGGTGCTGTCAACGTCGGGGAGCACCTATTCCAGCCCCCTCTGTGACAGACAGAGAAGCTGAGGGAGGGAACTGGCTCCAGTTCATACAGAGAACCCCAAAGCCTAGGCACAAAGAAGCATCCTGAGCCTTCACATCCCCGACTAGTGCTGTGAGGTAAACCGCAGGTGTTTATTTTGCCTTCCATATTTCCATCAGTCCTCGCTGGCACTAGATTCTTGTGCAAGATTTGTGAAAACAACAATTTGTCTCTTACTTTAGGAGTTTTGTCAACCCGTAGACTGTCCAGCTGGAATAATCACTGGCCTCTCATATGGTGAATTTGCTTCTGTGGCTCTTAGCTGGTGTCCTGGTCAAGCCCGTCAACCTACAAGCTGATTCATTCATTGGGAAGAAGGAAATAATGCTAGTGACCTAAGGATGCCTTGGGTTCTAGGCCAGGGATTCCAGCGCAAATGGGAGCTGCAAATGCAGGCCACCTATGTAATCTTAAATTTTCTAGTGGCCACATCAAAAAGAAATAAAAAGAGCAGGTGAATCAATGCACCACTCACCGGCTTTAATTTTTACAATTGTTTTACTTAACTCAATATCTTCAAAATATCAGCAGGTCAATAGGCAGTTGTTAGTGAGATCCTTTATGTTTTGATTTCATATCAAACCTTCACGATCTGGTGTGTATTTTGCATCAAAAGCACATCTGATTTGCACCAGCCACGTTTCAAATGCTCCATAGGCACGCATGGCTAGTGGCTACTGTATTGGACAGACCTGTCCTAGGTCCTTCTCTGACCTCCGCAGGTACCTTTGGAAACCGTCCTTGCCCAAATTCCTCTCCCTCAGTGTCACCAACTGGACTTATTTCTTCCCTGCAGAAGTTCATTTGATCCTCTGTCTCTCTCAGCAGGAGTTTTTGTAACCAGCAGGACAGATTGTGATATAGGGAGGTGGGAAGGCCCAGGAGGGTGAGGTGATGGGAAAATTTGAAGAGCCAGTCCTCCCCAAGGTCCCAGGGGTCCTGGATCCAGGGCTCTGGGCACCATGAGACCTGGGCACTAAACTAGCTTATAAGCTCCCCTCAGTCCACCCCACTCAACTCTGTGGCCTGAACAGAAACACCCTCATTACAAGAGCACCCCACCCTTTGTGGCCATTACTGACATTTGATAATTATTGTGTGGAAGGCCTGCGATTGTGCATGGGCTGCGCTCAGAGAAACGTAAAAAGGGTTGGGACGGGTGATGGGAGGCAGTGTTGCCCGGGTTCTCCTGATGGCAGTGGTTCCTGGGCTCCTAGAGAGGGTCAAGGTCAGGCCAGTGGTGCTGGAGCTACAGAGGACTGACAAGGACAAGGAGGGCCCCTGTAAGCCTAGACTGGGACCAAGTGGGAAGCGCAGATGGGCCTGCTCACACACAGGGCTTTCCAGCACCTGGGGATGACAGAGACCCATCCCTCTCCCTTCACCCCCAGCTTCCAGATGGTACCTCCTTTTTTCTGGAAGGCAGTGGCTGGGGCCCAAAGTCTGCATTCAGACTGCCTGGGTTCAAATCCTGACTCTTCCACTCATTGTGTGAATCCAGCAATTACCTCTCTTAGCCTTGGTCCTCATCTGGGACTCCTTGCTGGGGTTTCTGAGCATTAAATGAGGCAATAATGTGAGGCTTAGCATCATGCCAGACTACTATTATTATATTTTACTGGGGAGTGAGCTGGTTCCCCAGCCCTTCAGCTTGTCCAGGATAGAGGCATCCTATTATTTTTTTTCAATTAACACATTTTATGAGTTAAAAGCACAATATTAGTGTAAATCTATGCTGATAGAGAACAATCTGAAATGCATCTTTAAGTTAAAAAAGGAAGTGCAGCTAGTATGTAATATGGACCAACATGGTGCTGTATGTGTGGCTTGGTTTTGGAAAGGCAGAAAAGGCACACTATTTTGTAAGGGGTGACTGGGGTGGGGATCTGGGGACAGGGTGCCAGAGAGGTTGACTTTCCATTATCCAATTCCTCATATTCCCATTTTACTATGGATGTGCATTACTGCTTTTTGAGGTTGCATTACTCCTTTAGTTAAAAGTAAGCATTAACCCCTTCACACCTATCACAAATGGTTGCTGTGGAAAATGTCTGAATTCTGAAGGCAGTTCATGAAAACATAGTGCATTTCTCTGTGGAGTGTTTGAGGATCCAGGTCCCTACTGGGAGAGATGGCTTGTTTGATTCTAAGTTCATTTTCTGTGTTTCACCCTTTGCGCACCTATCAGGATATAAATCAGGCAAAAAGAAAATACCAAAGGGTCCATTCATACGTGTACATGTAACATACATGGGGCCACTCACACATGTGTGTCCAATGTGCCTGGGATCATCCACGCATGTACATGTAACAGTCATGCACTCAACAAAGGAAGCATGTCACATGCTCACACGCATGTGCAATGTCAGCTACACACGCACCCCTCAAACAAACTACTCCACACCTACATATCAGCAGCAGAAGGTCTACCTCCACTTTACCCACCCACGTCCCAGTTCCCCAAAGCACTTTGCACCTACAACTACACACACACTCCAACAACCAAGCCTGTCTTCACATGCCCATCAACCAAAGCGCTTCACACACCCCCAGTAATCAAAGCACTCCATACATGCACCAATACAGGGTCACACACACACCAATAAACAAAGCACATCACCACTATATACACCCCAGAGAGCTTTACTCCCCCAACCAAGTGCTTCATACCTAGCCCCCAGCAACCAAGATATTTCCTGCCACCCCCCCAGCCCAGCTCCCCACGCAGCCCCCAGCCCCCAGCCCCCAGCGCGTGGGTTTGCTTTCTGCAGCAGCAGATACTTGAACACTAAAACACTAGGCTGCGACTTTCTTTTCAGATTAATGAGCAGAAAAAGATTGGAAGAAGGGGGGCTGAGAGTGGCGGGAGAGAGCAATTACACCCAAATCTTTTCTCTGTTGATTAGGGATTCCTTCTCCAGCCTGCTTTGGCTCTGGCTAAATCTTTTTCTAATGAGATGTGGCTTATCCAGATCAGAGCGCTGAGAAAAAAGTTGCAATTAACTTTAGGAAGAAAAGGAGTGAGTGAGAAAGAGAATGAAGTGCAGGGGGTGGGGGGTGTGGGGGCAGGGCCTGTGCGTGGGGGCAGGGACAATGGGGCAGACAGGGAGCCCAGCCAGGAAGGGCTTCCGGCAGGTGGAGGGACACAGGCCAGTCTCACCAGGACCTCCAGCCTCTCTGAGGCCATGGCTCCTGCCCCTTGGATTCCAGAGCTTAGGGAACTCCCACGAGGCCTCCATGTGTCTGGGTCAGGACTCAGGGCCTCTTTGGGCACAAGTAAGGCTGGAAGATGGCAGGTCTTCTTGGGTGGGGTCTGCCCACGCCAGAACACCACCCCTCAGTGCTTCTCTCCCTTTTGCTTGCCCATCCTCAAGAAGACACGGGCCCTTGACCACCCGACAGGACCCTAGGGCCCCACGTCAGGACAGCACCAACTCTTGTCTTAGGAGCTGCCCACTGGTGGCCAGGGGCCATGGTCCAGGAGGGGCCTGAGGATCCAGAGCCACTGCTGGGATGGCCCAGGCCTGCCTCACTCTTCCCACCTGAGGCGGGCCCTCAGTTTTATTTTCATATGAGCCACTTGAAAGGGCAGGGGACGCTGCCACTGAAGAGGTGTAAATGCCTGCGGCCCCGAGAACCAGCGCAGTCCACCCGAGTGCGCCTTTCCACAGCAGAGCCCGAGTGTGGCCAAGCCACAGCTGCGGACCAGCTTCCCCCTGTGCCCAGCGTCTTCATCTGTAAGAAAAATCAAAGAGGAGGACAGCGGGCTCCATAGCCTCTGCCGGTCCTGGCACCCCTCGGTCAATCACAGATGTGGCTTCTGTGTGTCCGCACTTGAGTCACGGAGCTTGTGTCCCCTGACTTCCTTTCTCTGCTTTGCATATCCACGGGAGACTTTTACCTTCCTGCAAGTTCTTGTCCATGAGGAGACTGGGTTTGGCCCTATCTGGTCATAAATACCCAGCAATGCCTGACGGACGGCTCCAACCTGGCACTCGTGTGGGCTCTGGGGTCTCAGGTCATAAGTGGATGTGGGTATGCCAGTGGAGCTGGGGACCCCAAGCTCGGACCAGCTGGAATTAGGTGAGGAGGGGTGGGTGGAAGGGCAGGAGTGGGGTGCAGCCTTCGTCCTCTTCCGTCACACATGCACACACATAGCCATGTATGCTGAAGGGTCCAGGCAGGTCATCCAAGGCGGGACCCTCTACTCTCCTAGTCACAGCCTAGGTTTTTCCAATCCTCTGTCTTCCCAGTGTGACTGGGAAGGGCTTTTTATTGATGGCACTGCTGGTGACTCCGTTGGAGCCAGTAAAGCTGGGCCTCTGAATTTTGCCCCACCTGATGAGCTTGTCTGATGCCCAAAGAAGGGCCCCTGTGTGTGTGTGGCCACCCGCAGACACACAGCTCCCCCAGTGGCCCCAGACTGGGGACACACAAGCTGAGGCCATTTTTCCTATGCCTAAGTGCAAGAGTCCCAGAGTTCCCACCTTTAAGCCTTGAAGCCTGGTACCTGGGTCCCAGGCAGCCCTCCTCTCTGCCCCCTGCCCTCCACGGCACGAGCTATGGGAGTCAATCGTGGCTTTCTCCCACCTCTGCCTGGCCATTGTCAATCCAATAAGCATATGTGTTAGAAATACTAGCTGGAGTGCTAAGTTAGAAATCCCCCTTAAACATATAGCAAGGTCAGATGAAGGGAAAAAAAAAATAGAAAACAAAACACAAAACCCCGAAACAGAAATTGGACACAGAAGGGCAGATGTGGACTGAACAGGAAGTGCCGGCCCTGAGCTAAATGAAACAGCTGTCACCATTGTTCTGGACCTGGGACAGCCTCTGCAGGCTCCATGCGGCCCGGCTCAGAAAGCAGATGTTAATAATTACAGCACATGAAACGAAGGGCACAGGATTAGGCAAGTGACGAAAAAGAAATGGTACCAGTAGATTTATAACTCACTCAGGCAAATCTGCCTGGGTTGGGGTGGGGGGTGGGCCAGGGGGCCTCACGGCAGAGGCCCCCTCAATCCCCTCCCTAGCTCTGCCTTTCGACTCCCGGGATGGTCTCAGAATTGGGGGGTTGTTCAGGTTGTTTTATGGCGGAGGTCTCTCCTAGCTGCTGTCCCAGGGACCCCAAGACTACAGGGCCACAGCCAACTGCCTCCAACCTACAGGAAACAGATACAATCCACAATATTCTGCCTAAATGCCAAAATGGGATCTCAGGGCAAACTAGAAGTTGGATGGCTTACTGGTGAGAAGCGACTTTGAATAAACTGGGGCTCTTGCTCTGACTGCAGGGTTCATGCTTTAAATCCAGGAGCTGACGTTCTTTGCAGTTCAAGTTGATTCAGGTTTTCAAGTGGGCCAGCGGCTCGTGCCTTGGGGAAGGTCAGGTAGCGCTGGGAGAAGGCTGGGACCGTTGCAGAAAGGAAACGAGTCAAGTTTGGGGGCTAATTACGTAAGTCGAAAAAGCAGAGTCTCCACGTGTTTTCTGAACACTCCTCTGTGCTTTTCCACGTGAATGGTAAAAAGCAAAACACGACAACACAGTGACACCCACCAAAAAATCCTCCTCTCCCGCCGCCCGCCGGCAAGAACGTCTCTCAGAAAGGTTAGAAAGAAGGTAAGGCATGTGTTTACCATCTTTCTGCCTGATATGGAAACCATATGCTTAAATACACTAGCAAACATACTTAATATAACACTCTCTTTTATTAAATGTGGTTTTATAAACGCTCTCCCCAGCCAGGGCACCTCTGCGGAGCTGGAGGCTGGAGCTTGGCAGAATAATTTTCCCGCTGTTCCATCTATTGATACACATTTTTTTGAAAATGAGTCTCGGACCCTTGGAAAATAGACTGGTTCTGATTATTATTGCAGGAGGGAAGGGGCGCACGAGGGCATCTTTTTTTCCTCTGATAAATTAAAAGAACTGTAACGGGTGCGTTCTGCAACCTGCAAAAGGGCAGCGCCATCTGTGATTCATTTAGCAGCCCCTTATAGAAGATTTATTTGATTAATTCGGTCAGAAGAGAGAGAATATGGATTTTTCCTCTTCTCGGAAAGGCACATACACGCACACACGCTCCCACCCATGGGTAGATATCTGAGGAATGAAAAATGACTAATCATGTTATTGGAACCGGGGGCCGTGGGACCGTGTGGTGAGAGAGCAGGCACCCGCCCTGCCGATGGGAGGGCTGGCTTCAGAGTAGATTTAATGTCCTCAGGCCCAACGCCACTGAGCGAGCCCAGAAAATAATGCCAGAAGGCTGGGTGGCTTGGATTAGGCGCGATTACTGGGTGCCAGGCACTGCCCTGAGCTCTTTGTATAATTATCTCACTGCTTGGTTCCAATGTCCTCACTGGGAGGTCAGTGGGGGAGATATTATCGTCATCAATGTCCAGACAGGGCGACAGCTCCCTTCCCAGCTACCTCTGCTCAAAAGTCTTTCACTTTTTTTTTTTTTTTTTGGTACCAGGTATTGAACCCAGGGGTGCTTAACCACCAAGCCACATCCCCAGCCTCTTTTTATCTTTTTAAATATTTTATTTATTTATTTAAAGGAGAGAGAGAATTTTAATATTTATTCTTTAGTTCTCGGCGGACACAACATCTCTGTTTTTATGTGGTGCTGAGGATCAAACCCGGTCCGCACGCATGCCAGGCAAGCGCGCTACAGCTTGAGCCACATCCCCAGCCCTAAATATTTTATTTAGAGACAGGGTCTTGCAGAGCTGCGTAGGGCCTTACTAAGTTGCGAAGGATGGCTTTGAACTTGTGATCTTTCTGCTTCAGCCTCCCACACTGCTGAGATTACAGGCGTGCACCACCGTGCTCAGCTTTTTTCACTTTATTTTTTAGATGTTATTTGACTTTCTCTGTCTTCCTCACCTAAACCGGGCTCAAGGTGTGTATTATTACCATGTCTGCTTTCTGATCTGTGGGTGCCTCTCTTTTAGGCTTATTTCTGGTCTCCAGGACAGCTAGCCTCCCCAACCTTGGTGGTCTGTAACTCGCATGGCCCATCCCCTCAAACACCGTCGTAACTTCCTGGTGGATGGGTCCTCAAAGAAAGCAGCAAAACCAAGAGGAATTATAAAATTATACAAGATAAATACACATGGCAAGTAAATGTGCCCCTTCTCTCTATCCTTTGCCCAGAGCAGGCATTACTAATTGATCTCAGCTATCCTTCAACATCTTCTCAACACAGCCCCCCAGGTGGCCTCCAAGTAGGTCAGCATTCGCACCTGAGCTGAAAGTTGGTAGCAGTTCCTTTTGGTTGAAACAGGAACCTGGGGAGAAGTCAGCTACAAAACCAGGTAGGAAGTGGTTCCAAGCCTCCCTTCTCTTTCCCACCCCCACCCCCACCATTTTTTTTTTTTTTGGTATCTACTCCAGTGAGGCAGGACCAAGCCAGGCACAGTGGGTCACAAACCTCTGAGTCTCTGCTCCCTTTCCCAGTAGATAGGCACCTAAGCTACTCGCAGACCTGGTAAAATCTTTCCCAGGGAAGAAGGCAGAAGACTGAAGGTCTCTTTGTTATTTTAAAGTAATTAACCCCAAACCAAGATGGGGTGGGGCGGCTTGAGCCCATGACATGTTACAGCCCAGGGTCCAAGAGTCTAGAAAGCAATGCAGTTTTTCACTGAGGGAAACTCTGGGGTCAGCAGACACTCCCCACTCCTCACTGGCCTGACCACAGGAAATGCCAGGATCAAAGGCAACCGAGACTCAATAGGCTTAAGGTATTGAGGGCTTGTCTAGCTGCGGCTGCTTTTTCTGCGAGGCAGCCTCTCTCCGTGGAAAGAACAACAGGGTTCTGAGAAAGGAAGAGGGAGTCTCCACGTCCAGATTCCCCTCTGCAGCCCCTGTCCTGCTGACCCCGCCTGACGGTAACTGCTCCTCAGCCTGGGGCCGCTCGGGGGACTTGAGGCTCGCTCCCTGAATGTCTGATTGGCAGGAATAAAGCCTGTCCACAGGGGAAGGGACACTGTGAGCCAGAGCTCTGGTCCCGCGAGCCAGAGGGTGAGTCTGAAACAGCACATTGCAACGAAGGCATAGGTGGTCAGCTCACTGTCCAGGTTGCCTGGGGTGGGGGAGGGGACGGACCTGCTTGAAGCCTGGATGTGAGTGGGGGGGACCGTCCTCACAGTGCCTGGGAGCGCAGGTTGCCATCTCTGAGGAGGCTGGGAAACACTTTGTTTAAGCCTGATTTCTACAATCTTGTTTATACTCTGAATTTCTGCTTTTTATGAAGAAAAGTTTACTAACCAGATCCCACACTAGCTCCGCACAGTCTCTCTAAAGGAGCACAAATATTGAGTTAGTGAGGTCCTAAAGAATGAAGGACTTTACAGGGATCAATAATACCCCTTAAAGGGTTTTGTAGATCAAACCTCATGTGTTGACTAAAGATGTTTGTCTCGATAGCAGGAGTGTTTTTTCTAGAATGTTCCTGACTGAGGGGGTGATTGGATCGCTCAAAGAAGGAGCCAGATTGCAGGGGAGGTTGATGAAGAGAGGCCCTTGGGCCATTTTGAATTCCACTTGGGGATAAGGAGTGGACTTAAGGGTGGATGAGTCGTCCCTGCCAACTGGGAGTCACAATCAAACTCCGGAGCTAGGCCGATATTCACTAGCTATGTGACCTTGGGCAAACCAGAGAACCTCTCTGTGCTTCAGTGTCCTTCTTGGTAAAATCGGGGTAACCATAGCACCTATCTCCTAAGGTTGTTGTGAGGATTAAATGAGATGAAGCACTTAGAACAGGGACTGACACATAGCATCAAGAACATATCATCTTCCCAGTGCCCACCGAGGACAAGTGGACACAGAAGGTGGAATATTCATACAGTGAGATTTTATTCACCCAGTGAAGTATCCACACGTCCTCTAAGGTGACGCATCTAGAAAGCATTACATTAAATGAAAGGGCCACATATTGTCCAGTTCCATTCAGATGAAAGATCTACAACAGGCAACTTCACAGAGCTACAAAGCAGATCAGTGGTCACTTAGGGCTGGTGGGGGAGGTGACAGCTAACAGCAGGGGGCTTCCCTCTGAGGTGACAGAAGTGTTCTAAAGTTGACCATGGTGGGGGGTGCCAGTATCCAGTTCACTACTGAAGAGCATCTGTTGACACCCTAACTGGATGGACGGTGTACTCTGTGGCAATCTGAATAAAGCCATTTTAAGATGAAACCAAGATCTTCTTTTGACAGTAACAGGGTGGTAGAAACTGATAACTGGAGAGTGCTTGTCTCACCTAGAGACCCTCAGAAGGAAAAACTCATGAGACAGGCCTGGGGGGTGCCAAGCCCGGCCTCCGTATCCCCATGTTCTAGAAGGGAAAGAAGTTCCTGATGAGATAGTTCACGGGAGCACTCGGCACACCCTAGGCACTAGGGAGGCAGAAGGGACGTCATCATCATCCTGTTAGACTCCAGAGTTCATGTGGCTGGTGTCTGGGGGACAATCCTGTTGGAGAGTGGGGGAGTCACATAAGGAAGTGGTAACACCCGCAAATCCAGCCTACAAATCAGCCTAGGTCCTGGGTGACAATAACAAGAAATTTGCAGTTTTCTAAGGTGCTTTCGTTCTCTCTTCTCATGAGGTTGCAAACACATCTACATCACATAATAACATGATTATTTTTTAAAACTTGGGGCGTCTTTGATGGGAGGCTGGTGCAGACTTGGGAGGAATCCATGTCTCCCTGCTCCCTGCCTTCCACCACCCTGTTAAGGATGAAGTGCTTACGACAAACAGCACTGTTACAAAGGGCACCTGAGAATCAAGGCTGATTGGACCCGACTCTGACGCTCACTGACTGCAGGACTCAGGAAAAGGACTTCCCTGGAATCCGGTGTTTTGGGCTATAAAATGGGAAGACATGGGTGCCACCTCTGGGTGTCCTTCAAGCTAAACTCTTCAGCGTCTATGGCAGTGGACTGAATCTCACCAGTGGTCAGGGGAGCCAGACCTGTCTGCTGTAGGCTGGGACTTGCTCCTTCTGTCCCAAGGGTCTTAGGTTCTAGAATCTCAGCTGGAAGCACACACTGGCTGTTGCAGCCACCAGATTCTCCTCCCAAATCCTGTCCTCCAGAATCTGCAAATGTGACCTGGTGTAGAGATAGGACTTTTGAAGATGTGATCTAGTTACGATGTGATCCTTAGGATGGCCCCTAATCCAATGATCAGGCCCTTCTAAGGGAAGGGAGTTTGGAAGCAAAGACACACAGAGACACAGAGGGACATGCCACGTGACAAGGGAGGCAGAGAGGGGAACGAAGGTGCTACCAGTCTAGGAACACCAAGGATGGCCAATGCCTCCCAGTAGCGAGGGGAGGGATGGAGGACAGATTCTCCAGAAGGCACCAGCTTTGATCCTGAACTTCCAGCTAAGGATGTACCAGACCTGGCTGCAGGGTGGTTGAGATTGTTCTGTAGATTCTTGAGCATTTTTTTCCAATTTCTGAATCTAATGGAGATGGTGGAGCTACTCCCAGCCGGGTCACTCGGGCTTCTGGGCACGTCACATTCCTTTGCAGTGATCTGAAATGATATCAGCTGCACACAGCGTTGCTCATTCTCCTGGGGGGGGGGGGGGGGGCAGAGCTGCCCAGATGGCAGCACTGCAGCCAGAATTAACTTCTTGCAATAGCAAAGCAGTTAGTACACGATGAACGCTCAGCAGATAGACACTTTCAAACTGCAAAACCCACTGTAGGAAGAAACAAAGGGATCTCGGGGAAAGGAAAGCCCTTGCACTTGATTTATAAAACACCTTTGATAGCACCTGTGCCAAACTCTGTGCTTGGTGCTCGGAACAGTGATACACAGGAAGGTCCCTGCTCCCTTGGAGCTGATGCAATCACTACAGGAGAAAGACAGTCCATGGGGACAAAAACATGATCTTCTTAGGCACTTAATAAAGGGTACCAATATAAATGTCCCACAATAGGGTTCTGGTTTGGTGTATTTTAATATACCCACACCTTATGGCCCTATCCTGGGCTCTAGAGACAGAGCAAGGAGCATCTGAAACCTTGGACAGATTCCCTGCTGTTTGGAAATTTATATCCTATCAGGAGTAACAACTACCAGCCTTATGGAAAAAGATCCAAATGGGAAAAGATCAGATGGAGGCAACAAACAGGGTGCCATGGCAGACTCCCAGGGAGACAGGAGGGAGCTGCTGGAGCAGGTGGTCAAGGAAGGCTGCCTGGAGGAGGTGACCCCAAAGCTACGACTGACCAAGAGGTGACCAGCAAGCAGTTGAGGATTTCCTGCAAATGATCATCTCTCAAGGGACAAGTGAGGAATCAGGGTCTGGATTTATGCTTAGACATGGCAGGTCAGAGTGGTGGGTCCTGCGGGGACCAACTGGCTTTTCTTTTTTTTTTTTTGATATTTATTATTTAGTTGTAGTTGGACTCAATACCTTTATTTTATATATTTACTTTTATGTGGTGCTGAGGATCAAACCCAGGACTTCACACGTGCTAGGCAAGCACTCTACCACTGAGCCACAACCGCAGCTCCCCAACTGGCTTTTCTTTAGGGCTCTAGATGGGTACCCTGAGGTGCTGCAGTCTGTCTTGCATTTCTCAGGAGGTCCGTGGCAAAGCCAGGACGGAACCCTGGACCTGGGCTCCCTGGATGGTGCCCTTCCCAGGCTGTGTACCTGCCTCCAGGAGATGTCCCCACTGAGTGCTTCTAGGGACATACAGAGGGTATGTGTCTCCATCAGGGAGGTCCCAAGCACTTCTGGAAGTCCTACAGTGTGGATGCTGCTGGCTCAGAGCCAGCAGGGAGACCCACACCCACACAGTAAGGGGAGGCAGCAAAGCCAGGGAGCCAGGGTTCAGGGGGCTGCGCAGGGCGGGGCACGGGGGTCTCCTGGGTGGAGAGGCAGGCGGCTGGGCTGCGAGGTGGAAGCCATTCACTCCCAGGCGCCTTCTCAACCCTGTGTCTTTGGCCCCCAGGCCCTGGCACAGGATGGGGAGGTCCTGGCTGGAGCCCCAGGCCTCGCCCGACCGCCCAGGTCCTGTGTCCTGGACCTCCAGAGAGGCCCCGCCCTCAGCACAGCCACGGGATGTGGCACAGCCCGCTCCCTGCACTTCTGTTCCTCGTTGCTCTGGTCCCGCTGGCTTTGATCTCCGCCCCACTTGGCTTGGCCGGGCTCGGAGGTCTCCTGCTGCGACGCCTCAGGACAGGGGTCTCCAGCTCCCGACTCTCCCGTCTCTATCATAGTCCAGATCTGGCCTCCTGCTTGCTGCGCTGTCGCCACGGGACCCCTCTGGGGCCCAGGGGGGCGGGGACGAAAGAAAAAGATAGCTTTTGGTGAGATGGGGGGAGGCTTCTGCAGCCAGGGGCAGCCAGGTGACCCACTGGGATGGCCATCGGGTCACCAGGGGTCAGGAGTTTCAGCTCTGGGTGGGAAGAGCTGGTCACGGGCCAGTTTATGCCATTTCTTCCCCGGAAACCATGATCAAGCTCATAAAGCCACGTTGTGCCTCAGTTTGCTGATCTTTAAAATGGAGATAAGAGCGGCCACTTGATTGGAATCGCAGTAGTACAGTGCAGGCACCCGGCTCCCGGCGACTGCGCAAGGCCGGGCTGTGTTTCATGCCTCCGTGGGCTTTGGGAGGGATCAGAGCCAGCCCTCAGGACAGAACTGCTGTGATTCTCGGAGCCCTCTGCATGCTGGGACTCTACCTCCCCCTTTCCCGTGTCCTCTCTTCCCCCGCTGGCCCTTGGCCCAGGTGGGCTCTGCCAGCCTCAGAGGCTGAGCACCTGCTTCCTTCATCCCTGTCCAATCCCCCACCCTCTTTAGGCTCCAGCTTCTCTTGTTTGCAACGGACCCATGAAGCTTGCAGATCTGCTCAGAGTCCTCCGTGGATCTCAGGGACTGCAGAGGAAATAGCCACCTCCCCAGTCTTTATTGAAGACCCTCAGTAAACTGACCTTTGTCTTAACATCTCAGCCTTCTGGGGGCCTGGGAAGTCCAAGCCAGCGCTTGAAATAGGGTTCTACTGCACCTGAGCTGTGAAGCCTTGGCACATGCACATGACGTCTCTGTCCCTTGGTTTTCTGATTTATAAAATGGAGAAGATGATACCTGCCTTGTCGACTTCACGGGGTGCTTGAGGATCCACTGAGTGGAGCTGAGGGTGCTGTTTGGAATCTGGAAAGCGAATCCCTGTTTCTGGATCATACAGTGGCTTCCTTTCTTGAGACCTTGGGCCACAATGTTCCCTCCCTGGGAGTGCCTTGTGACCCTCAGGTGCCACCTTCCAGGTGGGGATATCATTCAGAGCTCCGAAGAAGTCGCCCAATGTCCTCCACCAGAAGTGCTCCCTTCCTGTACTGAGCCCCCCCCCATTTCCAAACACACCTCCTGTGTCTGCCCGGCTCCCTCCTTTGATGGGGGGCTCCTGGGGGTCAGGGCCACACTGGCCAGCGCTTCCCTTCCCACAGCACCTGGCCCTCCTCACCTCACGGCAGGTGATGAAGGGGTGGGGCTGCTAAAAGGATGAGCAAGGGAGCTGGGAAGAACCAAAGGTGGGGGTGGGGTGGCAGACTGCCCCCCAGGTCTGTATGACCCTCCATATCTGTCAGGTAGCCAGTTCCAATGTGTGACCCAAATGTTCACACACAGCGGACCCAGAGTGCCTATAGGAGAGGGACCCAGGGGCAGAAACTTGATTGGCCGTCAGGGACGCTGTGATACGGTGACCAAGTACACACACACACACACACACACACACACACACACCCAGGAGCGCACATCTCCCTTGGGGACACAGGAACATGTGTGTGGGGTGTGTCCCACACCAGCCCAGGGAGTGGGGGTGAGTCATTATCCTGCTGGGGAGTCAGTCTCCTAAAGTGCCTTCCTGGGGTGGGGTGGGGGGACGGGCTGGGGAGGTGACTCTGGGTGCCCTGAATCGTGTTCCACACACAGGAGCCCTGATACATTATCAGGGACTGAAGTACAAAGAACAAAGGGCCCTGGGGACATCTGTGACCCCTGCATTCCCTCTGGGTTCTGGGTGGGGCATAGCACTGGGTCATTCTCAGGGTGTCTGCTCTGCAGGAGCCCCGGGCCCACCCCCAGGGTATTCCTCCACACGTTCCTCAGGCGATGCCGAACCTGAGTGTCTGAATGCCTGATATCCATCACTGTATGGAGTTCTGTTTTATCATGAGGCCATAGAAAGTTTTTTTTTTTTTTTTTTGATATCTCTTTGAAACAGATGTCAGCAAAAGCTCCCAGCACAGATCAAGGGCAGGTTAAGGGCTTTGAGATGGGTCTGAATGTCCCTTTAACATCGTTCAATCTAATACCCAAATATACCTCGAGTCATTACCCTGTTTTTATAAGAAGCTCTGAACCATATGTTCGGGAACTAATTAAGCATACAAATCAAACCCCGGGATCAGGTGGCGCTCTGTTTAAATATCTTAACCTTTTATGATTATCTTAATTTAGAGAAAATTCAAAACACATTCAGAAGTCTTAGAAAATGAACTAAGTAGGAATTTACTGGCCGGTGCTTTTCTTGATGTCAGGATCCTTTCTTTACGAGCCCAGCCCGGGTTCCTGGGGAAGTCCTGGGCGCTCGCTCCAGTTCCCTGGGATCTGGAGGCTTTGGATCTCACCTCCCCAGGGTGGCGGAGGCTTCTCTCAGCGGCAGCCCCCCACCTCCTGCAGCCACCCACCTGTCTCCTGGAGCCAGTGGGAGGAAGAAGAGTGGGATCTGCACTTGGGGGTTTTATCTTCTTTTTAAATAAATAAAACATGAAATTAGTTGGGGGGAAATATTCCTGCAGCCCGAGGTGTTTGGGGAGCTGTGGAAGGGAGTCCGGGCTGTGATGGGAACTGCCCAGGCCTGCTCCATGGTTGCATGTTGGCTGCAGGTGGCTAAGGGAGAAGACCCGAGCACAGGAGCTGCCCTCTTCCTTGATTCTGTTTCTTCTTGCAGTGGAAAGTGGGGCTTGAGGTTTCATCTTCTGCCCTCTTTAGGCAGAGGAGATGCTCAATCCAAAGGGCACATGTGAAATATAGATACTTACCAAATCCAACTGTCTCATGACAAATTCTTACAGTCTCTTAGCTGCTTAGTCTACACATTTTTTTACTGAGCACCTACTATATGCCAGCTCTATTCTAGGAATAGTCTGTACGAGGACATTAAACTCCCCTCTGACACAGGTGCCCAGTTAGTGTAGCAGGACTGGACTGGGTCTCTTTTCATTCTCAGGACAATTTAACTTTTACAACAGGGCTTCCAGACAAACTACAGGATGCCCGATCAAATATAAATTTCAGATAAAAAATACATACTCCTTTACTTGAAGTATATCCCAAATATCACATGGGACATAATCATACTAAATAACGATTCATTATTTATCTAAAGTTCAAATTTAACTGGATGTCCTGTTTTTATTTGTCAGATCTTACAATCTAACTTTAGAAAAAGATTAGAGTTTCTGGGGATGGTGTCTCAATCTTGGATGCTAAATACTAACTTTGCCCGGGTGACCTCCCTTAGATCTCATCACCACTCCCCAAAGTAGGTTCTATTGCCATCCCCATTTTGCCCATGGGTGATCTCAAGCTCAGAGAAGTTAAGTGATCTTCCCAAGGTTGCCCAGCTGGACTTTTTAGCCCAGCTCTGCTGGACTTCAAAGCCTGGGCTCCTTTCATGGCACCCCCTGTGCAAAACTGATGGTTATCTTTCCAGACTTCTCAGGTTCCCAGCTTGCCCTGGCTTCTCTCAACTTCTCCTCTTTTTCCACAAATGTTCAAGGAGAGATTCACTCCGTCAGATCAATGTCACTGCCATAATGAAAACCTCCCAAGCCCACGCAGGACGAGATCTGTCGGACCCTAATGAGAATGGTTCCGATTATGCAAAAAGCAACCTCATGGTTATTCTAATGTTACAAGTAAATATAAAACATTTAGAAATACTTGGCTTGGGAGTAGTTTTTTTTTTTTTTGTTTTTTTCAAGTACAGATGTCTGACTCGCTGCCAGTTTGTTATTAAAAATGCTACGGTGGTTTGGGTACAAAGATTGCAGTAAAAATAAAAGCTGATGTCCTCTCAGCATTCGCTTTGACTTTGCGGGGAAGTCGGAGACGGGGAGGCAGGAGCAGATGGTGAATAACAGTGGCCCTAAAAGTCGGGACCCCCATGTTCAGGGCTCAGTCACTGCCCTGCCGAAAGTCCTGCTGGGGTCTCCCATTGCCCCTCCAGTCCCAGGGGGGCTCCTGCTGGCCCACGTTCCTGGGCTTCCCTTTCCCGACTCACCTGCACCTGCCCTTGCCCGGCTCTGCGTGGGGAGCGTCTCCCAGCTCCCCTCTGCCTGGCTCCTCTCGCCTTCATCCTCAGCCTCTCTGACTAACTCCTCTGGCATGGTTCTCCTGCTCCTGCCTCCTGTCCCTCTGTCCCCTCACTCTGCCGGCCTCCTGTCTTCCCCTCACATTCCTCTGGGATGATCTTGGTCACTTTTGGTCTTTCTCACGAGTCAGTAAACCCTGGGGAGGCCTTTTCCTTCTCTGTTTGGTTCATCCAACACCTAGAGCCAGGCTAGCCACATACTAGTTGTTCAATAAACATTTGCTGAACAAATGAGTCTATCAAAGCACCTGAAATCTTGCCCTGCCTCGTGCCCTCTGGGGCCACAGGCAGAAAGGAAAGTGGCAGCCTCTACAGATTTTAATCAACTCCTGGAAAACACTGGAACTTGAGAGAGTCCCAAACCTCTGTGAGCGATGGCTTTGAATCCTGCTGGAATTTCCAGGACAACATTGCGAACTGCGGCAAGGAAAACCCTCGGTTGCCACTGCGTTTGCCTACGTGTAGGAGGAGAAGTGCAAAACAAGATCCAGGAGTTCCGATGCACCGACATGATATTGTCACCCTCAACAGTGACTTTGATGTCACTGAGTAGTCTGGGAGTGTGGGCACAGAGGTGCTTCTTCACCTGGCATTCGGGGTCCTTCCCACTGGTGCCTCCCCCTCCCCTCCGGGACTCCTGCTCCCCCTGTCTTTGGGCAGCCCACCCGCCCTGGTCCTGAAGGGCTGGCCATGTGCCCCATCCTTCATGCTTCCCGTGCCGGCCTCCGTGTCTGGCCGTGTATCTTCCCCTGTCCTTGCATGTCGGACCTAGCCACTCTCACAGCTGGGCTCGCACTCCATGTCCCCCCAGACCCCATCACAGCCACCCCAACCTGGCCGCCCCCTCTTCTCGGAACTCTCTGGGCATTTTTGCCTTTTCCTTCTCACCGTCTTCCTGATATCAAGCCTGACTTCAAGCTGCTTCCGGGCAGGAACTGTGCCTCACTTTTGTGTCTTCTGCTGCCCCCGGAACAGTTGATTTTTGTGAATGAGTGATGAGGATGTTGCTTAGGACATGCCACCTTGGTCAATATGGGCAATAACCGTTGCCCACGTGGTGTGCGAATGCTGCGGCTGGACAGAGTCCTCCCTCCCCAAGATGAGAAGGACGTGCCCCATGGACTGGGCAATCCAAGCCAATGTCCCCACCACCCCACATGTCCAGATAAAAGGCCCCATAAACAAAAAATCCAGAAAACAGCCTAAACCTTCCCTGTTCCACTCAGATGTTTCCTGTTGGGTGGCTAGAAGCCTGAAACAGCTGAATTCCTGGGCGCTCTACAAACCTCTCCCATCCCCAACTTTCTCAAATGTTTTATTCCAAAACTTGGTCCAAGCAAAAAAAAAAAGTCCCTCCAGAAACTCAAGTGCTAACACTGAACACATGAGCCGGAGAGCCAGAGATCCAAGTGGAAACAAACGCCCAGTTCTTGCTAGGTGAGTATTGTCACATGGGTTTATCTCAAGTGGGTTCTTACAGAGGATGCCTCTCACCAGAGATCCCAAGCACTTGCAAAAGACAGCAGCTGCTTTTGGAGAATCACAGGCTCAGGAAGCAAGGATCCCTCCTTTCAGCCTGATCTAGGAGATGTGGAGGGTTCTGCAGGCAATGTGGCTTAAAATGAAGCCCAGTGCAAGCTTTTGATCTATACAGGATAGTATGTGTTCATGCATCACTGAGCCGGCGGGCTAAATTTAAACGCTCCCCTCATGGACAGAATCTGGATTCATTACTTTGTTTTGGGACACACGGGTCATTTGAGTTTCTACATATAGGACACAGAGGTGGGAGCAACAGAAACAGTTTCTGGCAGGCTAACACCGTGTGTCTTAGCTGCGATAGGATCATCGTCCTATGTCAAAAGCGATTGCTGTTGGAGAGAGCCAGCGAGCTGGTAGAAAGGTTTCCCCGAGCTCACAAAGGATTGCAACAGGAGGAAACACTCCATCACCGGGAAGTGACACTAATATATTCTATTAGATTTGCTTATCATGTTAAAGAGTGTATTAAAGGGAAATGTTTGGAAAAGGGATGCCCTAACGTGGGATGATGGATGGAGAATTCCTAATTTGGAAAAAATGTGCTAAGAGGACATGATGGATGTGAGTGACCTACTTTATTTTATAAGAAAGTCTGAGTTGCCTGGGGCCCATTGGTACACATATTTGGAAAAAGTTGTTTTTTTTCCACATTAAGTTTTTATTAACATTTTCAAAAGAGCGAAAACACCATAGAAGGATATAAGTTTTGACTTGTCAACGCAGATGTGTTTGTAATCATTTGCTGTTTGGGAAAACGTGTCCCCTTGCTCGAAGTTCTTCTGAATGAGGAGTGTCGAGCCAGGGGAACACCTGATGGGGGGAACAGCGTGACATCCTTTCTGGTGATAAAAAGTGACAGGGAAAGGGTGTTTTTATTGAAAGCCCAAATGGATCCTCTGCCACGTGTAAGTAGTGACCTCTTACAGTGGTGAACACCTCCTGGAGGCCCTGCCCTTCTGCTGCAAGGGGCAAAGGATCAAGGTTGAGTTAACCATTCTAGTTCCACCCTAGATGATGGAGCACAGGGCTGAGAATCCCCGACATGGAAGGGAACTCCTCTGTCTGGGAGTCAGGAACTCTGGGGTTTGTCTAGGCAGCAGAAGGGACTGACAGGGTCCTCCAGGGGACTGGTGGCAGACAATGCTCCGTCACCACTGTAACGATGTTGTCAGAACCTAAAAAATACCTGTGGTGTCACGTTTACTGCAGCAAGTGGGAGGGAAGGGGAGAAGGGTGCCAATTTGTCACAAAAGTCTTGGATTGCTTCATATCTGGTTCTAGAAATTCTTTAGGAGATACAGTCACAAATAGTCACCAAGATTTAGCCAATAAATTGTTTACTATAGAACTATTTGTAATAATAATAGATAGTAATACGGGATAGACTCAACCTAAATGTCTGAGGCTGGGGGACTGCTTAAATAAATTCAAACATTTACTGCAGCCAAAAATTAAAATGATAATGTAGAAGAAGAATGTGGAAAAACCTTTAAAGCATTGTATTAAGTAGCAAAAGTGGGTTATAAATATTATGCATGTTATAATGCTCTTTGAAAAACTTATGTAGGTTTCCTGCAGAAGTTAGATGTAAAATGTTGTATATATTATGATTGTCTTTTATAGTACATATGTGTATACATACAGATTTTGATGAAGGACAAAAATGAATGTTAGAAGTGACTGTGAAGAGTAGGTTTTATAAGCAATCTTTCATTTCTTTCCTTCTGAATGTTTGCATTTTCTACATAAGACATGCTTTACTTGGGTAACAAGTAAATCAGTTTCAATGGAAAATCTGAGATGCAACTGGTTACTTAGTAGAAATAATCAAGAGAGCTTGCAAGGATTCCCAGACACAAACTAAATGGTTTTCTCATACAATAATAAGAACTCAGAAATACAAAATGGAAAATTACTCCATTCCCAATAGCAAAACCAAAGCCTAAATCATTCACAAAACCGAAAATACAATGACTCATTCATGCAAGACGCATCTAAGACCTATTTAGAACCGAATAATGAAACATATCAAAGAAACTCTAAACAAATTACTGTTTCTGGTTAGGAAACCAAATATTGTGAAGGTTTCAATTCTCTCCCAAATTTGTTTATAAATTTTAGACAATTTCAGGGAAGTTTCTGATTAAGATAGCTGGCAAGTAGATTCTAGACATTATCTCAGAGCAGATACATAAAAATAACTTTTTTTTTTTCAAGAAAAAAAAATGAGAAGGAGGAAGTTTACCCTCTTGGTTTTAAAAGATATTACGAAGTGAGAGTAATTAAGCAGTAGATAATCTAGGGATACCAAACAAATAATGAGTAAAATAGAACGCAGAATAGAATAAACTAGATTAATGGAATAAAACATGGGCACCTAGCATTTTATAAAGATTTAATTTCTTTTCAATTGAGAAAGACTCAATTATTCCATAAATGATTTTGAAATAATTAGTTACTCATTTGGAGGAAAATAGAGTTTCGTTTTGTTTTTACTTCATGTCACATTCACAGGAAAAAATGCCAAATGTTATCAGATACATTGTTAAAAATTATAAAAGTTATAAAGGGGGCTAAAGAATAATCATTTCATATTTGAGGATGAGAAAGACCTTTCTTGAAAAAGGACAAATCTCAGAATGCATGAAGGAAAAAATTAACAATACTACCTGCAAAAATATTTAAATATAATTAAAGAGTAAATTAGGAAGGAAATGCAAGCAATAGATGAGGGTCTTTGCTATATAAAGTGCTGTTCTAAGACAAGAAGAAGACCATCATATGCACAAGGTCATGGGTTTGATCCCCGGTACCACAAACAAACAAACAAACAAAAAACAGTAAAAGATCATCGTTTCAATCGAAGTATTGGAAAGACACAAGCAAGCTTTTTACAGAAGAAGAAATACAAATAATCACTAAGCACACTAATAATCAAATAAATATTGAACAGAAAAAATGTTATTTTCACTTACCACTGTTAATTTTAAAAAGGAACAATAGTCAATATACTTAGGGCTCAGAGAAAAACTTTTGATGCAGTAATTTCATCCCATGGAATTGATCCTGTAAGGACTCACCAGATGGTCTGGCAGAGCTCTGGTGGTACAAGGTGGTTGAATGACTGAGCCAGAACCGTACCCTGGTGGAGGCAAAGTCTGAGAGATATTGACAAGTAAAGCCAGAGAGCAATGGATCTTTGCTGCCCCAATCTCTCTCTCCGTGTGTGTGTCTCTCTCTTTGTCTCTTCTCTTTCTCTGTCTATCTCTCTCTCTTTTTTTTTCTTGGCACCAGGGATTGAACCCAGGGGTGGTTAACCACTGAGCCATACCCCCAGCCCCCTTTTTAAATGTTTTATTTTGAGACAGGATTTCACTAAGTTGCTTAAGGCCTTTCTAGGTTGCTGAGGCTGGCTTTGAACTTGTGATCCTCCTGCTTCCTCCTCCTGAGCCCCTGGGATTACAGGTCTGCACCACCCTGCCTGGCCCAATATCTCTTTAAGAAGCAGATGGACTATTTGTGTGTTTGGATAATTCTGTAGTAGATTTTTGACATTCTTTTTTGTCATAGTTTTTTTTTTTTTTAAGAGAAAGAGAGAGGAGAGAGGAGAGAAGAGAGAGAGAGAGAGAGAGAGAGAGAGAATTTTTAAATATTGATTTTTTTAGTTTTCGGTGGACACAACATCTTTATTTTATTTTTATGTGGTGCTGAGGATGGAAACCAGTGCCCCACGCATGCCAGGCGAGTGCGTTATGGCTTGAGCCATATCCCCAGCCCCTGTCATAGATTTTCAAGATCATCATGCTTTTATAATAAAACCAGCACACACCTGACAAAATCTGCCCGTTGAGGTGGGGTGACTTGCCCAAAGTCGACAGCTGGTGAGGACCAGAAGGAGCTGGGTCTCCGGATGCCCAGGTGGCTGGTGCTCCTGCAGAGTCCCCTCTTCTTACTGAGGGGCCCACAGGACCGCGGCATAGCCTCTTAGCCAAAGGGGGCCACAATGCCCCCAAATTTGCCACTGGCGGCCACCTGTCAGCTTGCAGAACACCCCAGACCCCAGGCACAGGCAGCTGGGAGGAGCACATGCCAAGGCAGGAGTTTAGTGAGCCCTGTGGAGGGGTGGGCTGCAGTCTCAGTGGTGACTGGGCTGCTCAGACCCTGCTGAGCAGTGGTGCCAGCTGCCCACGTGCCTCCTGCTGGTGTCGATGGGCTCTGGAGGGACCCCTGCAACCCACAAGAAGGGACCGGGCCAGGGATTCACCCCCAACCCCAGGCTGCTCCTGCAGTCACCACACTGGGAAACCTCACTCCGCTGACAGGAAGGGTCTGGGGGGGGAGGGGCTAGGTATGAAGGAGACGTAGGAAGGGGAGGCAGCAGGCAGACACAACTCTTCGGGGACATAATATCAGCTTATGTTTAAAGTGCCTTGTCATTCACTTACCCACCCACTTCCTCAGCTGACCTTGAGGATCATTTATCTCAGGGAAGAACAAGCGTAACTGTTACTATTCCATTTAGAGAAGGAGAAACTGAGGCACAGGAGGAGGTTGAGCCATCTGCCTGGTGGCAGAGCCGGGACCTGTGGACAAAGAATGAGAGGAGGGGGTCAGCCGGGGCGGCTCTTCTGCTCCTGCCACATGGCCTTCTATCTTCTCTTCTGGGTCAACAACACCCACCCTCAGCCTGTGGGTGCTTCTGCCCACCAACGCCCTGGTTGCTAAGCCTGACCTGTGGTTGATTCACACCTGCACTCCCACAATCTGGCCAAGTGCTTGGAATACAGCGGATGCTCAACAAGGTTGCTGAATCAGCGGAATGACCAGAGGAACTCTGAGTCCATCTCAGTCATCCGAGAGCTCACCCTGACGTTAAGCCATCCTTGCCCCCACCTGAGAGTCTTCTCCCGTACTGTGACATGGGTGTGAGGTCGTCACTAGGTCCTGAAGCCACCTGGCTAGGTGAGGGGCTCTATCGATTTTATTTTGAGAAGTGAGAGGCTAGAGGACCAGCAGCCAGTGTTGCCGGGGAGATCCAGAGGGAGACATGGTGGGGAAGTGGAGGAGGGGCCCACGGTCTGCTCTGAATCCATCTGTCTATTGGTTTCACCAGCTTTGACACCTCTAGTTATTTGCTTTGGCCATGAGCAGCCTCTTAGGGACAGGGACCTTGCCTCTTGCTCCGATCCCCAGGGGCACATGAATGAAAGAATGACAGTGAGCTCCTGCCACGGGTTGCCGTAACAGAAATCAGAAGCCCAGGACAGGAGCCACAGTGTAGGCCACACCGCCAACTCCCTTGCTTGGAGACCTGGACATGGACGACTCCATCAAGGGTCCAGAGGGAACCAGGACAGATCCGGGTAGGAGGCGTGAGCTGGTTTTCCGAGATCAGATCAGTCAAAGCAAGGCCAGTTGCCTTGGCTTGTTTCGGGAATCAGAGGGACCCTGTTGGGAGCCACCTACATGTACTAGAACCCCCACACCAATTATCCCAGAATCTCTATCACCAAGGGGAGAGGCCTGATGCTCTCCTATGACCTCACATCTATAGCAAGGATCCTTGAGGCTACTTAACGGTGAAATAATTATATGTGCCCAGAACTGGGAGAGCAAGCGTTTCTGTAGAGCAGCCCATGATGCTCTTAAACAAGGTTTCACTATAAACTGCAGGCGGGGTGGGGAGAGGCAAGATTTCCAAGCCAGGACTCCACGTTTTAATTCCACCTTTTATGTTTTGGCACCTTCCCAACTGTGTGTCTATATTGCTGTAGAGACATATTAAAACAACATTAAAGGAGATTAAAAGAGTAACAATTGTCATCCATAATCATATTGCTATAACTAAATTGTACGCACATGCATGTGTCTCCTTGTTTAATGACGCCCGTGATACAGGAATGCATTATCATCAGTAGCAATTAAACAATCAAGAAGGACACGCTGCAGTCAGTAAAAGTGTCCAGTCCACGCCAGACACACCCGTTCCCTTCTTTCCGGAAGCAACACAATTGTCAGCATAGTGGCTGACAATTAAAGTGTATCTTTCCAGAACTTTTCTGAGTTCACATCTAAATGTACACAGGTAGCTACCCAATGTGCAAACACACAGTGTTTATTTCAAACATTAACAGGATCATAGTATGTGTTGTTCTAGAACTTGCTTCTTCTCCCCTTCCTAGGTCTTAGAGATCTTTCCAGGACACTACAGAGATCTACTTCCACCTTTGTAAATAGCTACATAGTTTTCTATAGTATGGAAACATCCTAATTTTTTTAAAAAAAGTAGTCACCATTAAGGATATTTAGGTTGTTTCTGATTTTTCAATATTCCAAAAAAGGACTACATGTAGCCTCATCTTGCTTTAGGCTCCTGCCTCCCTCCCAAGGCTGATCAATCTTTTTATTCTCGTCAGCAGAGTCCTGTGGGGGAACATCAGCTCCACGAGGGCAGAGGTTTTGCTTTATCCCCAGTGCCCATAACCATGCCTCGCTCAGCACATGTACACAAGAAATGTTTGTTGAATGAATAATTGACTGGCAAGACAAAGATGAAGCTGCAAATCATTTTAGCAATTACTGCTCGTCTAATTCTACACTTTTCAAAGTGTTTCAACTCCCTCCCTAGAACCATTCAATGCTCAGAACTGCTTGTGAGGTCGGCAGATCCTGCACTGTCATCGCCCCTGACCTCCTGATGAATCCTGGCCTGAAGTCAGGGTTTAGGAGTTGGAAGACAAAGGTCCAAAGCCTTGTGCTGTCATTTCTCTGTGTGTCTTTGGATAATGCACTTAACTTCCATGAGCCCCAATTTTTTAACTTATAAAACAAAGACACACATACCTCCCCTCGAAGGGTTTTTTGACAGTTACTGTGATTGGCCATGCAAAGTCCCCATACACAGCAAGCACTCAATAAGTGATTGTTCCCTTTTGTCCCTTTCTTGGTATATTCTTTCTGCCTGTCCAGGGTCAGCCACCCATTCCCTACTTGTCATGTACCTACCAATGACAAAATACCCTACTGTTTTCTCTAAAGGACTCCTGGCAAACTTACAGGAGTTTCCTGAGGTGAGGTGCAGGAAATATTTGCCTGACTTATTGAAATATGACATCAGCACCATTTTCCTGAGTATTTTATATTTGAACACTTATCACATTAAATTATATGGGGCTGACTAATTCCCCAACTAGTTCTTGAGGGAGAGAACCATGATTGACTAACTTGGTTAAATGTGGGTCAACTGCAAGTTTTCTTATAAATAGTCAATGCTCGGTATGGGTACGATAAAGAAATGATCCCCAAATACCGTGAAAGTCTGGTCCTGTGCTTCTAGACTTCTGAGGGACAGGCTGACATGCTCTGCTCTCAAGAGCCTTCCGGCAGCCACCAGGCTGCCCATCCAGTGGCTGGTAGAAGGAACAGACCTCCTCTCTGCCCAGTGCTGGGTTGATGCTTCAGCCTGCCTGCTCCTCAGTCAAACCTGCCTCCGGCCGTGCTTCTGCTGGGCTAGTACGTCTTTCCTTTTCCCTTTGGAATTGCAAGACTTGCCCATTTCTACTCCCTTTAAATAATTTGAAAGTCAAAAATAATCAACACACCCCAGTAGAGACTGGGGAGTGAAACTGTGAAGCCCTCATAGCAGCGAAAGGAAGACATTTCCCGCGATACCTGAGACTGTGTGCACTTAAGTGCCTACAGGGGGGTCTTCTTCTACCGGACTCTGAGCTCCTTGAGAGTGGTATCATAGGATTTGTCATTATTGAACCCCCAAAGCCAACAGAATGCTTGGCACGGACCGGGGTGTGTTTGGGGGATAAGGATATTGCTGTCTAGTCAGTTTTCTTTTTATTTTCATGCCACACAATCACTATAACTCAATATACTTGTATTCTTACCAAATTTAAAATTCTTGTGTTTTTTATGAGTAGGTCTTTTACAGGCCTTTTGGGTGGAATCGTAACCAACTTTTATAGCGTGGTTTTTACGAGGGACAACATACTCAATGCCAGATAATGACTAGAAAGAAACTTTTGGAATTTGTGTGAAAGTTAAGGTTTTCTATTTTCCTGCCCTGCCTGAGTTTGGATTCCTTCCCCCACCCCCCAACCCTCTCTGTTCCATTCAGTACTGGGCAATGAACCAAGGAGTGCTCTACCACTGAGCTACGATCCCCAGCACTTTTCATTTAAAAAAAAAAAAAATTAGCTGTTGATAGACTTTTTTTTTTTTAAATTTATATGTGGTGCTGAGAATCGAACCCAGCGCTTCACACATGCCAGGCAAGTGTGCTAACGCTGAGCCCCAGCCCAAAGCCCCTTTCATTTTTGAGGTGAAATCTCACTAAGTTGTCCAGGCTGGCCTCAAAGTTGCCATCCTCCTGACTCTGCCTCCCAGGAGCTGGGATTAGGTCTGAGCCACACTTCACAGCTCCGCACAGAGCTTAGCGGTTCTCCAAGGGACCCTCACCCCTGCTGGAAATACAGGACGTCCCTATGAACATACCACAGGAATAACAGCAAATCTGGGAGATTGTGGGTCCCAACAGCATCTTAAAATGGCATCACTCTTTGAAGGATGCAGCCCCCTTGGATTTAACAGAACTGGAGTGAAGGGGCCCTGCTGCTCTCCCTCACCCCAGAGCTTGGTGTGGGCAGTCTGTCTTAGCTCAGCCTGCTATGCTTTGAGCTCGGTCTTTTTCTTCTCCACCTCTCCGGTTGGCTTTTTACTACAGTATCTAAGATTCCTTCCTTTATCTTTCTCTATTAAGGTATGATCATATACTGTAAAAGGCTTTAAAAGTCTTAAATCCAATGAGTTTTTATAGTTGCAAACACCCCTATAACCATTACCCAAATCAAGATAGAGAACATCTCTGGAAGGCTGAAAGGCTCCTTCTGGCCCTCTCCAGTCACCCCTCTCCAGGATGCAGTCATATCTATAGATGAGATTTGCCTGCTCTGAACTCATAAAAACAGGACCACAAAGCCTGTTCCTTGCCTTTCATTTATTCACTGGAACAACAATAACAAAAATCATTAATAACAACAATAATGAAAAGGTACAGACATAATCTAATTTCTTTTCTTTTCCAAAATGTTCAAAGTTAACATTCTAAAATGTTTGGCAGTGGTGGCTTCTGGGTAGAAGGAATTTGGGTTATTGTTACCGACTTCTTTATAGAGTCGGGTATAATATAAACATATGCACATGATTTTTGTAATAAAAAGGGGAAAAAGGTTTGTGGAGGGACATGGCTCTTGTGGAGAAATGAAGAAGTGAGGTTCAGAAGGGGCCTGATGGGGGAGCCCTGGCCTTCTTGAAGGCTGAGAACACCCATCCTTGGTAAGCTCTTGCTGGTGGTGGTGACCGAGGCGGGACTTGGCATATTATGTCAAACTCACTAACCTCTCAAGCCATTTCATATCTGGATTCTTGTTTGTCTCTTTGGACATGGAACCATTTGACTAAAGAATTCCTTCTCCCTCAAATTCTTCCCTTGGACCTTTTTGGAGAGAAAGCACCATCTAAGGATAAAATCCTGGTCATTATTAGTTATATCATAAATGTCTAAGTGAAAAATATTATGAAATCATGAAACACTCACTGACACACACACACACACACACACACACACACACACACACTTTAAACCTTTGGTCCCACATTTGAGTTTTAGTGGTCTCTGTAAGACAATAGCAATGAAGTGAAAGTCACAACCGTAGGTCACAGCTGTACACCAGGGTCTCTGAACCCCACCTGACTACAGATAGCGCCAGCCCCTCTTCTGTTTCCTCAATGGCTTGTGATACAGACGAAGAAGGAAGGAGGAGGAGAGCGGCATAACGCAGAGAAGTCTAGAACCCTGAAGTGATGGTCACAGGAACCCTCAGAACATGAGAAAGAGAAGACAATTTCACAACAGAACGCAAGGCCTCCCTCCGTTGGCTAAATGGTCCCGTATGTGGTAATCTACAAAGTGGGGAGGCTTGAAGTGGGCCCGCTGGGCGGTGCCAGGGCTCGGCACAAACTGGCTGGGTGGTGGGCAAGTTGTGCAATCCACTGACCCCATTTCTGTCTCTGTACCATGGGGTAATAATGGTGGGGTCCACCTCCCAGAGCTGGTGGGGGAGGTGGCTGGAGGGAAGCATGGGCCATTTTCCACCTACTAACCGTCCACTGTCTCTTGTGGACCGGGGATAAGTGCTCTGAAGAGGAAGTGAGATCCAGGCTCTGTATCCTAGGATCATTTTCTTTTGTGGGCACTAAGGAGCTCCTCACCCTGTGGGCTGTTGCTTCCTCAGTGGGGAAAAGGTGGTATTTGATTAGGAAATTAGAGGAGGGGGGGAAGACAGGGAAAGCTATTGGGATCCTGCAGCCCTGGGTGGAATCCTGACTCTCTCAGTGTGTTTGACCTTGGGTGAATTCCTTAACATCTCAAAGCCTCAGTTTTCTCACGTGGAAAATGGGGACAGTCTTCAATGGATTCAATGGACTGCATCTGTGGATTGTGCTGGGAGGACTGAGTGAGATAATCCTTGTAATAGGTGCTTAGCACAGCACCTGGGACAGGAGCCATCAGTGATAGAAATGGATTTCCTCTCATGCGAGATGCCCTGGCAGCAGGCAAGAAATGAAATAGGCTCTGTCTTCTTTCTGGCACACCTGAGCAGCTCTTTTTCATGGGAGCTCAGAGAAAGGGGCAGAAATATGGAGCTCTGCTGCTCACACCACCAGAATACAGCTTTGCATTGCACTGTGAGTGGACCAGATGGATCACCTGGATGAGAAAATGCTACAGAGGGGCCAGGTGTGGCCAAGCCCATGGCGGGCAGAGACACATGGTTGGCCTTGCCATCGGCATCCACTCCTCAGCCAGAAGGCTTAAGGCTTGGTCTGCTGCGCATGTTCAGACACCTCCCCAGGCAGCCAGGCCCAGAGGCCCCATCACAAGGAAGGGGGACCAGGTGTTTTTTTGTTTTGTTTTAGCAACAACAGGATCTTTTTCTCTCTCCTCTTACTGCTCCATCCCCCCCCCTCCCCAGCTCATCTCTGCAGATACCTGAGAGCTTGTCAGAGACAGAGCAGGGTCACACAGACTGAATTCCTCCATCTCTACAAAACCTTCCCCCAAGCCTGGGAGCTGATTGGGCCAGGGCTTTGCTGAACAGAATGCCAATAGGTATTGCTGGAACTGGGGCGCCAACCTGGACAGGTTTTGGTTTCAGTCTAATGTTCTATACCCATGGTGGGGCAGGAGGGAGGCAGTATTTTTAAGAAATAAGGAAATAACCCAGTGCCTAATCACTGTCTCTTTCCCCTCCTGATCCTCTTTGGGGACCCCCTTTCCCAACCCCTTCCACCCCAATTTCCCTTCTCAACTCCTATGCCTTTGAACAAGGAGTCTCCTGTTTTAGGGTAAAGTTAGTGGATTCTCATTTCTTCTTCTTCTTCTTCTTCTTCTTCTTCTTTTTTTTAGTTTTCTAGATGTAGATGGTCATAATACCTTTATTTTGTTTATTTATTTAAGCATTTATTTATTTGTTATTTTTTTAGGTATAGATGGACACAACACAATGCCTTTATTTTTATGTGGTGCTGAGGATCCAACACTTGAGAGGCAAGTGCTCTACTGCTGAGCCACAATTGCAGCCCAGTGGGATTCTCATTTTGATGCTTTAGTTGGCTCTACCTGACTGCCCCCTGCCCACCCTCTGCCTCCCCTGCCCTTCTTAACCTGAGTCCCTCTCCTGGTTCTGGTCTTTTAAAGAGGGGATACCTTGCGCACATCTGAAATCCTGACTTTATTTCCCTGGGACCTGCCTAGCTCTGGCCCTTGTAGGGAAACTCCCAACTGCCTACCCATCTTAGCCCTTAAATTGATATTAAAAGTGGGCTGGGGCTGGGACCATCTGACTTGTAAGCGGCTGGGGTGGGGGAGGGCAGCGAGCTGCGCAAGGAAGCAGCAATTCCCTCAGGCTTGTCGCCTGGAGCCCAGGACCCAAGGTGAGAGGCCTCTGCTACTCTCCCAGACGCCTCAGTGAGTGTATGCTGAGCTCCCAAAGTTCATTTTTAATTTATGACATCAGTTTAGGGACAGTTGAACCTCTAAACCTCCTTTTACAAAACCAAAACCTCTGCCACAGCAGGAGTGAGCAGAGACCAGGTAGGCTGGGTCTGGAATATTGTCTCTTTGGTCCCTAGAAAAGGGTCAATTGGGAAACCACTTTGCAGAGGGGACCTGCTGTCCTTCACCACAGAGTTTCTCCTTCCTTACCTTTTCTTGGAGATGAAATTGGACCCCAAGGTATTTGTTATAGGACGTAGCTGGTCTCAAAATGGTTTCGATTAGGACTTTATAAAGTTACATCAAAAATGACCAAATATGCACTTGCAAGGGATATTAGACGCTCCCCAAAGACATTCATAAATCCCCACAAACATCCATACACACAGAGTATAGTACAAATGCATATCTAGAATGGTGTACAACACATAAATGTACAATAAAACAGGTTAGATAAATAATATAATAATAAAGGAGCTAGATGTATATATTAAAACGGTAGGATGAGACCATAAGATCCATTTTATATGTTAAATGGCATATAATAAAACCAGATCCTATACATTATAGATCGTTTATGTGAAACGAAATGCCCTCTTCTGAAATATCCAAGGTGCTGTGCGGGAGCTTCCTCCAGCCTGGAGCTGGCTCAGTACATGGTGCCGCAAACGATGAAAAGCAGCCACCACTGTCTCTCCTGTCTCCCCGTGTTGATGCTGTGACTCTATTCCTTGCCCTTTCCCAGCTCCCCATAAGCCCACCTGTCTTTCAGGTGGATGAAGATTCCAGAAGACTTTATTGGGTTAACTGCGGAACAGATTATCTCTTTCAGGGGTCAGATTCCAAACTGGGGGTAGTCACAGTGCTATAAATGACACTATGAGGGCAGGCTACTTTAAGTCCTGTGTGGTGGGCCTTTGGTCCCTGGCTCAGAAACCTAAGTGTTGTGTCTCAGACATACAAAACAAGGTGACATGCCATTTTCCAAAATAGGCATTTAGGGACAATTTGGAAATAGAACCGAATTTTTAAATGCAAGACCCAGAACCCTCTGGAGGCCTTTTAAGCTGCGGTTGGAAAGGCAGTTAGGGGATGGTGGATGGGCTGCCGGGAGACAATTCAAAGCACAGCAAAATGCACACTTAGAAATTTGATATTAACTGTGCTGTCACGTGTAAAGCAGCTTAATGATAATTGCCGCATGCGTGTTTACTCTATCAATGCAGGAGAAATACGAGCGAGCGACAGTTCTACAGAAAAGTTACACTAAAGAGTGACACCATTTAAAAGGGGAAATATTTCAGTGTCGATGTTGACTTACTAGCAACCTAAAACGGTCGGTGGGAATTGATTTTTCTCGAATTCTCTAGAAGCGGAACCTCAGGATCATTTGGAAGATAGGAAGGGTGTTAAAGGAGATCTATTTTCGAAGGGAATGCGCAGCGCAATTCCTCAGAACGGCCCAGGACCCCAAGACTCGTGGCGACCCCTAGTTCTTCAGTGCAAGGCCTGGGCGCAGCCGCAGCCCCGCCGAGGTTCGCGGCCCCGGGACGCGCCGCGCGCTAGCAGCTTTTATTTGCAATCTCTTTAACTCTGCATTTCTGCTTCTCTTCCCCGCGAGCGCCCTGCCGCGGAGTGTTAGACAAGCCCTGTCGTCTGTGGGCTCTCACCTCAGAGTCAATATTATCTCAGATGGGCACAATAGACTGGAATGAAAAACTAATATTGAACCAATGCGGTCCCTGCCCACGCAGCGCCAATGCCACCCTTTGTTGTATAGCCCCGGCGGGCAGCCGGCAGCCCGGCTAAGCACAGGGTAGCAGGGGTCGGGCCTCCTCGGGACCCCGCTGGGGGAAGGGGTTCACTTGGGGTCCCCTGCGCAGGCTGCTGCAGGCCCCCATAGGTCCCCTTGGGCCCCAATTGTGGCCTCTTCCCGCCCCGGGAAGGGCGAGGAAGCGAGGCCCGGAGAGAAGCCGGACACCATGCACTTCCCTTTACCCAGGCGCCTAGGAGATGCAAATAGGGGCACCAGGAGTAGTGTATTCAATCACTGGCTCCAGGGGCCCTGGACTGTGAGTGTGGTGTGGTGGCCAGATTAGGGCTCCTTACCTCTCCTAGGAGGCTGGGCTGCAGGGTCACTTGTATTTAAAACTTCCAGGAGTGCAGGGGTTGGGGGGTCTTCGTGTGTGTGTGTGTGTGTGTGTGTGTGTGTGTGTGAGAGAGAGAGAGAGAGAGAGAGAGAGAGAGAGAGATCCCAGCCCCTGTCCATTCAAGGCTCAGGGCTCAGGGTTCCACCAAGCAGGATGGACGAATAGGGAGACCAGGGAGTTCCTCCTTACTCACATTTTTCTACCTGCAGCACTAATACCATGCTCTGGCTACATCAGGAGTTTCAGGGTCACTTTGAATGCCTCACACAAGTGACATGGGTACACTGGGCACATGGAGTCTCAGCAGTGGGCAGGCACTACTGCCCTGCCTGCGCTTCAGCTCATAAGGGGTGGCCAGGTTACCAATGGCCCTCCAGTGCTAAATCCTGGGCTTGAGTGAGCGGGAGGCGACCTGGGGAAAAGGAAGGCAGGAGGCAGGCCCTGGAAAGCAGCCTGGAGGTCAATGGTGGGTGACTGCCTGTGAGGCAAGAGTTACCGTGATGTAGGAGGTGTAGGGCCTCCTGGATGTGGGGTTCCAGGATGGTTTGGGCACAGACAACGAGGGCCATGGCTCTTCCCTGCCTTTTCTACTTAGCTTGAGTGCAGGTGCATGGAGACTGGGTGGGGAGGACAGGTGGAACTGTCCCAGGGTTCTTCTTGGAGTGACCACTGCATCTATAACCAGGAGTTGGGGTATAGCCAGGGACTTTGTTCAAGGTCCCTGAGCTTCAGTTTTCTTACCCAGAAAATGGGTATTACTGCTCCTTTCCTAATTTATCACACCAGACTGTGAGGTTCAGGGAGATTATGGGTGGGAGCACACATATTTAAAGCTGAAATTCCATGTAGGTGAGAAGAACTGTTAAGTGGTTTTTTTTTTTGTTTGTTTGTTTTGTTTTGTTTTTTAAAGTCTTCTGAGCATCCTCTCTAATGTTCAAGGAGATCTCTTCCCTCCTCCAAAAGAAGAAGCCCTCTTTCCTCTTTTCCTCATAAGGCCATGACCCCGTTTCTGAACTCAGCCAAGCCCTTGAAGAAATTGGGGAGGTACTAAAAGAAGAGAGGATCAAGTCCCTGAGAGGGGCTACTGGGTGTCTGCTTTGAAAGTTATAGGTTTGGAAGGTGAATTGCTACACCAAAGCAAGTCTAGGAGCGAAAGAAGGTGAGGACGGAAAGAAGACAGAACTCCAAGTTGGGAGGCTGGGCCGCAGTGGTGGAGAGCCCTCTTGAACTAAAGGAGGAGAAAGCCTGCAGAGGGTGAAGGCGCTGGGTTCCCAACCCTGAACCGGGTGTAGGGACTCCAGCTGCACCCTGCTGTCTGGAGGTACTCAAATGACCTGATGGAGACGGAGCTTTGAGGGCGATTGCTGGGGTGGTGGGAGTGCCACATTTACACACACACACACACACACACACACACACACCTCCTGGGAGACTGCAAGGGACAGTTGCCTTCTCCTCTGACGGGGCACAAGGGTGTCGGTTTTCTCTTGATTCTGCGTCTGGTCTGTCTTCCCTTGCCCGTCCTTGCTCCGTATTAGGCTTTCGTTTGCAGGCAGCTGAGGGAGAAAGAAACTGGGACCTCCCTTTGATTCGATTTCTTTGCTTTCAGTATTGAATCAGGTCAGCGCAGGTCGACACAGGGAGGAGTTTTGACGCGATGAAGAAAGTAAAACCCGACGGCGCTGCGTGCGCCTGCTGGCGGGAGTGCGGAATTCGGAGCGCAAACGTTGGGTCTCAAAACGAATCATCTCCCGTACACTCACAGGTTCCCCCGCGCAGAGGCCAGGACTAGGGTCAAGACTGTCCTGCCAGGGCTCGGACCTCCAGGTCGCCGCTCCGAGCTTACAGTAAAGCCGAGGGCGGCACTTCATATCACGCGGGTTTCCAGCAAACCCCAAATAGATTCCTGGACTTCACCTCACCGGAGGAATCGGGAAGGAACCGGGAAGGATGGGAATCCACAGCACTCTAGGAGGCAGGGGCGAGGCATCTGAACCCTATCTCAGTAGTCCATTTTTGCCCTTGGAATGTGTCACTGGTGATCAGTCGTCACTTCCCCAATAGCCAAGGACCTTCGGTCTGGGGCGTCCTCCGCCAGCCGCAAGGGGGCGCGAATCTGGGAGAGCTGCACTCGGAAACCCCAGCTCTACCCCAGTCAGGGCTCCGGCGAGGGTCCCGGCCCATTCTCTGAGCCACCGTGGTTGGACCGGGTGATCTGAGACCTCAGGCAATGGAGTTGTGGACGTCTTTGCGCGATAGCTGGCCATCTCCTTGGTTCAGGTGGTCTGCCTAGTCCTTAGAGAAGAACCTGTCCTCTCCTCCCTGTCCCTTTCGGAAGGGAAGTCTAACTCTTAATGAAGCTGGAATTCCAGCGCGGATGAACTCTGGAGCCGAGCTGGAGCTGATAGATGGAGGAGGGACGATTTCCAAGCGGTTATCTCGTCTTTAGCTAATGAGCCTCTTTAGTCTTTCTTCTCTGGCTTGGATTTCGGTCTCTGCGAGATGTTTGTAATGGGGGTAACCCTGTCGCCCCGCGCACCGGCTCAGGGACTGCGAGGGTATCGTTCCTGCGCGGGTCCCTCGCCACTAGGCGCCGCTGCGCGCACACCGATCGAGGACTTGGGCCGCCGCGCCCGCCTTCCGAGAGGCCTCTGGGGAGGACGCCAGAAAGGGATTTGCCATAATAATTTTAAAAAATGTTTTAAAGGTATTAATTCTACTTTTTGTTCCTCAACACTGCCCTACGCATTCAAAGAGGCCAAGGTGACTGGGAATCACAGTAAGTTGGAGGACTTCTTAACCGGTCCCTAGGCCTCCCCATCACCGGACACCTTTTGCATGTCTTGGGCCGGGAAGGGGCTCACCCTTCGCTGGTATCGGCGCTTTCCTCGCGGCGCTGCCGTCGCACAGTAAGGACTTATGACTCTGGCCACTGGGAGGATACATACCGGGGCGACCCTGTCGCAGAGGGAGAACTTCTGGTGGGCCTGACAGAACAAGGCCCTGGCCTAACAATAACTAAAATTCGGTGAACGCTATCGTGTGCCAAGCCTACCTATTTCTCTCCACAAGCTTCAAAATATTGATATTTCCTTTTTACAGATGGACAACCAGAACTCAAGAAGGTGGTCCAACAGGTAGTGACCCCGGATAGCCCCCAAGCACCTGAAGTGCATAGGCTGTGCACCCACTCCAGATAATGCTCAGACCTAGAAGGAAGCAGGTAGGGGAGAGAGACCCGGGTTTGCTCCTTTGCAGCATAGGGGCCTTACAGAAACTCAGAGCAAATGGTTATGAACCCCCACCCCCACCCCCACCCCCAGGAATCAAAGTACTTTGATGCCTCCAGAGAGCCAGGAATACAGGCTTCACTCACCCCAACAACTCCTGAGAGTTGAGAGCCTTTGAGAGAGTATGGAGGAGCTTGGCAGAGTGTGAGACCAGCATAAGTGCATTCATACATCTTTATTGTTCACAGTCTGTGAAGCCCAACAACAAGCCCTGGTGGTGGGTAGGTAATAACAGCAACATCCAGTTCAGGTGATTTTATTGAAGTTCATTTGTGCCAGACACTGAACACTTTGCTTATCAAACAAGTCCAAGGGACAAGGTACTATTATTTATTCCCATTTGAGAGAAAAGAAAACAGAGGCACAAAGAGGTTAGGTAACTTGCCCAAGGCCACACAGTTAAGCTGTGAATGCAAACCTCTTTGGGCTTATTATTATACCTTACTAATAAGGTATAATTACATATGGTAAAATTCACACTGTACTGTACAATTCTGTAAGTTTTGAAAAATAGTGGTGTAAGTACCATCGCAATCATAAAGTAAAACAATTCTACCCGCCCCCCCTCCCCCACCAAAAAACCCAGCTTCATTACTACCCTTTACTACCTTCCAGGCAGTACTGGCTGTATTTTTACTTATGACAAAATGTCTGGAGAGGTTGTGGTGTTGCCCAAGGTCGTTCAGTAAGTGACAGATCCGGGTCAGATCCTTAGCATGTGTCTGCTAGGCCAGCTGCCTGAAGAGCGTAGATTCCAGAGTCTAGAGTTAGGCGACGGCTTGGGGCACACACGCAGAAGGGAGGAAGCCCCGCTGCACGCACAGGTTTTGTGTGTTGTTTTGTTTATAAACTGGGCGCCCACTTCTTTATCAGCGGAGAAACAAAGCCCGGGGGCGCATTTTACAACGCCTAAAGCCACGAGTAAAGTGAAAGGCAGCCTTATGGACTAAGAGCTCAGGGTCCGAGCCCAGTCCTGAGCTCCCAGCGCCCTGGCGCACCTCGGCCGGCCCATGCGATTAATGAGTTACTCTGCTAGTTAATTCCCCCGCACGTCGGGGCCGAGCTGCGAACCTTCCCGGGAGCCTCAGGTCCGGCGCATGAATTAGCATAGATTACCCAGCTTCCAGGGCTTCCGCACCGCCCCTGACTCACCGGAAACGCACTACTTCTTCCAGGGGGCCCGGAGCTCGGCTTAGGGTTAGCGGCGCTTGGGCAGGAGGCATGTCTTGCTTCCTTCTAGAGGGTGGTCACTAGACATCGCTGCTCCCTCACTCTTGCCCGCCTGCCCACCAGCCAGAACCTTTGGGGTTACCCTATCCCTAAAGGGAATTTTGCAAGAGGCGGGTGGGCTTCGGAGGACGTCACAGGACAGAAGACAGAACAGTCTGGTCCCTGCTCCAGCCAAATGTCCCTCATTGGGCATGAGGCTAAGGGGCCCAGCCTTCAGTCTGTCACTCACTTAAGACATTCTCCCAGGGTCCTGGCCAAAAAGGTGAAAGGTTAAGAAAGTACCAAATAAACTTGAAGCACTTAGGGCTGAAATTTTTAAATGATGGAAACACCCTTACATAGCATACACTATTGGGGTCTCACCCAATCTCTCAGACAGGACTGCATTCCCTTTGCCCTCAAGGTCAGTGACTTTTATACTTCCAACCAAGATCACTAATGCTAGCTGTGCAATAAATGACCGTTCCATGCCCCATGGCCTGGGCAATACTTTAGTGACCCTGGTTTGGAGCTTCAGAGTCTCAGGCCTAGTGTGAAGGCCTGGTCTAGATTTCCTACAAAGATCACACAGAGAAGGTGCCCCCTCCTTCTCTCCCTCTCTTGCTTGCTTGCCACAGGATCCAGGATCCACAGTTTACCCAAATTGGATGTCTCCAGCTTCAGATACCCCAGGACTGATCCCTGGCTCCACTGGGGCTGCTGGTTAGGCACAACTCAAACACCTCTACCCTTCACCGTGGCTTTAGGCTCCCTGCCAGTGAGGGCTTGGTGGGGCTATTTCCATAGCTTGGTGGAGGGAAGGACTTATGAGGTGGTTTTGTTTTTGTTTTTTGGTTCAAGTCTGAGGAGTGTGTGGCATTTGAATATACCCCTATTCCAAGATCCAGTGCCCAGAATCTTTAAACTTGGAAAAGGTGTGTGTGTTTGGGGGGGGGGGGGGGTTGACACAGCAAGGCAGTATGGAAAAGACAAAGGGTACAAACTGGGCCAGGACTGGGGACTGCAGCTGGTGATGCAGATTTTTGAAGCCTGAGATAGGAGGAAATTTTTCCTATCATGAAGGCAAAGATGAGGCCTACACCTGTCGTGTGTGTGTGTGTGTGTGTGTGTGTGTGTGTGGACATGCATGCACATGATCTCTGTGGACTCCCTACTAATCTGTTTAAAGCCCCAACAACACCAGAAAACACCTCTCTCCCAACGCCTCTTTTTCCTTGAAGATTTCTCTCTTGGAGGAGTTTCTGGACAATTCCCTCAGCAAGCACAACACTATAGGTGAAATAAAGTTCAGAAATTGACACAGCCAAGGGAAGTCAGATGCAGTAGGGAGAGGTAAAGAGGAGGGAAGGGAAGGAAGTAGCTGAGGAATCTGGGGGCATGTCCTAAGACCCAGATCCTTGGCCGAATCTGGTGGCATTGCAGCCTCCTTCTTGAAGACTTCACTTCTCCCCCATCCTAAAGGATTTCTAGGTTTCACGGAAACCAACCTAGTCTTCAAACAGGCATTTCTTTCTCCTTAAGATAAATGACATGGGCCTGGGAGTAATAGATTTAAAGGATGCCAGCCAGGATTTTTTTTTATCATTAATTGTAAACGTGCAAAATACCTGCTGGTACTTCACTTTAGAAGAATGTGATTGGCAAAAGGGTGGGGGGGGGGAGGTAAAAAGAGGCGGCTGATGAATAGATAATAGATCTTTAACCACCAATAAACAGAGAGCAGCGCCAGCAGCCTGGGGGATGTGATCATAATTATGCCGCTACGCGAGCCAATAGGGACAAGAGAACTGGGCCCTAAAATCATCCCAAAACCGAAGGCAAGTTCGAAAATGCGGACACGGTCTGGGACCGGAGACACCATCCACAGTCCTTAGTTGCTAGTTCTGGTTTTGCACAGCAACCCAGCTCAGGGACAACAGATGGCAGAATAATAATAGAAATAATAATAATAGCAGCAATAATAACAATGTCAGCACTAATAAAAATAATTCCGGCAACAGAACGGTAGTAATAGCACCGCATCAACTGCTCCCTAACCTTGGTCCCCCGGTCCCGGATATCTCAGAAGGAGTCGTTTTGGGGGGGGGAAGGAGGTGCGCGTTTTTTCCAGGCTGAAAAAACTAGAGGCTGTGGTTTGACAGCGGCGGGGAGGTGGAATCGCACAGCCCGGGAATGGTTGGAGGCTCCAGTCTCATCTTGCAAACGAACCAACCGGGTCAAGGATCGCGAACGCGCGGACCCCGGAACCTCGAAGCTTACCGGTGGTTAGAAGGGTGGGAGGACACCCTCCATCCCCCACCCCAGCCTAAGAAACCGCCGGGAGTTTGCTGGGGGTGGGGATTGCTATAACCGAAAGGCGCCTTCAGTCCTCGCCCGGAACCAGTCCCCGCCCGCTTACCCTCGCGGTGCTCCCGGGGCGATCCCAGCTCCCTAGACGCGGAGCCGCGGGGTGCAGCTGCGGCGGAGCGCTGAGCGCGAGGAATCTGCCTGTCGGTCGTTCCTACAAGCTCCAGTGCAGCAGGCTCGGGATCCAGGGGGCTGCAGTGGAGGCGGCGCGGCCCGGGACTCTGCAGGGACCCGGGTGCCCCGGAGGGAGTGGTGGTGGTGGAGGAGGAGGCGGTGGCTGAGGGGGAGGAGGTTGGGAAAGAGGAGGAGGAAGAAGAGGAGGAGGAGAAGAAGGAGGAAGAGGAGGAGGAGAGGAAACCGGAGGAAGAGGAGGAGGCGAAAGAGGAGGAGAGAAGCCTCAGCGGGAGCCGGGGGAGAGAGTGAGCTTGGAGAGCGGGGCGAAGGCACGAAGAGGTCGAGGGACCGGGCGCGCGGCAGGAGGCACGGCCGGGGCAGCGGCGCCGACTCCGTTCCACTCTCGGCCCGGATCCAGGCCTCCGGGTTCCCAGGCGCTCGCCTCCCTCTGACGCACTTTAAAGAGTCTCCCCCCTTCCACCTCAGGGCGAGTAATAGCGACCAATCATCAAGCCATTTACCAGGCTTCGGAGGAAGCTGTTTATGTGATCCCCGCACTAATTAGGCTCATGAACTAACAAATCGTTTGCACAACTTGTGAAGAAGCGAACACTTCCATGGATTGTCCTTGGACTTAGGGCGCCCTGCCCGCCTTTTGGAGAGGAGAGAAAACTTTTTTTTTGCCTCCCCCAAGAAACTTTCCCCCCCTCTCCTCCCTGCTTCTAACTCCGATCCCCCCCCCCCTCCACGCCATCTCGCCAAAAAAAAAAAAAAAAAAAAATCACCCCAATCCACGCCTGCAAATTCTTCTGGAAGGATTTTCCCCCTCTCTCCAGGTTGGGCGCGTTTGGTGCAAGATTCTCGGGATCTTCGGCTTTGCTTCTCCTTCCCCTCCCCCTCCTTTCCTTTTTCCTTTCCTTTCTTTCTTCCTTTCCTACCCCCACCCCCACCCCAAACAAACGAGTCCCCAATTCTCGTCGGTCCTCGCCGCGAGCACCGGGCGGCGGAGGCAGCGTGCCACGGTCGCCGGGAGCAGGGAGCCTGGGGCGCCCGCTCCTCGGCGCAGCATGTTCCAGCCGGCGCCCAAGCGCTGTTTCACCATCGAGTCGCTGGTGGCCAAGGACAGTCCCCTGCCCGCCTCGCGATCCGAGGACCCCATCCGTCCTGCAGCGCTCAGCTACGCCAACTCCAGCCCCATAAATCCGTTCCTCAACGGCTTCCATTCGGCCGCCGCCGCCGCAGCCGCGGGCAGGGGCGTCTACTCCAACCCGGACTTAGTGTTCGCCGAAGCGGTCTCGCACCCGCCCAACCCCGCGGTGCCAGTGCACCCGGTGCCGCCACCGCACGCCCTGGCCGCCCACCCCTTGCCCTCCTCGCACTCGCCACACCCCCTCTTCGCCTCGCAGCAGCGGGACCCGTCCACCTTCTACCCCTGGCTCATCCACCGTTACCGATATCTGGGCCATCGATTCCAAGGTACGTGCCACGTCGCGGGACTGCGGCGCGCCGCTCCCGCCGCATCCCTCACTGCGCCTGGCCTGCTCCCGGTGGGCACTTAGCAAGGCCTGGGCGGGGGTTCCACCGGCTCTCCGGCCCACGCGCCGGGTTTGAAAACTGGGCAGCGAAGGGCGGCGGCGATGGTGTTGAACCCCGCTCTCCCAAACTAGGGCTGATTTGGGGTTCTGGCCCGCGGGCCGCTTGACCTTTTGAGAAGGGGCGCGGACAGAGTTGTCCCCGTGTGCGCTTGAGTCTGGACACGCCAGAGCAGCCTACTCGGCGTGCCCGTCGCCAGGGAGCCCAGAAACCGCTGTCCTTAGACTCGCGGTCCCCTTGGTCCGAGGGCCACGGACAGGGCCGCCAGGTTCACCTACGACTGCGTTCTATTCTGCTCGCCACCCATTCCACGCCCCTTCATCCCAGACCCGCGACTTCAGTCTTCGACCCTTCTACCCAGACCAGGGGACTCTTGTGACCCCGGAGCAAAGTGTGTTTCCCCCTGCTTTTTGGAGGCCCAGCGAGGGGCGGAAACCCGAGCGGGTAGCAACCTCCGGGGCTCGGCTCTCTCGCAGAGACCTGCTTAATTGGGGCGCGGAGCGGCCCCGGCGGGAAAGCAGGTTCGGTCTGGTTTTTGTTTTTCTTTCTTTCAAAAGAAATGAACCAGGTCGAAAGATGGCCTGGGAGGGAAAGATCTGTCTGGGTGTCTTCGTTTCTTGCTATTTAAAAATTTTGTTTTTCTCTAGTTGGGGGTTGGGAGGAAAGTTAAAACTTCGGAAAAAGCAGCGAATAATTAGTTTGCCAATTCGAGTCGGATCCAGTTATAATAGACCGACCTCAGGCGGCAGCCGATCAATACTCAGAGCCTTGTCTGTCCATTAACCCTTTACATTCCCTCCAGAGTCTGGAATTGGGTAGATGTCACACCCCTCCCCATAGTTTAAAAAAACAAAAACAAAAAAGCAATCCAAACCAAACCAAAGAACTTTTTGCCCTTACTCCTGACCAGAATTTGCCTCCATTCTCGCCTGGACTGTCGGTCTGTTTTCTTTGTTTGTTTGTTTGTTTTGGTGAATTGATTTCCTACTCAAATGAGTGAACCCAAAACATTGGATTTCCTCTCAAAGTTCAGGGCTTCCCTTCTCCATTCTCTGCCAGCTGCCCTCTTGGTCGCCCCAACATATCTGGAGCATCCAGGATCTTCCCCGGCCGCAGACCGTCCTGGCTCGTGCCGGCAAATCGTAACCCCTGGGTTTCGATCCCATCGCTCAAGTCTCTCCCAGTTCTTTGGAGCCGGGGACCACGGGAGCCAGGTCATCCGGAGGCAACAGCGGTAGAAACCGGGCACACCAGCCGTGAGATTCTTGTCGCAGTCCGGCTACAACGACTCTTCTGGCCTCTGTACTTTCTCCGAGGCGTAGCAAGACAAAAATAAAAAAATTGAATAAGTCCGCGAGAAAATTCAGGATAGCGGCCCGCTGCCTCTCCACACTGAGGTCAAAGTTTTATGAGAGGCTAGAAAGAAGAGAGATTTCTGTGGGTGGTGGGCACCAATCTCTCGGCCGGTCTCTGCTGCCCCCTCCTCTGCCTCGGGCGCCGGGAATTGGAGTGTGAGGCCCGCGGCTCCCGGGCGGCTGCGGAGCCCGCCACGGTCCGGAGCTGGGGACTGGCCCCACTCGGGCAGCTTCTGGTTGTGTGCGGCACAGGTGGATCCCCGGCTGTCCGGGGCTTGGCAGCTAAGCCGGCCTCCCTCTCGCGCTCCTGGGGAGGGCCACCAGCATCCGCAGGTCTAGAGCCGCAGACTAGGTGGAGGCCTTGAGCGCTCTGCCCCGCCAGCCCGGCTCGGGAGAAGCGCGGGTCTCTGACCAGAGCCGCCACCTAATGGCACTTCTGCTGTGCCCCCTGCAGGGAACGACACAAGCCCCGAGAGTTTCCTTTTGCACAACGCTTTGGCCCGAAAGCCGAAAAGGATCCGAACCGCCTTCTCCCCGTCCCAGCTTCTAAGGCTGGAACACGCCTTCGAGAAGAATCACTACGTGGTGGGCGCGGAAAGGAAGCAGCTGGCTCACAGCCTCAGCCTTACGGAAACTCAGGTGAGAGCGGCCAGGAGCCAGGACATCCCGTCTAGGCAGAGGCCCCCTCATCCCAATATAAGGACCCTAGTAGCTGGCACCCAGCACAGCCACAAGTGCTGAGCTCCGACAGGGCCTTTGCAAAGGGCCCTGTGGTTCCTTTCAAGCCAGAGCTCTGGATTTATAACTTCCCTGTTGCCCAGCTTCCCTGGGCTCCAGCAAGGAGGCTCTAAGAGTCTAAGCGCTGAGTCGCTCCCTCTGCCTAGCTGTACAGGCCTTGTAGCCTCTGGCTAGATACCTCTGTAGTTTTGATGAGACTTTTGGTGAGAGTCATGGGGTCCAGGATGAGGGGAAGTGAAGCGGCATTGTCTGGGTGACTGAGGCTCAAGGTTGGAGAGGCTAGAGAGCCGGTTAAGGGAGAGTTCTGAGCGACTCAAGGCCCAAGGCTCTCATCATAGGCCCCAGTTACTCTTCTCAAGGAAGGAGAGTCTTGGAAGCTGGAGGCCAAGAGTGCTGGGTGCAATCGAAATCAGAGAAATAGAATTTGAAGATTGCAGAGAGGGCCTGGGCATAGGCCCTTCTGCTCAGCAGGGTCCCGTGGCCGGCCTGGCTTGGGCTTGTCCCAAGGCGGGAGTGGGCTTGGGGCTACTGTAGGCGCTACTGTACGGGAGCCCCAGGGCGGGGTCAAAGTTCCCAACAAACAGTAACGTTTTCGAGCAGATTAAGTTGTAACACTTTTTCTGGGAAGCGCAAAAAGGTCGAGGCTTTTGTTTTAAAAGCGTTCCCCCCACCCGGACAAAACTGAAGAGGGCCTCGCGGGTTTGTGCGGGGCGGGCACAAGGCGCGGCCCGGCTGATTTCTCCTGGACAGGCGAGGCGGCGGTGGTCTTTGTCCGCCTCGCTGCCCACGCTGCCTGGAGTCTTTGTGTGCGTGTCAAGCCCCGAGCGCACCGACGCGCGCCTTGGGCGAGCGCCGGGGGAGAAATGAACCGTCCTCCCCCTCAATTAGCAAACTCAAAGCAAATTAAACTCAGCCTTGTTCCCGCTCAGCTTTTCCATGGGGCACTTTGGGGGACTGCGGCATTCGGGGAGAGCAAGCGGATCCGTGGTGTCTTAAGGGAGAGAGTGGGCGCGGGCCCTCGAGGGCACTGCTCTGATCTGACTCCCTGGCATGTGGAAGGTGCGGCCGTCACGTATTTCTAACCAGGACCCACTGCAGGAAGCTCGGACAGGGGCTACTGTTTGGTCTGGTTGCGGATGGCGACCCACCACCCAGTTTTCCCAGGGGGCCATCGAATCTCAGCTGACTCCAACCTCATTGGTCTCCGGACCTCTAGCAGTTGCTCTGGAGAGGCCAGGCTGCCTGCTCTGTCTGCCTTGGTAGGAAGTGATGTGGCCCAATCTGAGGTTGACCCCTGGCCTGTTCTGGGCTGGATAGGAGGGAGGAATATGGAGACTCTCTCTTTCCCCCTCCTCTTTGTCAGTTTCTCTTACTTCCCTCTATTCCACAGTCTTTCCCGAGCTTTCACTTTTGAACCCCATTTCCTGGCTGGAAAGGCTAGGCTGGGTTAGTCCTCAGTCCCTTCTCCCCACTGTTCCTTGGCTTGCTCCATCTCAGCCCACTTTTGCTCACCTGCAGGGTCACTCAGCAAGGAGGCAGTGGCTGAGGCACATCCTGATCTTCTACCCAGGGCCCAGCGCCTTACAGATGAGGCTCTATATTTAGGCTATGAAAGACCCGCAGAAAATGGAAAGCATATTGGGCCCTCGGGGAAGTTGCTGCCTGGACTGAGGTCTTCTTGCACTCACTTGTTGGAGGGAGTTAGGGACATAACTCTTTTAAATTTCTCCTACTTATTATTTTATAGGGGTTCTTGTTCTTTGCAGTTTGCTCTCAGAGGGAAGTGGGTACCTGGGCAGGGCCAGGCAAGAAGGGGTTCAATGCGCTGTGGGCAGTGGGGCCCTGGGGAAGGGCTCTCTAGGGGGGATTCAGAAGGGCAGGGAGCCAGGCTTCCCACTCATCACTGGGGACCCTGCTTCCCGAGGGGAGGCCCTGGGCGGCCAGCCTTTAGGTATGCATTTGAAAGACTGGACTCTCAGTCTTGCTCGGGGAGCCGTCTTGGGAAGGGATCAGGCACTTGGTACCAGGATGCTGCTAAGGACCTAATACACAGCACCTGCTTCTGCCCCTACAGGTAAAAGTATGGTTTCAGAACCGGAGGACGAAGTTCAAAAGGCAGAAGCTGGAGGAAGAAGGCTCAGATTCGCAACAAAAGAAAAAAGGGACACACCATATTAACCGGTGGAGAATTGCCACCAAGCAAGCAAGTCCGGAGGAAATAGACGTGACCTCAGACGATTAAAAACCCAAACCCAAACCCACAGAAACGGACAACATGGAGTAAAACAGAGACAGGGAGAGGAGGGGAAGAAGGAAAAAAAACCCTACAAAACAAAAACAAACCGCGCACACATTCACCGAGAAAGGGAGAGGGGATCAGAGAGCTACGGCAGGCTTCGCAGACTTTGGACAGCGAGGGCGCTGGGTCCCAATCCGAGACCACGCCAGGATGGCAGAGGATCCAGGCTCCTACATCAACTTGCAACCTTCGTCTAAAGAGGCAGCTGAGTGAGTGAGAGAGACAGAGAGAGGAAGAGAGAGGGAGGGAAAGGGAGAGAGAGAGGGAGAGAGAGGGAGAGGGAGAGAAAGAAGGAGATCTCCAGATCCAAATGTGGTAGAGCTGAAGGCGCACTCTGACAAGGAGAGCTGTCAGTCAATCGCCAAACAGGGAGACAAGATGATTGGCAGGTATTCCGTTTTTCACAGTCCACTTAAAAAATGATGATAATGATAATTTTTAAAAAACCAACCCAACCAGGCACAGGACTTTTAATTTTGCACTTCGCAGTTTTCCCCCAGTCTTTAAAAATAATTAGTTATAACAAGCGAAATTCCATATCTAGCCTCATCCCACACCTGTTTCAAAAACTTGAATTGCATGTAGCAGTTGTTGGGCGAATGGTGTCTAAAGACAAAATGAATTGTAATTTTATTTTCCTTTTAAAGACAGGTTCTGTGTGTTTTTTATTTTTATTTTTTCCGAGAAATGTGCAGTCTGTAAACACTTTTTGATACCTTCTGATGTCAAAGTGATTGTGAAAGCTAAATGAAGTAGGCTCAGCGATAGTGGTCCTCTTACAGAGAAACGGGGAGCAGGATGGGGATGGGGGTGGTAAGGGAGGGTGCCCACCAGAAGAATCAGGATTTGTGCTAGGGGAAAATAAAACATAAATTAATTCTATTTCTTGGACATTCCCTTTCCTTACATTCTGAGGCTCAAAACCACCAAGTTAACTTTTCCTTGTAGTGGTTGGAGAAATTGGCTGATTTCAACCATTCATTGTAAGGGCCGTTCAAAATTTTAAATCTATGTATTGCAAAAATGGAAGGACTGTAGTTAGCGGGGATGATGTTAGTGTGGCCAAGGACATGTGGCAAGTTTTCAAGCACTGAGTTTCTCTTCCAAGACCATAGACTTACTAAAGAGAGCGACAAATGCTTCCTTAATGTCTTCTATACCAGAATGTAAATATTTTTGTGTTTTGTGTTAATTTGTTAGAATTCTAACACACTATATACTTCCAAGAAGTATGTCAATGTCAATATTTTGTCAATAAAGATTTATCAATATGCCCTCAGAGTAGTCGTCTTGGGAAACTGAATTGGATCTTTACAAAAAAGTACCTCTATGATTTGAGTGTGGTCCTTTCCCAAATGGGCTCAAGAAATCCTGGCTCCCCACCTGCAAATGGGCCGTGTTGTTGGCTTCCGGGGACATGTTAAAGAGATATGAAAGTAGAGAAGGGAGTTGATTAGGATAACTAAAGTCTTTTAGAAAGAGAGAAAAAGTTTTTTTCAAGCAGACTTTTGCCTGTAGGTTGCATGCCCTACTGGAGGGGGTTCCGTTTGAACTTCAGATCCAAAATTGGCACTTATCTTTACCTCTGTTTTTTTTTTTTAATTTAAACATATAATTATGACTTGAAGAACATTCTCCCAGTATTGGGAAAAACACTTAGCGGAATCAGAATCCTGGGACTTCTAAACTTGGTTTCTGACTTCAAAACCCCTTAAGTACAAGTCTCCCCCACCCCCTCTCCCTTCTTTCCTTCCTTCCATTCTTTCCTCTCTCCCTGGCCCCAGTCTGCCAAAGGTGATGGGATGAACCCAAAGGCCTCAGGAACCTTATAAGGCAAGCATTTTGAGAAAGCTTCAACTCTTAATTTTAACATTAAAGAAAAAGTTGTAACCATTCTTGGAGGAAACTTAGCTTTTCCCTTCCTCCTTCCCCCTTCTGGGGGTATGAGGTTGTTTTTGCATGCTTCATTTGCTTCTTATCCTGATAGGCTGCATTAATCAGTTTTATTTCCATTGATAGAGAAACCTCGTCTGTTCTGTTCGAGCTACAAAGCGTCCTGCGAGCTTTTGTGAAAGTGCAAATCAGTTTAAGCAATTATCATACCAGGAATATGAAGGGGAAAGAGGAGGCCCTGCCCAGTGGTCTCCTTTAATCTCTTAATCCATGGATCCAGGGGGGCTGCCTGGACATAATTTAGGACAATCTCCCCACCCTTTACACTGTGATAAGGCCAAGTTACAATGCAGGGCAAAAATACAAGCTTTGTTAACATCCTGCCTTGAAAAGTTAAGATTAGACATTCTGTGCACGTGTGGGGACTATAGGGCACTATGGAAATTTTCTTTCTGTTTTTCCTCCCCTCCTCAAAAGTAGAATTCATTCTCCATCTCTCCCCCATCCACCCCCCATCTCTGCTTGTCTCCCCACTTTCCCTCAGTAGACCTGGTTGCTCATAGTGCCTGTGCATAGACCCCTCTTGGAAAGTGTGCCATGCCAGGGTGAGGGGGTGGGTTTAAGGGAGACCCCCCACTGGCTTCTTGCAGGGACAGGTGCAGCCATGGTATCACCGAAACCCAAGTGGTGCTTTTGGCCGCTTGGACAGCAGGACTCTCAGTGACTGCTAGCTGTCCCTTGGCAGGCCGGCAGTGTTCTCGAAAGGCATCTCTTTCACTTGAACTAGTCCAGGTTACCTTTTCTTTCCACCTACCTTTCAAACCCAGAATGCCTCACACCATGGAGCTCTCTCCCAGTAAAATTTACACTTGCCTTTCCAGAAAAAAAAAATCTCACCTTGGTTTATGGCTAATTTCTGTAGAAACCATATATTTTTTTTAAGTGCAAGAAGAGGGGGCAGTGGTGAAGATTTTTTTTTTTTTTTTTTTTTTTGGTAAACGTCCTATGTAGTGTAACAGCAATAAAATCATCAGAGAATACTATTAGCTTTGAGGAAAAAAAAAAAAAACTAAAAGCTTTATTACAAACCAAGCTTTGAAAATAGGGGGGATTAGGTGGCTGAAAGGGTCCCACAATGGTAAGAAGAAAAGGTTTCATGCTAATGAGGTTAATGCCCTTTGTATCTCCGGCCTCCACATCTTCATTACGCGCTATCTCCGGCTGCACGGAGCGGCTCAGAGCGCTGCAATCCACTCCAACGCCCCCCTTCCCGGCCCAAAGAAGGATTTGATAGCAGCTCTGTTCAAACTAGATAATTATATCTTTTCAAGTCGGAATTAAGATAAAGAAAGTGAAGCAGAGGCGGCTCGCCTTGATCCACTGCAAACAAATTTGGCGCACTTTCGAGTCCTTCCCCCCGCCTCAAAAAGGCAGGACAGTCAGCTTATTAGCCGCTCGTTTGCTTTATTAATTCATCTATTTAAAGTGGCAGGATTAGAGCGTCTAATGTGGACGCGGGCTGCCGTGGCGCTGAGGAATATAAATATTTGCGAGATGCCATCCCGCGATGACTATCTGGGCGTGGGGCGCCGCGCAGGGTGCGCGGGACGCGTGTGCTCTAACTGCGTCCCCTTCCCAGTATGCGCGTGCTAGGCTGGAGTCTTCTGGGAGCTGTATGCCCTCTCCTGTTACATGGGTGCCAGGCCTGAGTGCTCCTGGGCAGGGCTCTTTGGGTACCTTGGGCCGGACTCTGCGTTCCTTCCAGCAAGGGGCTAATTGCATGCATGTTGCCATGTGGTTTTGTGACCCGAACAGGGATGTAGGTCACGAGTTTGATCCACGTCCTGTTTCCTTGTTGGTTACTTGTGGGCCTTTCCTGTGCACCCCCTGTGTTCAGGGGATGTTCCAGAGACGTGGGTTCCTAGTTTGGGTTGCCCGGAGAGGGTCAAACTGAATATACAAAGCAAGTGGGCTGAGGCGACGCTCTCCTGCCTGGCGCACTTGGGTTCCGTATGCGTTTCTCGCTGGGTAACCTGTTCCTCCGCGAAGGCTGCAGAAACTCTAGGGGTGGCAGAAGCCTTGGACCTGCGTCAGTTATCCTTGCTAGCTCTTGTTCTGGTTGTTCGGTACTCACAGCTCCCTCGACTCTGCTCCTGGCAGCAGAGCCAAACCCGAGCAGTGCGTTGGCCACCGTCGGGAACCTGCCGGGCTACTTTTGTGCTGGGGGCGGATTGTGGCAGCTGGAGAGGCCCGCCAAGCGGGCCGGGCAGAAAGGGAACTCCGGCCTGAGCGTGGCTTTGGAAACCTCGGCTCCTCCCCGTCCCCAACACGAGTTGTAGGAAACAAAGTTGTGGACGCTAGGGCCGACTGGCGAGGGACTCTGGCAGGAAGCCTGGCCAGGGGCCCCCGCTCTGAGGTGGTGGGGATATGGGCTGGGTTGCCCAAGTGTGGGCTGTGGCAAGTCGGTATCAGGTCGAGTTAGGGTGAGGGTCAGCGATCGATCGTGAGCTTGTAGAGGTGTGTGTACTAGTTAGTTGTGATACAACTGTCTGCGGATCCTGGAAATGCAATTGTGTGTCTCACTCGGGACTTGAGTCATTTTGTGTCGGTAATGGTAGAGGGTGGAGGCTGCTAAGGCTAGAGCTACTTGTGTAGATGTTGCGAATGTGCCAAGATGTCGGTCTTTCATTTCCCATGCAGATTGTTTTGAGTTAGGGCAAGAACTTGCATTTGTAGGACTGCGGAGTGCCTATGAAGGTGTGAACATGCAGTTTATTGGATTTGTGTGCCAGGGTCTGGTTGCCCGGTTGAGTTCCGTTGAAGTTCCATCTCCGAAGATGGAATGGCCTCAGGGCCTCAATGTGTGTGACTTGGGGGGACATTTCTCCGTGTTTAGGTGGGAGCTCCTGCGATGATCATCCTAGAGCCCAGCACTAGGGCAGCATTCGTATCTGTCCTGGGGGCTAGGTGCTCCTGTGTCTTGTCAGGAGGCTTGGGGTGTTGTTTCCGTCTTACCTGGGACCCCGAGTTGGGCAAAACCACCGTTCCCCGCCCCCCACCCCCTTAAACTGCGCATTTTTCTAGTTAACCTTTATTATTCCGGCAATCAGCGATTGATTTATTTGGGTGCTGCCACCCGGCAGCCGCGGGTGGGGCAGAGGATGCGGGCCTACAGCTATGGGCCACCGCGCCCGGATACAGAACTGCGTTGGCGTCCGCGGTTCGGCCCTCTGATTTATTTTCCCCACTAACCAGCCCCGTAGCGAGCGGGGAAGTGGGAGTTTTGAGAACCCTCTGACCCCAGCCTTGACCCCGCTCCAGGAGGCAGCTTCTCCCAGCACGACCCTGTGCACCAGGAAACCCGAGGCAGTGCCACACTTGAAAGCGAAAGGTCCATTCATCAGCCGCGCCCCAGCGTCTAATTGGCCTTTTGTTTATTAGTGCCTGTTGCCCGGCGGGGGGAACTTGGGAGGGCCCTGGGGCTGCAAGTCGGGGTGCCTGGGGTGGGCAGAGGGCCAGTGCCGGGAGCCAAGGTCTCTTTAAAGCAAAGGCGCGTCGCACTCCTCCAGGGGGGCGCCAGAGAGCGCCAAAGATCACTACCACGTGCGAAAATGCGCTCTCGGAGGTTGGTCGCCCTGCGATCTGGCCTGGTCCTGGACCTGGAAAGCCCATGGCTTCCTCCCTGCCCCACCTCCACCTGCAAACCAAACTCTCCTCTCTCCTCCGATTGCAGGTCCGCCTTCCTGCCTCTCCCTATTTTCCACCGAGGCACGCTGGTTTGGGGCTGAGTTGGTCTCACATCCTGCCCTTCTTCATGCATCAAGTTCATCTTCCTTGTCAGCTTCTTACCCAAGAGAGACTCTGGGCTACCCTCACCAACTAGGCACCAACGGGCACTGTCATGGCACTCTTCTGCTGAGTGAGGAATTGAGAGAACTTTTGGCATAGCCAGGGAGGTGGGAGTTTCCCCAATTTTCATGGATGGGAGGGAAAGGAAGACCAGTTCTCCACCACTCCAAATTCCACCTCCTAGATTCCTACGTCGGATTCAATGTCCAATTTCCAAACCTAACCTCCCAGTCCCCCTCTCTACTCCACCCTCTCTGCCCCTCCACACACCTGCCAGAGGAGCCCTAGAGAAAGCACAGGGGTCCTACCAGAGGCCCAAAGGCCAAGACGCACCTGAGGGGCCTTGGAGATGCCCAGGTTGGCATGGGATCGCTTTTGGAAAAAGAGCAAAAAGGACCAGCTTTGCCTGGTACTGGCCTGACCGCCAGCAACCTCTGAGATCTGGGTGCCTCAGTCAGGCCCCAGACTGCCACTGCCCCCAGCAAACTCCAGGCCCTATATATAGCCCGGGTCTCTATAACCCTGGCTGGACCCTGACGTCAGGAAGAACTTGATCTTGCCTGCTTCACTCCTGCTTCTGAAACTGATCCTTGAAATGAGAGAACAGACTCTACACAATTCCCATGGCCTTGACATAAGGTACAGCGATAAATATACACCACTAATGAGCAATTACCATATAATCACCTTCCAATTAGCTCGCATAATGATGAATTAAACATTCTAGCAGGCGGGATTAGGTTTCTTACTTTGTATATTATTTACGAAGGCTATAGCTTCTGCAAAGAACCAAATATCAAATTAGATGGGGGAATTTTCACTTGGGGGTAATTATGCGCTCAGGCCAGCGGCTGTGTTCTGGTCACTTGTCAAATGAGGTCTCCTGCAAGGTACTGACTGGTTTATTTTCCCTTTTCCTTCTCTCTTTAGTTTGCAATTGCCTTTCCTTTTCCCTTTTACCACCCTGGGCTGGGTGGGACACTGGGGGCTGGGTGATGACTAGGTGAGGTTTGGGGAGGGACCTCAGTCTTGCAAGGAGGATGCCATGCGCTGTAGGCATCCAGGCCCTCCCATCATCTCTTTGGGGTCCTGTACTCCCTGGTCTCTGGTCGCATTTCTCCAAGCCCAGGGTGGGCGCTCGGTCGTTCCTGGGGGTCTCTTCGCTGCAGTTGCGACCCCAGAGCAAAAGCGGCGGCTCCGTGCTGCTGCAGAGCCTAGGGCCAGGGGGCTACCCACTCCCTCTACCGCGGGCTTCCCACCGCGCCCGGGGCGCCGCCGCCTGCAACCCCTGGCCTCCTGGAGGCTTCCTGCGGTCTTTCCGACTTTTACCCCCACTCCCACCCCAGTAACAGCGAGAGGAAAGGTGGCGATGGGGGGACAAGGAAACAAACAACAAACCTCAGCCCCGCCCGCAGCCACCTCTCTTGTTCGGAAATGAATTTTGGCAAGAGATTAGTTCCTAATCTGATCTAACGCGGCTGACATTTGGGAAGAAGATGAAAATGGCAGCTCAATTTCATTCTGAAACGGGGTCACTTCGCGGGGCTCTGCTCCCCAGAGAACGTGGACGCCCCTCCCCCACTCTCCCCTTAACCAGAGGAACTGGCTTGGAGCTGGAGGGGCGCCAGCGCTGGAACTGCCCCAGCCCCCCACCCCGGGGCAGGGGCTAGACCCTGACCTGCATCGGTTGAATGTCGCGGGTAGGAAGCTGAATGGGTCGGGCAACTCTGTTCTCTGCCACCTCCTTTCAGTACATTTGCTTGATCAGAATGGGGGCTCCTGAACCCCCATCCGGACTCTTCATGCTAGAGAATCTCTTTCTTGTGGCAGGCTCATGGAAGATAAAAAAGTTTCAGGAGAGATCAATGAAGTAATTAAAATGCAATGTCCCCAAGGCCTGCCCGTTTCTTCCCTTGTGTTCTTGGGGCAGGTAAAACTGCATCTAGAGCTGGATGGCTAGCCTTGGTAGAAGGTCTGGCTTACTAGGAAGACATGGATCTGGTGATAATACTTCTTGCACTGGCTCCAGGAAGCTGCAAAGTCCTGGGAGGTAGGAGCCAGGCCTCCTTGGAGAGAGAGGTTCCCTTTCTCCCCAGACCAGTTCACACTGCAAACCCAGAAGTGGGAGGGCCATGTTCTCCGTCACCCAGCAGGCCCCATAGTGCCCAGTCTCTGCCCTCAGCTGGGACTGTGCCAGTTAGCGATGGCTTCATCCTGGGTCAGGTGAGAGGGGGAAGGTGGAATTGATTGTTAGGGGACCTGTTTACTCCCTGGATCCTGTCCTTCAGGGAGGATTCCTGGAAGCCTGGCACTTCTGAGGGGTGCAGGGCCTGATATGGTAGTTGAAGGCATTGTCTTCAGTGCAGGCCAAGGAGCAGGGAAGAATGTGTGCCTGAATCCCTGCCAGTGAGCATGGTAATGCAGAGGGCTCTGTTCCTGACTTTGGCCTGGAACCTTGCGTGCTGGTGTCCACAGAGGCATGAGTGGCTGTACCTGAATGTGCTTGTACAGCACGTAGCTTTCAGCACGTGATCACATACTGTGTATATAAGTGTGCATGGGGCACATAGTTACTGCAGCCTGTGCCATGTATCCTTTCTTCTGGGTGGAGGGTTGCTGTGGCCTGGCAAGTGACATCTGGATTTCAGTGAAGCACCCAGACTCAGCCTGTATACAAGCTGTAACTTTGGCAGGGATGTCTGGGTGTTGGATGTGATGTTCTAAAAAAAAAAAAAAAAAAAAAAAAAATGCTTTTATTATTGAGAATCAGCTTTTCTCTGAGCAGTCTCACCTTTACTGGTGTACCCCTAGCTGAGGACTGTTCCTGCCCCTTCCAGTATGGAGGATTTAAATAGCAACCACCACTGCCATCTGTGACCTTCAGGATTCCTGGACATCTTGCCAAGGCTGGTAACCACAGGGACCTTTGCACTTGTGAGTGAGGCTGAGCAGCTGGAAGTGCACATGCACATGTTTGGAAGTGTGTAAGTGTGAACATTTGAGTGTGTGGGGATGTGTGGCACAGGTTTAATGGCATAGTGAGGCATAACTGAGCATGCATTTCCCCCCCATTTGTTGTACTAGACACGGAATCCAGGAATGATCTGCCTCTGGACTATATCCCCAGCCCATTTTTAATTTTTGTTTTGAGATAAGGTCTCCCCAAGTTGCCAGGGCTGGCCTCTCACTTAGGCCTCCCAAGTGGCTGGGATTACAGGCATGTGCCACAGTTCCTGTCATGACCAAGCATGTTGGTCAATAAAGTGCATGGGGAGGTGCTGGCTTTCCTGGCAACTTTGTCGACCTGCCCCCTTGGTCAAGGTAGTCTGCCTCTGCAGGGCTCACCACATCCCCTTCCCGCTCCCCCCACACCACGTCTAAGTGACTGCAATTATGCTCTTCCACAAAAAACAGAAAGTGGAGTCTAATACTGTAGACCACTTCAAGTGGAAGGCCACTGCTTTGTTAAGTAAATGATGCCACACAATTCAGATGTTCTTCTCCTACTTGTATAGGAACAGCACAGAGGGACTTCTGCACCCCAGGAGGGGGCTTCCAATGCTGAGGTTTAAGAAAAGCCAGAACACTGTAAAGACCCCTCTTCTCTGCCCACACCCCTTGCCACCCCATACCCTGCTCCCTCAAATCTCAAGCTTTCACAGCTGATAAGGAGATTTTTAGAATATGCTATAGGTCAGTCCTGTTTGTCCCAGCCCCAGGAGGGGACAGAAAGAGGTTGTGTGTTGGCCTGTGTGTATTGTGAGATGTGTGTGCCATCAGTTGTAAGTGTAAACCCCTGGAAGAATAGTCTAGAGAGGTCACTCATTTCTCACCCCCTTGAAGGAAATAGGTGGGCCAGCATCCGACCTCATGAGCTCTCAGGAGCTCTCTCCCTCTCCTGGTTTCTGGCCTCACACAACCATTGCTTTTGCTCTGACACCTACTATGTGCCAGCGCTTCACAAATATGATGGTGGTTCTATCCCCCTGCCCACACCACAGGTCAGGTCCTTGGCATCTGTCCTTCCTACCACTATTCTCATGGGGCTTTCTTTCTAGTGCAAACTAGAGGAGCCATGGAGAAAATGTGGGGGATGAAGAGAGAGAGCTCTATGTTCTCTCTTCCCCAGGCCCCTGACTTGCTCTCTCCTACCAGTGAAAGGGACCAAATAAGATAGGATCTGCAGTAGGCCCACCTGGACCCATGTACTGTCTGCTGTTCTGTCTGATTGTGGTCTTCACCCATGTCTCCAAGCCTGTGCTCTGCTTGCTTGGAGCCAGGGAGGTAGCTGTGCCCAGCAAGAGTGGAAGACAGACCCCCCCCTGCCCCTTCTCTGGATGTTCTTTCTTCCCTCCCTCCCTTCCTTCTTTCTTTTCTCCTATCATATCTGCCTGCCTGCCTGTCTGTCTGTCTATCCATCCACCCATCCATCCAACTTATAGAATTTATTACACAAATACATTCATATATATGTGATTAATTATAATTATTGTTTACTACAGGAAAATATTTGAAGCAATTGAAATGCCCATCAGTAGGAAATTGGCGAAATAATTTACCTTAGGATTGGGTGTTATGCATTAGTTGAAAAGGCAGAGTTCATGTTCTAAAATGGGAGTTCCTCTCAGATATGTAAATGTTAATTAACAGAAGCAAAAAGAATGTGCAAGGAATATCAGGAGTGTGATAGAAATACATACAAGGTGTTTGAATTCATTGGAACTTGCCCATAGTCTTTTTAGGAGGAGACAACAGGAAGTGGTAAGTGGATTCCATAGTCTGTTCTGGAAGCAGAGGTGTGGTTTCCAGCTCCCTCAACACCTGGCTCCAACCCTCCAGATTCAGGTCTGTCTTCTTGAATGCTAATGTTGCCTTTGTGACAGGGACATGATATGGAGGCTTAGGATCCTGGAGGTTCCCTCCAGTGCTCAGCAGGCCCATCCCCTGCTCTAACCACTGTACTTCTGTGAATGCGATCCAAGGTGGCACTGGCTTAGTTCCAGAAGTTGGCCAGCCCAACTTTTCCTCCATGAAAGAAACCTATAGGAAGCCTCCCCGGAGGTCCACAGCCTGGGTTTGGAGGTTTCCAGTGCTGAGAAGCTCAGTACCTACCAAAATTGCTTTGTCTTTTCTGAAATAGCCTTGAGTAGGCTTTTCTCTGAAGTCTGACCTGGCGACATGACAGTTGTTTGAAACACTCCCTCTGCCCACTCCCTCTCATTATTATAAACAAACGAAACATACAAAAAATACAAACAGTGCAGGTAGTGTAAGGTACATACCTAGCCCATCTTTATCATACTGTCAGTGAATTGTGTCCCCTCTCCAGGTTTATATATTGAAATCCTAACCCCTAGAAATGCAGAATGTGACCTTATTTGGAGAGAGTGTCTTTATAAAAGTAAGCAAGTTAAAATGCGCTCATTGGAGCAGTTCCTAATTCATTATGACCAGTGATCTTAGAAGAAGAGGAAATTTGGACACAGACAGATATGCACGCTAGATGATGAGAAGACTCCATCCTGGAAAGTTACCCAGGGCTGGGAAGAGCTCCAGGGCCTCTGGGAAGACCAACACTGCTGACACGCCGATCCTGGAGTTCTAGCCTTGTGAGAAAATAAATTTCTGGTGTTTAAGCCACCCCGTCTGCTGTGCTACTTAGTTCTGGCAGCCCTCGAAAGTTCATACGAATTATCTGCTCAAGGTCAATCTCGTTCTGTTTGCACTTCCTGGGCCTTCCACATCTCAGGCTATTTTGAAGAAAATTCCAGACATTATATCTTTTCTCTACTAACACTTTTAGGATATATCTTTAATAGAATGCTTCAAAAATGTTAACCACGAAACCACGATTCCTTAATAATTTGACCGTCTATGAGGTAGGCAAGGCACCGATTTGTGAGGGGACTCAGGTCCGGCCAGCCTGGGCTCTGGACTTTGGACTCCTTCACAATTCAGCTTCCACTTTCCTTGAATGTGAGGGTCTTGTGGATCCAGGTGAACCAGACTCGCCAGCCCCAGACCCTGGGAAGGAGGATCTGGCTCTGCCTTCATGCTGCCACACCCCCGGTTAGCCTGTACCATAGTGACGCAGTGAGAACACCTGTAGGTTCTCTGAGTCTCATTAGGCAAGATGTTCTCAGAAATTTCCAGAAATAGCAAATGCTTTGTAGAACTGAAAAAAAAAATATATATGCAATCCTTCTGCTGGCTGGGAGGTATGAGGGCATGAGACAAAATATCCGTTCTGCCTGTTTGGAAACCTCCATGATAATGGACCTGAATCAAAATGAATGAATAAGATGAGTGAATAAAAATCATTTTAAGAGCTGGCTCTTGCGTGCCATGTACTTTCCACGTAATGTAGTAGCTCTCATATCAATACGGTGAAGGCAGTGTCATAGGATTATCCCCACTTTGCGGATAAGAAAATAGACCAGGAAAGTTTTTTTGCCCAAGGTCTCAGAGCAGGAAGTGGCTGGGGCAGTACCTGATTTGAGGTGAGCTGTGACCTGAGGGCTCATTCTCTCTATTCTCAAAACCGTGCTTGTGCTCCTGTGGCCCAGGCTCTGAACTGAGCTTTTCACATGTCCCGTTTCATTTACTCTTCGCAGCATCTCCACGGGGTGGATTCTGGGCGCACGCCCATGGTACAGACGAGGACACTGAGCTCATGAGTGATGGGATGGCCTCAAGGGGCCAAGGTCAGAAGTGGCAGAACTAGGTCAGGAACTAGGTCTGCCTCGCTATAATGTCTAGACTCTTAACCCCAAATCCTTTATCTAGAACCTTCCGTGGCTCAATCAAATGTATCAGCTGTGACTCAGGGAGGGACCTCCCGGTGACATCAGGAGATAGATAGGAATACAGTTATGGGCCTGTGTGCTTCTTCCCTAAGATGTGACTGAGGAGGCAGCTTGGACACAGGGGGAGCCATCAGCACAGGTTGGTGACTCCCTCCCCACCCCGGGAAGGAGACACTCAGCAGAGGCAAACAGGCTCCCCATCTCCTCCTCCTCAGCTGTGCTGAATTGCTAAGTAATTACACCCATGGCAGCTCGGCTGCACCCTCAGCAAATCAGGTGCTGATCTGAAGGTGTAATTAAGCAACAGTGAGTGCAATTAGCAATGGCGAGTGCCTTCCCTCGCTGGTGGGGCAATCACGGGTGAAGAGCCTGTTCAAAGACCTGGTAGATGCCCCCGGTCCCACCCTATTCTAAGCCTTGGCAAAGAGATACCTCAAAGCCAACTTCTGTTGGGTTTCTAAATTTTGGGGAGAACCTTCGGTTGTGTCAGGGTGCTAAACATAATTAGCATTCTTGAGGAACAAAATACACACAAGCCTGCTATTGTTTTCTTAATTATACGTCTTCAGATATAAAACAATCCCTTGGTGTTGGTGATGTGTTGATTAATTACCCCAAACAGTTCCTTTTGAAAGTTAGGAAATGTGTCTCTTGACCTCCTTCTCCATTTCACAGGAGCCAAGCTGGCCGGGTTCCTCCTTACTGGGCCCAAAAGGAGGAGGAGCAAGGGATACCTTGGGCAGGGGGGCCAGGCTGGCTGGCAGGCATTTGGGGGCCTTGCTGGACTTGAGGTGCTAGTGAGCGGTGCTGGGTGATTCCCTGGGCAGACCCAGGGAAGCCAGGTCTGCAGCCTGTGGGGAGGGACCCGTGCTCTCCTGGGTTGGTGGGGTGATGTTGGAGCCAGGTGGTATGCCCTGGTAGCTCAGTGAGCATCCTCATCTTGCCCCTCAAGCCTTGGAGAAGCAGGCCATGGTCAGGCAGCAAGGGGCACATGCCTGGCCTGAGAGGGTCCACAAGGCTGAGCCAGGAAGGGCTTTGTCAGGTGTGTATAAATAACACTGTGGGTGCTGAGGGCGAAGGACAGGCCCCTGCAAAGAGCTCTGAAGGTGTGTGTGTGCATGTATGTGTGTAAATATGTGCATGGCTGTTTATGTGTGTGTGTGCACGCACATGGGTTCTATGTATTTTTGTGTGTGCATGTATGTGCATTTGTGCATGGGTGTGTTTGTGCATGTTGGGGATATATGTGTGGTGTGTGCATGTGTGTGTATAAGTGCATGTATACACAGGCGTGTATAGGAGTATATGTGTATAGGTGTGTGTATTTGTGTGTTATGGGTGTGTGTATGCATAAATGAGTGTGTGTTTGGGGGTGTGTGTGTTTGTGTGTGTTGGGGCAATGGGTCAGGATGGGTTTTCTTTGAAGTGCCAGGTTTCAGCCATTGCTGACTCGGGCCTGGAGTGTCTACCTCTGTCCCTGTCCTGGGGACATGCTCCTTGCCCTTCTAGGGCAGGCTCACACTCTCCGTGCCCAGGAAGTGCTTGTGGGGCCTCTCCAGCATAGAGGCTGCCATCATTGCCCCATCCTGGCGTCCCATGTGGTCACCTCTCTCCCTTAGGTCACAAGACTGCAGGTGGGAGCGGAGCCAGGCCTTGTCCATCTCTGCTGCCCAGCATTGCCACTTCCCCTGGGGCTGCTCAGTGCTCCTGTCCTCTCCTGCCCCCTCTCGCAGCCCCGCCTTCCCCCATCTCTCCTCCCTGTCACTTCTGCCTGTCTGTGTATTTCTCTGAGCATCTGCCTTTTCTGTCTCATTACTAAAAATATTTGAGATGGCCCCACAGGGATTATACTTAAACTTAATTAATGATACATAAGAGGTCTAAACACATTAAAATGTACAAATAAGACAGTAAAAAAATCCATACTGGGGAAGCCATAAATAAAATAGTCAAGACCGGGGGAAAGTTGGCAGGAGACATTTTAGATCTTATCGTCTCTGCCTTGCGGTGACAGCGATCACGGCCAGCAGTCATGGAATGTGCTTGGTGCTGGGCTCTGAACTTCATGTGTATCATCTCATTTCAGCTTCTTGCTAATATCCCCAGAGCCAGGAGCTCTCGTTAACCTCACTTAAAAAATGACCACACTGGACTCAGAGTGGTTCAGTGTCTTGCCTGAGGTCACACAGCCAGTAAATGACACAGCAGGGATTTGACCAGAGATGTCTGGTCTTTGGAGAAGTTCATAAGCAGGCTGTACCAAAGAGTGACAGGCTGGGCCCCTGGGAATGTGTGCTGGGGGGGAAGGAGAGCTTACTGGGAGCTCTTGAGGAGCAGGATGCTGAGACGAGTGGAGAGGAAGGAAGGAGGAGGGTCACCTTGATGACCCAGGAACATCGAGAGGTCAGTGAAAACCAGAGAAGAGAAGGCGTGACTCAGGCAGCCCTGTCAGGAGGGCATGGGAGCCAGCAGACCTGGGCAGAGGCGCTGGGAGGTAAGGTCACCTCAGGGTTCTGGTAACCCCAAGAGGAAGCAGAGTCCCTGTGTCCCCTCCCCAGTGGGAGGTCTCTCCAGGAGAGGAACACAGCCTTGTCTTGGGCACACCTGGTTGCCCCACTGACCGGCTTGGATTTCAGGAACGCCAGATAACAGGCTGGGAGCCCTCCCCAGGGAGGGGCCTGTGTGCGCCGATTCTCTGGCCAGGCCCAGTCCCCTTAACTGGCCACCAACCAAAAAACTACTTACCCTCCCAAGAGCAAGTGAGGGAACTGTATACCCGTGGGGTGCAGGGGCGCTGGGAAGCGAGGCTGCTGCGTGGTGGGAAGATGGGGTGGGGCGTGCGGCTGTAGAGAGAAGAGTCTTTCAGGAGGAAAGGAGAGAAAGTGTTGGTCTCAGGGGGAGAGTTGAAAGCCGGGGCTTACAAGGGGAAACAGGATCACTTCCTGCCCCCTGCCCAGGGCAAGTCTTGGGAAATCTCTTAGCAACGTGCGTTTACCAATCTTAGCTGAAATTATTGACTTGGGCAAGACAAATGACCGGGAGACCCAGCTGCTGGCTCCTGGGGATGAATGAAGGCCCATCCTAATGGCCCCTCGCTCATTCTGGCCTGGAAGCATCCGAGGAGCTGGCTTGTAGAGTCTAGTTTTCTTGGCACCCAGAAGCCAGCTTCCCACCCTGGCTCAAAGGTCACTTGGGCTATCCGGGCCACTCAGCTCACCTACCTGCTGTAAGCTGCTCAGCCTCGCTTCTTCAACCACAAACGAGGGCAATAAGAAGACCTACCACACGGTGGTTGTTTAAATGAAGTGAGCCGAGTACGCAGCAAGATTTCAACGCAAGGCACTCTGAGTGCTCCCAGCCACCTGGGGAGCAAGGCCATTACATTACCAAGAGTTCAGCTTTCTCTTGACCTCGCTCTGCTGTCACCCAGCCCTGTTGTCAGACAGTGTCAATTTCTGCAGTGAGATGAACCCTGGGTCAGAGCCAGAAGACACGAATCCAGCTCCAGCTCTTTGTCTGTATGACTTTGGGCCAGTTCCTTTCACTCTCTGGGTTCAGTTCTTTCACCTGGGCGGCGGGGGAATGGACCAGGGAGTGGCCTCCTGGGCCTCTGAGCTAGGCCTGGCAGGATGGATCCTAAGCTATAAGGAAGATCTCAACGAGAAGGGAAAAACCTTTCCTCCCAGCACAACTCAGCCTGCGTCCTGGGGCATCTCCGCTGCCATGCAGGCTTTGTCTGAGACGGGTGGAGACGATTCCTTCCTGTGATCTGACCAGGCCTAGCCTCTGAACACACGCAGCCCTGGGATGCAGGGAGCTGCTCCCCTGAGATGTCTTTGTAGAAATCATTGCTCTGTGCCCCTGCCCAGAGTGGGGTGTGCTTGGTGATCTTGGAGCAGCTGAACCCTGGACTGGCACGGCCAGACTTAGCAAATAGAAACATAAGATGCCCAGTTAAATTAGAAGAGCTCTATTGGATTGTTGTAATTTATTGACAAAAGCTGAACATAAGACATCTATTGTGGACCACCTTGACATCCCATCCAGGACACGGAACACATCTAGCAAACACGGGACACATCTTTGTATCCAGGATGCCCGGCAACACTGCTCCCAGAGGCACCCAAGTCTGTGACATTTGGACTGAAAACTGCAGAGAAATTCTCAGCTTGGAAAACAGGCAGGTCACCTGAGGGAGTTTTGGGGAAAGAGGAGAAACGGAGGAAAAAGGTCCAAGGTAGGTCCTAGGGCTTTGCTGGAGGAGGGGGCCTGATTGCACTAAGTCCCAGAGATGATCCCTTGTCTTCCCTCAGGGAGAAGTGCCCAGCAGCCTGCTTACCACACCACTGACCTGTTACTTTGGGGGCAGCTGCCTGGGGAACCATTGCTACTCCAGCATGGAGAAGGGAGCATGGGAAGGACCCGGCTCAGACTCCACTTCCTGCCCCTGTGCTCCAGCTTGGATCAGCCTCTTCCTAATTCTTTGTTCGTCCACCCTCTCAGTGGGCAGCGGGACCTCGAGCTTTGCAAATGATTAAATCGAGGCCCAGGGCGATTCTGCGAGCACCTCTAGGATGTTTGCTGTGGAACTAACAAGAGGCTTCTATCCCCCCCCCCGTGAGCCATGCTGGACAGGTCTCTCCGGCCCCATGGGGCTGGAGCCTGTGCAGGGTGTGTGAGGGCTGGAGGTGGTACCACAGTATATAGGGAACTGACCAAGCTGTGTGACAGGGCTGAGGTTGTTGAGTTAATGCAGGAAACAGCACCTTGCCCAGTGCGTGGACTACACGCAGGGGCTGGGAAGGATGTATTTATACTGTCAAGTGAAGCTCTGGCTGCCTTTATCTCATGCACATTTATAAAGCAGTTTTGATGAACCAGGCGCTGTGCTAGAAGCCAAGGGGATTCTTGGAGCAGGTATTGAGCACTTATTGTCTCCAGGGAGCTGCTGACAGGCTGGGAAGTCAGGGAGGGCTTCCTGAAGGAGGTGAGGTTCCGGCTCTGGGCTAGCTTCCAGCCCAAGGCATACTCTTTAGCATGCTGAGCTTTGGGGCATGCTAGCAGGGAGTTGCCTGGTGTGCCCTCAGGCTGGATAGACACTCTTGGGTGGGAGAAGAGGGGAGCAAGTGTCCATCCTTGGCTAGAGTTTTGAAGGCCTGGGGTGACATCAGCTCTTCTTCTGCACTGTGACTTCCCAAAGCCAAGAGGGGAAATGACAGGTCAGACCCAGGTGTGGGCCATCTTGTCCTGGCTGGAGACTGCTCTGCTGAGAAGCTGCCAGCTCCTCCCTAGGTGCCTGCTGTGGCCTTTGTCCCCATGTGTGGGGATGCATAGACCCCCTTCTCATCTTAGGGATTCCACGTGGTCTTTATTTTCATGTGTAGCAGTGATGGATGTTACTACAAAACAACAACAACACAAAACAACAACAACACAAAACAACAACAACAACAACAAACAAAACACAAGAGAAAATGTCAAGAGAAGCCTACCTTCTCCTGCCTGGCTCTTTCCTCTGTTCTTCTGTGTGGACTGACTGACGGAATTTGACATTCCAGGCTCATTAGCTCAGGAGTCGCTTACAACGAGCAGCCTGCTTGGGGAGGAGAAAAGGGCTTTACTTTGGGGTCAGTGAGAACTTTGGCCTCCAGGGAGAAGATGCGGCGGGGCTCACCCCCATTCCCAGGCTCCCCCTTCTGCTCTGCGCAGGCTTCGTCCAACTGGGCTGTGACTCCTTTTCCAGGGAGGGGAGTTTCCTAGGTTCTGGAGGCCAGCCTAGGCCTGCCTCCCCAGTCCATCTCCCAGCTTGACATCTGATGGTCACCTAGAACTCCAAAATTTTTCAGATGGGAAAACTGAGGCCCAGAAAGGTGTGGACAGGAGTGTGGGGTCTGAAATCAGGAAGACGAGGCCACAGAGCCTGCCCCTACGGCTCCATGGCTGGGTGACCTTGGACAGTGCATGCCCTTACCTCAGAGGACTTCGAGAGGATCAAGGTAACACACCTAAGGCACCAGCTCTGGGCCTGACATGGACCGAGGGCTCAGGGCCCCACTTACCCTGTTCCTCTCGTTCCAACTGTGGTTGAGCCCAGAGTGCCTGATTTTCCTGTGTGGCCCATTAGTTCAAGGTGAGGCCTTTTCATAGCCTTGAGTTGTCCAGCAAAAGTCAAGTAGCAAGCAGCAGGGTCGTGGAGCACCCAGGTCCGCTCTGTGTTCCTGTTTTGACCTTCTTCTGAAGCATCCAGGGACTGGGCTTCAGGGAAGCCAAGCTTCAGTGGGTTCCAGTGTCCCCCCTGTGGGCAGCAGCATGTGTCCCTGTCATCACCCAGCACCCACTGAGTTGGCTTTGTAAACGCCTTGTCAGATGAATGAACGGATGATGGAATGTTTTCCCATGGTCCTTTTCTCCAGACCCAGGCTCCTTGAGGGCTCTCTTCCAAGGCAGAAATAAAGCATGAGTTTTGGAGCTAACGGTCCTATTTCCTCATCTGCAGGAGGAGCATCATGTATCCCCTTGGGACGCAAGAGAAGATGTGTTTGGAGAATTTGGCAGAGAGCAGGTGGATCCAAAGAGGGTGCCCTGGCCTCACCCCATCCTACCTGCTGATGTGCCCCCGCTTTGCGGGCACCTCTCCTTCCTCTCTGTTCCTTATGATGCTTTTGGGCCAGGAAGGAGACATACTGCAGTTCTCAGTGTACAGGGAGGAAACTGAGGCCAGAGAGGTAAGTGACTTGGCCACAAAGTCAGCAACAGAGCCAGGGACTCAGGCCAAACCTCTGCTTGCGGTTCAGCAGGCTGACACAAATGCAGTCGCAATGAAACAGCTCAGCAGTTTCTCAGCCCTTTTCTTCACCTGCCCTGGGGATCTGCTGAGCTTTCCTGTTCTGAGGCATGAACAGTCCCCTCAGATAGAGGGCACTTGGGGTTGTCACCCCACAGATTTGGGTCAGGTTCCACAAAAGGGAAGGAGTCCCCAGGCATAGGGTGGGCAATGTGGACAGGGGGGTGAGGCCCCAGGCTGGGGGTCCTGCTCAGGCCAGCGTCCAGGGCGATGTGCTTGATTTCTTCCATGCACCTCTCACATAACCCTGGACAAACAGGCCTCTCCACCTGGCTCAGAGTCCTGGTGATTAGGATTTAATGAGCTGGCTGCAGAGAGCTCAGCGGCTGGGGTCAGTCTTGGAGGCCTGTGGAATGCGCCTCCACCGTGGGCTGGGGCTCTGCATCTTGTGTTTGGGGCCAATCTGATCCTTGTGTATCTATTTGGAACCAGCGAGTCCCCCCAGAGCATTTTATCAGGTTATTTGGAATTAGGAGTTTAACAACCCACAGTGCAGATGTAGAAGGCTTGAAGGAGAGAGAGAGTAAATGAAGTTGGCAAGGGACAGCCTGCAGGGAAGAAAGGCGGAAGTCCCAGGCTGAGTGTTGGAAGAGGGCTTGATGATGTTGGTGACAGCAGGCTGCATCTTCCAGAACAGGAATCCCCCTGTGGTTTACAAAACACTTCCCCCGACATAATTCTACTTAAATTGCACAATGCTGAGAGGTAGACTGGGCCTGCCTTAATATCTTGATTTTACAGACTGTGAAACTGAGGCTCTGAGAGGTGCTGGCTTCAGCAGAGAAGAGCAGCCTTTCACGAGCCCTCTGGTTTTCCTGCCCTCGTTGGGTTTCAGCGGGGTACTGTGGCGCATGCTGGTGGTACTCTGCCCAGATCTTCCTGTGGGAGCCAGACAGAGGGGCAAACGGGCCTGAGAGTGAAGGGCCTATGAGGTGATTGATGGCAGCAGGAGTGGTGTGGGCCTGGCTTCTTTGCCCCAAGTTAGAAGGACAAATTCTGAGGTAGAATTGGCCTCCCGGCTAGAGCTGGGACTTTACCTGAAGTGCCCCTTGCAGGTTTCTGTCCTTCTCTGTGCCCCAGGCCTTCCTCCCAGCTTTGCGGGGTCATTTCCTTAATAAGTCACCAAGTAGGCAAGTGTCACCTCCAGGTCTGTATCTGACCCCTTTCCCCCAGACAGCAGCTGAGGGCTCAGGGCAGGGAGTACCAAGATGGTGACAGAGACGGCATCTGCGGGGGAGGGGAAGCTTTCTTGTCAAAACCTAACATGGGTCAGGGAGTCCTCACTGTAGCTGCGGCTGCACGGGGGTGGGGTGGAGGTCTCCTGAGAACCCGCTCCAGTCTGTTCCAATCTGGTTGAGCTTAGAGAGCTCGGGACAGGGCCACAAACACATGGGGTACTGCCTGGAGTCCCAGAGAGAGATTAGTAGGTGAGCAGGCAGGACATCTGTTACCCCGCCCTCCCCACACCACCGCTTTTCTTTTTTTTTTTTTTTTTTCCCTTGGTCAAACAAGTCTGCTCAGATTAATGGTAAGCTGTAGAAGTGCAATTACACGAACAGCCCCGTAGTTGACACGTTTAACTGGTTTTCATTGTCTTGTAAGGTGGTGAAGGCGGGACCCACTCTGGAAGATTCTTTCTGGTAGTGCAGAGGTGGCCACGGTGATGCAGCATGGGGCACCCTGAGTTCATGCTTTGTCCAGAGGAGTTGACAAGCAGGTGGTTCTACGGTTGGAGGACCATCTGTCATACGGGGAAGGCCATGTGCCAGCACCAGGCTTCCACCCACATCTCAGAACATTTACCGTTAATTTTCGTAGCATGTATGGCTCCTGGGTGACATCCTGAAGGGAATTCGTAGGCAGCGCTTTCCAACTGTTATAGCCCGCGTTTGGGGACTCCAGTGACTCCAGCTTGTCCTGGGGGTCTCTTAGGCACAAACCTGTAAGAGTGAGGGCAGCAGGATGGGTAGAGGGAGATGTTGGGCTGTGGTACAGCAGAACCCAAGGCCCCTGCTGGCCCCATGGGGCCTCTGGAGCTGGGATTGCCCTTCGGAGATGTCCTGAGTGGGGTCGGGGGCTGGGCCTTTGCACTCCCGTGATGACAACTCCCTGGGCGCGGACTGCCCAGAGAAGTGTGAAAGCTTGAATGAGGCAGCTTTCGCCAGCTCAGGGCAAGTTCTGCAGAAGGACTCAGCTGAGGGCTCTGGACAGGGCAGCACAGGGCTGCACAGCCGTGAGCCGGCTGCTGTCTGACCTGTGCCCACTCACCATGTTCTTGTCCCTGTTTCGTCAGATCTTTGGTACAGAGTCATCCAAAGGGAGGAAACGTGCCTCTTCCAATCCCACTTTAGTCAGTGTGAATTTCTGGGGCACTTCTTATACACTGGGCCCTGCAGGCACCATGGAGGCCTGAGTGTCCAACAGGACACCTTCCCTCTCCTCAGGAAGCTCAGTCCTGCTGGACAGTCAGCTCTTGCCTGTGACAAGGGACTGCTCAGAAGGGCTGCTGCCCTCATGGCTCCTGTCACCATGTGCCAGACACTGGGCCAGATGACAGCTCATTTACCCTCATAACAACTCTGGATGCAGGAGGGTATTTTAGCCTCATTTCTCAGATGGCTTTACTGACTCTTCCATAAAGTGGAATAGTAAGTGGACCTCTATCTACGCTGTCTACGAATTCCCTTCAGGATGTCACCCACAAGCCATATATGCTACCAAATTAAAGGAAACATCTTCTGAGATGTGGGTGGAAGCCTGGTGCTGTTGCATGGCCTTCCCCGTATGACAGATGGTCCTCCAACCACAGAACCACCTGCTTGTCAACTCCTCTGGACAAAGCATGAACTCAGGGTGCCCCATGCTGCATCACCATGCCCACCTCTGCACTACCAGAAAGAATCTTCCAGAGTGGGTCCCGCCTTCACCACCTTACAAGACAATGAAAACCAGTTAAACGTGTCAAATACGGGGCTGTTCATGTAATTGCACTTTAGTAAGTGGACAAAATAGGATTTTTAACTCACACATGGTGACTCTAAATTCTGAATTCTCAAGACCCATCCTCTACTGTCTGTGTAGAAATCACTGAGGGATTCTGGAGCTTTCTGCAGGGTGAGGAAAGGAGGACTGGGAAGACAGCCTAGAGGTGGTGGCCCAGGGTCTGTCCTGGCAGCATGTGCTTTCGAGGGGAATGGGGTTTGCACAGAAGCTCCTTAGAAAAGAGGCAGCTCTCGTTGAATCCCTGGCTTCATAAAATTCACCCTCATCTGAGAGTCCACCTAGTTAAGCAGTAGCAGCTTGATGGTTCAATGGAGTCCCCTCTTCTGAGTAGGGGAGGGGCTTTGCTGTCTGCTCCTTTGACTTGCAGTGACCACTGCATCTCAGTAGTTATACCCTGTCTCCACCGCTGCCCAGTGATGTGGTGGTAAGTGTTCAGCAACTTGCTCACCCCATAATGTCTGCCAGTTTCTGGGATAAAATTACTTCTGTCATATCTGATTCAACTTAGCAGCATGGCATCACTGGGGGGCGCATTGGGAAGAGATGAGCTCAATGGGCCAGTGTGAGTTGGCTCTAGGGACCACCAACAAGTGACTTTCTTCTCCAACATCTCTATTTCCAGAGTTGGATTCTGAGAACCAGATTTCAATTTTTCTCATGTCCAGGAAGAGGGATGGTTCTCTTGGCAGGTGATGTCTCACATCGTCGTAATAGGAAGCTGAGGATGTGGATTTCCTTGTGAAAGGCCACTGTTCCCACAGAGTGAACACCTTTCAGTGCCTGCCCTGGGACATCATGCTGTCTACTCACCTCCTTCCTCTGCGTCACATGCTCTGGTCTGGGGCCTATGAGAGGGCAAGTACTTCATAGGGCACTGATCACAGCCGTCATCTGACGGTCCTGAAAGTGACCGAGCTGAGGCAATGACCATCCCAGGCTGGGGAGGTGTAACGACTTACTTCATGTCACACGGGCTGGTGAATGATGGCAGAGCCCGGCCTAAACTTTAGCTTCTGAGGCTCATTCTAGCATTTTCTTCTCTTTTAGGCAGGTTAAAATATCATGAATATTCTAGAATACCCCATCAATTAAAAGCTGTATAAACACCCACATGCCTGGACTTATTTTAATTTAGAAATATTAACTAAACATCATGCCGACATATGTGCAATGTTTTCTCCATTGCTCCCCTGTTGATTTTCGACAGCAGTCGGACACCAGGAGATTTGGGTGGAAAATGGCCCTCTTTGTGAGTGCTTCAGTCCTTCCTTGGCCCGTTCATCTTCTCCTGAGCCTTTCCCCAACCCAGACACTGCTGCAGCCCAGGTCACAGTGGTGGTGGTGGTGGGGGGAGGCAGAGGAAATATTTCAGCCCAAGGTGTTTTAGATCAACAACTTCTTCAGTCAAGATGACAAAAGTATTTATTACAGGAAATCCCTGGCAAGGACGAGCTAATGGTTCTCGGAGAGCAATAAAGGCAAACTCTTGCCGGGAGCATCAGACTTCTGAGGCTGAGCTGCCAGGATCCCGCCAAGGCACCTCAGCATTCCTGCAGGGGGCGGGGCCTGCTCTCCTGACCAGGAAGTCCTGAACAATGGACACCCACCAGTGCAGCCTCTGGTGGAGGGAGATTTATGTCTGTTCTTCCCTCCTGACCTGCTGTCCCCTCACCTCTGGGCTGGAACAGCTGTTATGTTTGACTCCACTTTCAGGAAAGATAAACCTGCCATCTGCCAGACACACCCACACACCTGCCCACACCCTCCTAGCTCTGTGAAGTCCCATCCGGCTCCCTTCCAGCGCAGGAGTGAGGAGCCCGGGTGAATGCTTCTAGAACCTGTCTGATAGGACGTTTAGAAATACCGAGTCCAGGTTCTCGCTGCCCCTTCCCTCAGTGGAATTCAGTAGCCCCTGTGGGGCTGGGGTGGGGCAGGGACTCTCTGAGAAGGAGGCCTGAGCCAGATCATGGGGGGTTCTCGTGATAAATTCCAGAGGCAGCGGGTGTGGATCAGAGGGTCTCCAGCAGAGCAGGCACCTGGGTCACCAGGAGGTTTGTTAAGGAGAGCGCTGACACTCTTACTGGGCCTGAGAATCTGCATTCCCAACACCTCCCCAGGCTGGGCAGTGCCATGCAATGGTTGGGGACGCTCCTTGGAAAGCTGCTGCTGTGGTTAACAGCAGAACTCTGGGGCCGGACTTCACCTCCGAAGCCTCGATTTCATCCTATTCTGTAATGTGGGCTGATCATCCTACCTACCCTGTAAGCAGGGCTGTCCTGAGGATCAAGTGAATTGATATGGGTCCAGCACCTACAGCAGAGTCTTCTTAGTATGACATGTTTGCTAAATTGGTTAAACAAATTGGCAGCCTAAGTGAGAGGTCTCTATTCATTTTTCCTTTCAACGACTTGTTACTGAGCACTTACCCTGAGCTGGAACCATAGTTAGTTGCTATGGTTTGGATGTGATTGCCTGTGCCCTGCCCCCCACAGCCCCCCATGGTTCATGTGCTGGAAGCTTCATTCCCACGGTTTAGCTTAGTTTGGGAGATACAGAGTGCAAGATCAGGAGGCCCCATCTATTTGGCCTCTAGTGAGGACTCTCTGGTGCTGAAGTTGTGGAAACTTGAAGAGATGGGGCCTAGGACAAGGGCGTGGGGGGGCACTGGAAGGGATTAACTAATATTAACAGGTTTTGTGGTGTGAGTGAGTGCTCCGGAGAGCAGATTGTTATAAAGTAAGGTCACCCCATGTGCGTGGCCTTTTCTGCATACAGCTGGCTCATTTTCCATTTCTCTGCCATGTTATGATGAAGTCAAGGGGGACTTCACCAGGGGCCAAATAAATGGGGCTGCCTGATCTAGTACTTTGTTCCAAAACTGTGAGATAAATAAACCTCTTTCCTTTATAAGATACCCGGCCTCAGGTATTCTGTTAGAGCAAGAGAAAACAGATTAACACAATAAGTATGGGACAATAAGGTGGTACAGGAAGCAGATGCCATACTTTCTTATTTTTTTGATAAGAAGCAGTGAATTTTTTTGGTTACGGATGATGCATTTTCCCAGCATGTCACTGTTGGGGCTCTATGTATCTCCCCATAGTCTTAAAAAACAGTAGTATGATCAACATCAGAACTCTGTTCTCTCCTAGTACTTTATCTCCATAGAACCCATCTTGCTCTGTAATCACATGTTCATTTGTGCAATGGCCAACCAGTTGCTTCCTCATGGACTGCATGCTCTGTAAGTGCAGGCTCTGTCTTTGTGGTCATCCTAGCACATAACACCATGCTGGGTATATCATAGCTGATCAATGAAAACTTATTAACTGGATGGGTGGATGGTGGTGCAGTGTAGGAGGACCCAGGCCCACCCTAGCCTTCTCCCCAGTGCTGGAGCAGTTTCCTGATCAGGCCTCCTGCCTTCATTCCTGGCCTCCTAAATCCATCCCCTCTGGCGCTGTGGAGATGGTACTAAAAGCCAGGATTGATCTGCTCCCTGTTCAGTTAACCCCCTTTTCATGGTATCCTCTTTTAAGAACTATTTTCCATGGACCATGTGTTGACTAAATCCCATGTTTTCTGAATGAATTCACATCTCTGTTTGCAAAAATCAAAGCAATGTGGCTACCATGCAGAATGTCCCCTGGGATTGGAGACCTGGGTATGTAGGTCTTTCCATGAGCCAGAGAGACCTGCAGGAGACAGTTGGTCTTAGCTGGTGGGACAGTGTGTCCCCAGTTGAGAATGTCTGAATGTGGGGGGAATCTCTGGAAGCACAGGGGACGGTGTCCTCAATCGCAGGAGAAGGAGCAATTCCCAACAGAGGAGACCAGAGAAACCCAGAGACCCCTGCTGCGTGTCAGTCCTGAGCTGGGCCTGTCCCCAGTGGTCAGGTGTCTTCCATAACTTTGTGTGCTCCGTATATTCGTCAATTCCACGTCTGTGTGAAATGCTATCTTGATTGATTGATATGCTGCTGGCCCAGGTTAAGAGTTCCCCTTTCTCTGAGCATCTTTGGATCTTGGGCAGCTAACACAGTCTAGTGCACATGAGGAAGGTGATTGAGTTTTCCAAGATTTGGGGACCCCAAAGTAGAGGTCATGCTGTGGAGGGGCCAAGTGGCCTACAGCTTGATTATTTGGTAAAAGAGGTCCCCTTGCTCTGGTTGAGTTTGGGGTACACAGCTCTGCCCCTTTCCTCCATTCCCATCCTTCCTGCATCTGCCTATGTGGCCAAGGGTACCCTGGTCATGTCTCCCATGCCATTTATCACTGTGTTAGGTCCTTAAACCCAGTTCCCCTGAGATCTCATGGTGCTGTGCAGGGAGGGTGGGGAGGAGCCAGTGCCCGGATGCATCTGTGTACTTGCTCAGGATCTTGCACTAGATTTAATGCTCTGCTGTTGCCAGCTGGATCATATTTGAATAAGATACCCTGCCTTTTCAGCTTGCACCAGGCCCTGCAAATTATGGAGCCAATTCTGGTGGGAGCATCTTTGTAGAACAAACCCTTGTGTCTCCCTGGAAGCCAGTACCATAAAAATCCAACCATATTGTATATAAAACTGTTAAACAGCAGAGGCTGAGCTGCTGGGCATGCCCTGTGTGTGGCGTGCAGGTGGGTCTGTGAGGTGTCTTATGCGTGACCCAGGAAGAAATGGGGTGTTCAGGTTTTTGCCCAATGGTGAGAGGAGAAAGTGCTGTTACCTGGAATCTCACTCAGGAAGTTGCTCTTCTCAACTAGAGGAAAGGAATCAAATGCTCTCCCAATCTTTATGCCAGAGAGGGACTCCAGAAACAAATACCCAAAGCCAGGCATCTGGCCACAAAGCCTCTAAAACAGAGACAAGCCATCCCATCCCCTTGGGTAATCAGTAATTAGCAGCAGGCACTTTACTAAAAGGATCGGGAGGATGCAAATCTTCCTCAGTAAGCGACTGATAGAGAACTGGCACTTGCAGTAGACTCCGAACAAGTGAATAAGCAATTACAATTAGTGTTCTGCAAATCTCAAGGGTCCTATATACCAGGTGACCAACCATCTGTACGATTAGGGGCTGACCAGGAACCATGCCAGGTACTTATAACAGAGGGAATGTAATACAGGGAATTTGTTACACAGGTGATGTGGAGGAGCCCAGAAGCCAAACAAGGTCACTTCAGTGAAGTACCCTAGGGTTGAGCAAGGCAGGAAGCCACAACCAGCCCAGGCTGGAGAAACAAAGGGAAGAGACAGTTCTTGGAGCCCAGTGTGGTCTGCAAGCCTGCTGGGTGGCAGCTGGGGCTACAGAGGAGCGGGACCCTAGGTCTGTCTTCCCTGATCAGTCGACCTCTCACCGGTGCCTCCCATTAGCTAGTGCAGAAACCTGGGGGATGCAGCTTGTAGTGTGGACCCTGCTGTGATTCAGAGCAGGATAAGAGGGCAGTAAAGATCTGAGCGCAGACAGTGCAGCACGGTCTAGCATCCTAGCACAGAACAGTAAAGGCCACTGCACGTAGGACCACTGTCACATCTCAAGAGCACCAGAAAGCCAGGCAGGGTGTCAGTAACAGTAACATGAACCATTTATTGACAATTTACCATGGGCCAAGTGATCCTTGACTTCATGGAATCTTTTTGTTTGTTTGTTTTTGTTGAGACAGGGTCTCGCTATGTTGCCCAGGCTGGTCTTGAACTCTTGAGCTCAAGGAATCCTTCCACCTCAGGCTTCTGAATAGTTGGGACTATAGACATGTGCCACCATGCCTGGCTGCACAGAACCTTTTATGACAATTCTATGAGGTAAATAGTGTTAGCTCTGTTTTATGCAAGAGGTGACTGAGGCTCAAACTAAATAACTTGCCCAAGGGCTCAGTGAACTCCGTGATGGGGATGGAGCTGGAGGCCAGGTTCATGTTATTCAGAGTTTTGCTTCTAACCACCATAATGTGACCCTTGCTTAGTTATATGGATTAAGGGAGGGGGACATCCGTAACAATAGAATCCTCTGCAGATCATTCACGATTTGTGTGTACAATAACATTCAAGAGGACTGTGTTTCGAAATGCTTAGAATTTTCACTTCATGACTGTTTCAGCAAATTCTTCACATTCTCAGCAAATTCTTTCACTGGCATCACTAAGTCTCAAATCAGTAACCCCTCAGAGAGTCTTGGCCAAGTACCGGAACTGGGGAGATGGCTTTTGGTAGTCCAGATGTGTTCCGGTTCCCAAAGTGGGAACTTCCAGGAGACGATAATAACCTCAGCGTGGGCATTGCTCACTCTGATTTGTTGGTGTTTAACAGTAGTTGTGGTTGTGTAGTGCAATCTCATTATCCTTTTAATTTTCATTTCCCTAATGACTAATAATGTTGAGCATTATCAGTGTCTTTTTTGTGAAATATCTATTCAAATCTTTTGTCCATTCCCACCCCCACCCCCGCCTTGGATTGTTTGTTTTCTTACTGAGTTGTAAAATTCTTTATATATTCTGGATACACATTCTTTGTGAGACGTATGTGTGGTATGTATGGTAAATCTGTTTTTCTCTCTTTCATCCTTCCTTCTTTTGCATACCACTGAGCTACGTCCTCAGTTCTTTCTCTTTTTTTTTGAGACAGGGTCTCCATAAGTGGCTGAATGGCCTTGAACTTGTGATTCTCCTGTTTCAGCGTCCCAAATTGCTAGGATTATAGCTGTACACCACCATGCTCAACTTGAATTTTTTCTTACCGTTTGTTGTTTGCCTATTGTTTTTCTTGATAGAGAAAAGCAGAAATTTAAAATTTTGATTAAATCCACTTCATTTAAAAATGTGTGTGTGTGTGTGTGTGTGTGTGTGTGCGCGCGCGTGTGCATGGGCCCCATTTAAGAAATCTTAGCTTACCTCAAGGTCAGAATTTTTTTTCTTCTGTCTTCTAGAAATTTTGTAATTTTAACTTTTATGTCTAGGCTTATGTTTCATTTTGAGCTTATTTTTGTGCATATTGTGAGTTATGGGTCAAGATTCATTTTTGCCCTAATTTATGGATAGCTATTTTTTTCCAGCACTGTTTGATGAGAAGACCCTCCTTTCCCTATCGAATTGGCCTGGTGCCTCTGTCAAACATCAATTGACCATTACATGCATATCTGCTTCTGGACTCCATATGTCTGTTCTTACCCTAATGCCACGCTGCCTTAATTACTGCAGCTCTCTAAGGTGTGTGTGTGTGTGTGTGTGTGTGTGTGTGTGTGTATGTTTATGACTTGTATAAATTACAGTTATAAGAAATCGAGTAATGCAATTTGCTTAGCTTATTCTTTATACTTCTGGCTGTCCAAAGGTCTTTATATTTCCATACCAACTTTAATCATCAGCATTTCAATCTCTGCAACAGAACCTGATGGGAGTCTTATTAGGATTAGCTTATACTGATAGATTAATTTGGGGTGATTCAATAGCATAACAATTTTGAGTTTTTCAAAGTGAAGACATGGTCTGTTCCTCCATTTACTTAGTTTTCTTCAGAAATTATTCATTTCTTTTGGCAATGTTTGGTAAGTTTCCATATAGATATCTCACACATTTTAAAACTTTCATTCCTGTTGCTGTTATAAATGAAATTGATTTTAAAATCACATTTTAAGTGTTTCCTGCTAATACAGGATTTTGATATATTTGTATAACCAATCAGTAGATTTTTATTTTTTTAATGTGTATGTCATTTAATTTTAAATAGTTGAAAAATTTCCGGGCATCTTTTTGTTATTGATTTCTAATTTGATTTTTGCTGCGAGAGAACATACTCTATATGACTGTCCTTTTATATTTATGAGATGTGTTTATTGAGGTGGTAGATGGTCGACCTTGGTGAAGGTTCTGTGTGCACTGAATAGTTGTTGTTACAGTGTGTAACTATCAATTAGCTCGAATTGGTTGCTAGGGTTGTTCAGAATTCTATATTATTACCTACATTTTACTTATTTGTTAATGAGAGAGGAATGTTGAAGTTACCAACTATAATGAATCTGTCTATTTCTCCTTTCCGTTCTGATTACTGCCTCATGTAATGTAAGGCTCTGTTAGTAGCTAGGTAGACACTTAGGATTATTATGTCTTGCTGATTAATTGACCCCTTTATTACTAAGAAATGTCCTCATCCTGAAGTCCAATTTGTCTGACTTTAATACAGACACTATCTGTCTTATGCTTACTATTCTTGTGCATGTTTATCCATTCTTTTAAGTTTTGGGGAGAGATGGGGAAGGGGTCAAGGATTGAACGAAGGGCCCACTGTGTTAAGCCAAGCACACACCTGCCACTGAGCTACGTCCCCAACCTCATTTCTTTTTTACTGTTGATGTATCTGTGTCTTTATCCTCTAAGTGTGTCTCTTGGACAGACTAGAGTCGGGTCTTGATGTTTTAATTTTGTTTGACAACATCTTCCCTTTAATGGGTGTGATTATTCCATTTCAACTTAATGTAATAAGGATATGGTTGGGTTTAAGTCTGATATCTTGCTCTTTGTTGACTTTGTGTCGTCTGTTTTTTTCTTCATTCCTGATTTTTTAAAATAGTTCAGATATTTTTGGTATTTTATTTTATCTTCTCTATTGGCTTCTTAGTTATATCTCTTTCTTTTTTCCTTTTCTTCGTGATGGCTTACAATATGCATCTTTTTTTTTTTTAAAGAGAGAGAGAGAATTTTTTTTTTAAAGAGAGAGAGAGAATTTTTTTAAAGAGAGAGAGAGAGAGAGAGAGAGAGAGAGAGAGAGAGAGGGAATTTTAATATTTATTTTTTAGTTCTTGGTGGACACAACATCTTTGTTTTTGTATGTGGTGCTGAGGATTGAACCCGGGCTGCACGTATGCCAGGCGAGTGCGCTACCGCTTGAGCCACATCCCCAGCCCACAATATGCATCTTTAATTTTATCATCATACATTCTGAACAGGTTTATTTCACTTCTATATAGTGAACTAATTTTATAATCAAAAATTTCCAATCTCTGCTCATTTTTCTTATTGGGCGTATACAATAAGCCCCACAACACAGATTCATTACCTTCATGACTTTTCGTCAATTTTCTTTTAAAGAAACTGAAAATGGGAAAATATACTTATTTATCTACATATTTATTGTATGTTCCTTCTGATTCCTTCATGGAAGTCTGAATTTGCCTGGTGTCCTGTCATGTTTTTTTCAGTTTCTTGGGAGTGCAGATCTGCTGGCTATATACTTTCTTATCCTTTTGTTTGTGGGAGGGCATGAAGATGTTTTTATTTTGTCTTTTTTTTTCTGGGGGTAGGGTACCAGGGATTGAACTCAGGGACACTCGATCACTGAGCCACATCCCCAGCCCTATTTTGTGTTTTAGAGAAAGGGTCTCACTGAGTTGCTTAGTGCCTCGCTTTGGCTGAGGCCAGCTTTGAACTCGAGATCCTCCTGTCTCAGCCTCCCAAGACCCTGGGATTACAGGCATGTGTCACTGTGCCAGGCTCATCTTCCTTTCTGAATGATTTCTTTCTTACTGGATACAGACTTCTTGTTAGACAGCCTATCTATCATCCACCCCTCTGTGTTACTTTCAGCTTTCCAAGTTGTTATTCCATTTGCTCTTATGTCACATTTTTCTTCAAAGGAGTCATTGGTCCTTTTTACTCTGTTCTTTTGCAAATTTTGCTTGTCTGTTTTCTAAGATTTTAATTAATTAATTAATTAGTTCTAATTAATTAAATTATTAGTTCTAATTCATTAATTAATAAGATTTCAATTAACTTGTTCCCAGCAATTTGATTATGATGTGACACGGTATGGCTTTATTTTTGTTCATTCTTCTTGGGATTCACTGACATTCTTGGGGATATGGATTGAACTTTTCATCAAAATCTGGGAGAAACATTTCAGCCATTATTTCTTCATGTATTCCCACCCTTTTGAATTTTGGAATTCCGGTTGTGTGCCTGTTGGGCTGCTCAGGGTTGGGCTGAAGGTTGCTTTGGTTCTGCTCATCCTTTTTACCACCTGCCCCCACCAGCTTGGGGCATCAGATTGAGTTGTTTCTGTGACCTGTCTTCTAGTTTGATGATCTTCTCTTCTGTTGTCTAATGCGCTATTAAGCCCATCCAGTGAACTTTTTATCTTATATGTTAAAATTTTCAGTTTAAAAGCTTTGGGTTTTTTTTTCATAATATTTCCTCTTTTTTTTTTTTCCAAATTATGTTCCTATTTACTTTAGGTCCTTGAAATTATAGTTATTGTTTTAAGATTTTTTTCTCTGCTAATCTTGTCATCCAGACCATTTATGGATCTATTTTTACTGACTTTTTCCCTAGCTATAGGTGATTTTCTTGCTTCTTGGTTGCCTAGTGATACATGATTGGATGCTAGACATGTGATTATCATGTTCAGTTGTGGATTTTATTGACTTCATTTAAAGAACAGTGCAATCATTTTAAACAATCTTCACGTTCAATACCTTTTAGTTTAGGACTTATTTAGACATATTCCTAAGGCCTGAGATTTCTGGGTCTCCACGGGATGCTTGGCTACTTGGTACTTGAACATCTCCCAGTCCTGCGTGAACTCTGGTAGCTTTTCTTATCCTGGGGATTGTTCTTTACCTGGCCTTGTGGAGTCTCACTCTGTGTACGAGCTGCTCAGTAGTAAGACAAAGATCTGTGGGGTCTCTATAGCAATTTCTAAGACGGTTCATTGGATGGTTTCTTCTTCTCTAGCGTTCTATCTCACAAATCCTGGCTAGCCTAACTGCTCTGAACCCCAATCTTTGTTTCCTTACTCAGCATGACGGACTATGCTCTGCTTGAGTTTTCTTTTCCTGTGCCACCATCTAAAAAGTGTCCCTTCCTCCCCAGGCAGAAAGTTGTATTTATGTAAGTGCACATAATTTTCATCTCTCCTTTCTCAGGGACCACAGTGCTATCATGTCTATTGTTCAGTGTGAAAAAAAATTGATTATTTTCATCCAGTTTTTTAATTGTTTCAGGTCTAGTTATTCCATCACAGACAATGGAAGAAACCCCTCCATTTTAAAGCATCGGTACAATATTCCTTTGTGTGTACCAAATTTATTTAACCAGTTCACGATTGATAACCCTTTATGTTTCCAATCCTTACCTTTTATAAACAATGTTGTAGAGGAAGTCACCATACCTAACTCATTTCATGTACGGCTGAGTATATTTGTCAAGTGAATCCTCAATAGATTAAAGGGGGGCTAAATGGCATGTGCATTTTTACTTTCATTTTTTTTGCATTTTTAATTTGTAAGACATTTTTATATTGCTCTCATCAAGGGCTCTGTTTATATTTCCACCATTGATGTGAGTGCATATCTCTTTCCTACACTTTTGGCAACTTTTTGATCTTTACATATTTGGTGGGTAATCTTCATTTATTATGCATGAGGGTTGGCATCTGTTCGTATATTTAAGAGCCATTAGTAGTTCTTTTCCTGTGAAATATCCATTCATAACATTTCCTCTAACTTTTGTAATTAAAAAAATCACACATAAATAAAACATAAATACAGGAGAGGGTTGCATTGGCTCTTTTAGGCCTCAACATGCTCAAATTTTAAAGTCAAAGCACTCAGTGCAAGTCAAATCAACAGCAAACAAATCTGAAGCACACAAATGGCTCTTTGCCTATTGCAGCCGAGCACTGAGTTGAGGAAGATGGAGGATACCCAAGGTAAGCATATGATTCCGTATTGGGATTAATCCAGATGCAACCACCTAATGTAAAACAGGGGCATGTGATTTATCAACACGTGGGAGACAGAAAGAAGGTGCAGCGTGAGTCGGAAGTGGGGCAGGAAATGCCAATCCACTGTTAGGACTGAAATGCTGCTGCTGCAAAGGGGAGGACTTCCCTGCAGAGGGCTGGTGAGAACTCGCCACTGGCTTCTATCCGTGGCTTTGTAGTTCCGAGAAGAAGTGGCAGCCCATCCGGAATGCCACAGGTGTGATGTGAGCGGGAGATGGAGATGAGAGATGGAGGTGCTGAAGACTTGGGACCAGATCATGAGATCAGTGCTGGGAAGGATGAAGGGTGTCTAACAGGCAGAGAAGAAGTTCAAGGGTCTCATGGATCGAGTCCTCAAAGCAGGTTAGACCTACCTATGGAGGAACACACTCTGCCCATCTCAAGAGAGAGGTCAACCACTGGGGCAAGCAGAGAAATAGATTTCAGCCTACTGTAAGGAAGGTCCTTCCAGGGGACCTGTCCAAGGATGATAAAGGCTTCCCAGAGAGAGGGAGTTCTCCATCATCAGGAATGTTCAAGGATAGGTTCCATCTCTTCCACTGAAATGGGCTTCAAGCATCCTGCGGCTGGTTAGACTAGACGGCCTACAATATCTCTGATAATTCTGATGCCTTCTGTTTTTACACTCTCTCTACAGGCGTAGAAGACCAGGCTCCAACAGAAGGACTTGCTGAATGTTAAATGACTGGAAAGTGGTGAAGCCAGGCCCAGAGCCTCGGCTGCAAAAGTTAGGATGGGTTCATGTTCATCTATCTCCACTATGTAATCTTGAGACAAGACTGAGCAAGACCCTCCGGGAAGGTTGTTAGCGAGGGGAAGGACTCTGACATCCTGGATGAGCCTGGGACCCACACTCAGTAGAACTGAGTGTGAATTCTGGTTCACAATGCTTGTGCCAGTGAGGTCATCCTTCTCAGTCTTAGTCCCTTGTACATCAAGCATTGATGAGTCCTGTCCAGTCAGTCTCCAAAACCCACCGCCCCAATCCTCAAGACTCTTACAGGATTTATCATCTGCACCAAGTGCTGCCTTCTCTTCTTATGATTCTACCTTAAAGCATGTGCTGTGAGGGTGAGGACAAGGCCTTGCCATGGCTTGTGTCCCCAAAGCTCCTGATACAGTGCCTGGCATTTAGCAGGTGCACCCCAACATGTCCTTGCTTCCTAGCACCCCCAGCTCTCAATTCCCAGGGCCTGGGGAAGTTCTTTGAGCTGATGAAGAGTATCTTCCCTTACACAGGAGAAGGCAATAAATCAATAAAGGTGCTCAACAAGATAAAAAGAAGACCAGGGCATCTGCTCTAAGCAGATGGTTGAAATCAACATGTTTCCTGAGGAAGTTTTGACCAATCACCTCAAAAATGTACTGCTGTTTCAAGTATTAGAAGAGGTTTAACAATAAAAATATGCCCCAGACAAGAGTCTCTGTCAGATACGGAGCTCAGCCAATATCCCTGCGTTCAATCTTGTCCGTAAGATGTTGGTGACGCTGGATACTAGTAATAAGTGTCACAATCAGTGGAATTGGGGGCTCCTCTTGTGAAATGTAGCCTCATGGCCTCAGAACTTCCTCCTCTGTGGAAAGATAGAATCTTACCCACATATTATCTTTTTGGTCATTTCTGTGGTGGCACCCGGGTACAGAAAAGCTTCAGGGGGGATGCTGTTCCCCTGCCAAGGCAAGGCTGGCTACCCTGCTGGTTATCTCCAGTTCCAAAGTGATGGAGATGGGGTTGGGGAAATAAAGGTCTGGAGGGACAGGGAGGCATGTTGTGGCAGATGGAAAAGTTGGACCAAATTCTTACATGTCCCTGTAGGAGTCTTCTATAGCCACACCTGGTCATAGTTCCATGAGAGACAGGGCAGTTCTTTGGCATTGAGCTTAGCCATGTAACTGGCTTTGGCCAGTGGAATGCCACAGGTGTGACGTGAGCCGAAGATGGAAATATGATTGAACATTGGATGCTCTCCCTTGTGCTGCTGCCATTTCCAGGAGAAGTGTGTGCTCTTCCAGTCTAAAATTAGAAGGCAACATGGAAAAGGTAGCAACCTCAGCTGAGCCTAAAACAAAATGAATCCCAAGTGACTCATGGATTCATGAGCAAGAAAGATGAATATGTGATGTAAGGCATCGATGTTTCAAAGCTGTTTGTTATGCAGCATTATGTGACAATAGCTGACTGATACACAGGGGGAAGCTCTCTCTCTCTCTCTCTCTCTCTCTGTGTGTGTGTGTGTGTGTGTGTGTGTTTGTGCATGCACATGTGGTGCATGGTGAGTGCACATAATCATGTTGACAGATTCATTTCCTTTCTCAGGATTCCAGCCAGACTTGACAGCTCATAGGCAGCTGCTTCTTAGTCTCCCTGGTCCCCTGGTGATCTATGATGCTGTGCTTCTCAGAGAAGTTTATGGGATGTAGGCACAGTCAAGCCTTCTGGGTTATCTGGTGTGGTAGGTTGTTGCATTAATGACCTCCAATGAATTATGCCTCCCAGGTCTGTGCCCTTCTGTGGTCCTTTTCCAGATTGACCCTGGGCTTGGCTGTGTGACTCACCTAGCCAGTAGATGGTGACAGCATGACACTTCTTTAGTTCTTGTGCACAGAGATTGTGTTCTCTTGCTTCTGGGAACTCATTTTCCAGCTTGTGAAAAGACTGAGTTAGCATCCTTGAGCATAAGAGACCAGGTGGAGAGAGGCCCAGGCACCCAGCAGTCCTGACACAGGAATGAGGCTGTCCTCCATCTTCCAGTCCACATCAAAAGAACGGCTGTCTAGCCACAGAAGCATAAGAACTAGTACTTGTTCTAGTACATTGTTGGAGTGTTTGCTTATACTGCAAAAGTCCATGAACACACGGAGGCCTCATTCATGCACGTGCAGTTAAGCAGTTCTTACTGTGTTCTAGACATTGTGCTGTGGGCTAGGCTTGAGATTTGGAGGTAGGGGACAAGTGTTATTTTTTATAGAGACCCAGAAGACAGATAGCATGGCAGAAGCTTTGTCCAAAGGAGACCTGTGAGTGGTGGACATTGACACAAGGGGAAAATGGGCCATCCAAGGCAGAGAAGGCCAAACCAAGAAAATGGTGACTATGGCCCATGCAGAGGTCTGAGCTTCAGGTACAGATTGGGCTGACGGTGTGGTGGCAGATGAAGAAGACTAAAGGACCTAGAACTTGGAAGAGCCTGCTCTAGGCGGGAAACTGTTGTTCTTTAACTGCAACAGCAGGGTAATGAGAATAATCCTCACATCTGTTGAACAGCTTCAGATATCATTTCCCAATCAATTCTCCTGAGCCTGTGAGTAGGTGGGCCAGATGTTCTCGGCTGTACTTTACCCAAGTGGACCTGAGGTACAGTGACCTACCCAGGGCCACCTGGCCAATAAGAGGCAAAGCTGGGTTCTGACCAAGTGTAGGGCTGCCTGTGTACATTCATCGATGCATGGAAAGATCTCGTGGGATCTGGAGCTCAGCCTTGGTTGTTCAGTGGCCCTGAAGACCCTGAGGATCTTGGAGGAAACAGCAAGTATTGGGGTGACATGGTAAGTGCTGGTGTTGGTTCGAGCAAAGAGTCAAGTTGAAGGGAGTTGGTTGGATGTCCAGGATCCTGAAAGAAGAGGCTGTGTAGTGAGCAGGGCAGATATTAAGCCAGTCAGTGAACGAACCAACCTCTCTACTACCCATCTGCCAAATCATCAACCAATCCTTCATCCACCATCCAAGCATCTAACTATCCAACCACTCACTCAACCAGTCAACTACCCATCTACCTGTTAACCAGCTATCCTTCCAGCCATTAGCCAACTACCCAATCAACCAACCATTTAAACAACTAAACCACCACTGAACCTGCCCACAGACAACCAAGTGTCCAAGTGACAATTATTTCCTATTGTGGGCAATGTATGTGCTAGCACTAGGGGACAAACAGAAGTGACTTGGAGTCTCACTAGATTCCTTTTGCTCCCCCACCCCTCCCACTTCCACCCCATGTGCCAGGAGTTAAAAAATATTGGTCTTAAAAATATCTTTTGAAGCTGACTTCCCTGTCCACCTCCACTGTGTCTTTCCAAGTCTGGGCCACCACCACCTTTCCTTGGCTCCTGGAAGCCTCTCACCTGGTACTTCAGGTTTTGCTCCTGCCTTTTGACGGAGATTGACTGCATCCCTATCCTTCTTCCAGATTCTAGTGGTGTCCTCATCATACTTGGAAATAAATCTAGGCTTCCTGCCGGGGCCTCCAACTCCTGCCGTGAAAACTCCAAGGCTGGCATCTCTGACCCCCTGCTACCCCTCCTTCGTCACCTTCCCTCACTCCACCGTTTCTGGTGTTCCTTTTGTTACTCCCACTTGGAAGCTTGTCCCTCCCTTGCTTTGTGCTCTGGAATGATCCATCCTCAGATCTCAACATGGCTGCAGTGTCCTAGGAAGTCTAACCTCAATTCAGGTCATCACCTCATCAGAGAGGTCTTGCCCAACTGCCTGCTCTGAAGGCCACCCCTGTCACTCGCTAATCATGCCGCTCCGGGTTCTTCCCGGCACCTGTCATTCTTCAGTTTATGTGTTTAGTTGTGGGTTGTCGGTCTAGATCTGTAGAACAAGCTGGACAAGATCAAGGGCCTTGTCTGTCTCAGGCACCACTGTATCTCTAGAACAGCGGCTGCACCTCACAGGCTCAGGCAGTGGCACTTGTTCATATTGTGGCCACCACCCGATTTCTCCCTGTCGCCTGATTTCTTGTGTTCCAGAATGCTCTGCTTGATGCTTCCTTCCACTTCAACAGTCCTGGTTCTTTGTGAGAGAAGACATGCTCTTTTCTTGTTGTCATGCAACACAGGTCCCCAGGGAATGTCCACACCATAGCAGCTCTCTAGTCATGAGCCTGAGGGCAGTGTTGACCGACCTCATTTTCAGACCCAGGCCTAGTGGGATTGGGTCTTTATGATGTGGCAGACTTGCTGTCCACGTACAGGCTACAGCCTCCAAGATGGCGGCTCATCAAGGTCTCTTGTGTTTGGCCCTGTACAGCAATGATGGCCACCGCCTGTCCAGGAGGCAGCCTGACCTGCACAGCAGTGGACATGGTGGATTTCTGGGCACTATGTTCCCTGTTCCCATTCATCATTTGTCCAGGGGACCTGGGCTCAGAGAAGAAGAAGTTCTATTAAGGCATTCAAATGACAAGAATCAATGACCTGGGAGCATTTTTTTGTGAGAGAGAGTAGAATAAGAGTCCAGGAAGCTGTATTTTGCTTAGCATTGATTAAATGTTGCTCTCTGCTCCTGTGGAATTCCATGGACCTCCCAGGACACAAGGCCTGGATGCCATCTTTATATGAGGACATCCTTCACCTTCCTTTCTGGGGCCTCACCACTCCACAGAACTCCCCTTCTGTCCTGTGTGGGATTCACCAGATGGCGCCCAGGTGGAGTCTTGGAAGGGCACTGGCAAAGCTCAGGCACATTTGAGCAAGCGGCCTAACTGGAGAATGTGACTCTTGTCAGTGAGGAGTGTTGTAATGCCGTATCCGTGTCAGGAGTGCCGCAGTGAACATAATATAGGATGAGAAGTATAAATTCCCTAGGTAGAGAATTCACTAGACCACTGAGTGTTTTCATTCATGTATTTCCAAATGTATTTTCCATGTTCATTTCCTTATTAGGAAGAACCTACAGAACACAGTCTTTGGCTTCAAGGCTTGGAGCTTGCAAGATGGGCAGCAGTGGGAACGTTGGATCTGCTTTTGATGGCTTTTTATTTTGCTGTCGACCGTCATCACTCATTGCCATTGAGTCTTCCCTTCAATATCCTGTTTATAATCACATCAATTTCTTTCCTAGTAAAATGGGGATCAAAACAGTTGCTTATTCAGGTGGCTTGGACACTCACCAGCAGACACCGTGTGAATCCCTCCTGAGCGCACACTTGTCACGGGAATGGAGATGCCCAATGCCACACGGGGTCTGTACCCTCAGGGAGCCCACACCCAGTGCTGGCAACCAGATATGAGCATCCAGAAGGAGTCACCAGAAGGGCTGGTTTTGGAAAGGCTCCCTGAGGGGTCAGTGAGCAATGCCGAAGAACTGGGGAGGCTATGCTTTCCAACCTGGGCATAGCTGAGCTCACTGTGGGAGCAAGATGGAGGTGGCCTGGGGACCTTCCCAGGTTTTGCTGAGATGTGACTTATAACCAGGTGATGACAGATCCAAATGAGACTTTTCTAGAACATCTCTACCCTCTGTATATCCCAGCTAGTCCCCTTCAAATGCAGTTAATAGATTGGGGCCAAATCTCTGTGACTTAGTGTCCCACCAGGGTGGGTGGACCTCCTGGTGTCATTGTCAGGAAAACACTTATTCTGAGTCCATCAGGTGCAGGTCAATGCCCTTGAGGACCAAGATGGCAGGATGTGGCTGGAGAATCACACATACTTGTTTGAGTTCTACCCTATTCCTTCCTGGGTGTTTATGAGATTTAAAATATAATATTTTAAAAATAGTACTTTTGCATGGCTCAATGCTCCAAGGTATATCTGATGAAATTCTTACCAATTTTGTCCTTTGTCTACCCAGAATTTCCTGTCTGGAAGGCATCTATTAGAAGTGACTTCTTTCCCCCTATCTTGTATATACTTCAGGTATTAAAATATACACAAGCAGGTGTGAATGTGAATTCATATATTTTTTTTCAGTTTTATGATAATAAAGGTAGATTCTCTGTAACTTTTTTACTGCAGAATACAGCTTGAAGATATTTCCATTCCTGTTCAGAGAGACCTGGCCAATGTGTTTGGTTATAGCTATATAGCATTCTATTGTATTAATGATTTATAGATGTATAAAAATACAGATATTTTCTTATTTTTTTAAATACTTGTTTTTAAGTTGTAGTTGGACACAATACCTTTTATTTATTTATTTTTATGTGGTGCTGAGGATCAGACCCAGAGCCCTGCATGTGCTAGGGGAGTGCTCTACTGCTGAGCCACAGCCTCAGCCCTAAAATATGTATTTTTAACCAGGCTCCTACAGAGGGACATTTGAGTTGCTAAAGTAGGAGTTTTTTTTTTTTATAAAATATTTTCCTTAGTTGTAGAAAGACACAATACCTCCATTTTTATTTATTTATTTAAAAAAATTTAAAAATATTTTTAGTTGTAGATGGATACCTTAATATTTTATTTATTTATTTTTATGTGATGCTGAGGACTGAACCCAGCGCCTCCCACCTGCTGGGAGAGCTCTACCACCACTGAGTCACACCCCAGCCCCTAAGCAGGAGGTTTCAACAGCCTGGGAAGGCTCTCCCTGTTGGCCTCATCCATGGTAAGAACCTCCCTCTTGGCAGGTGGCCTGCAGTCATGGAAGGCTGGCCACAGTCCCTAGAGAGCCATTAGGGTAAATGAGACTAGGACCAGCCCTGGAGACAATGTCCCCCCTCAGGGAAGGATTATGAGACTCTACCAGTGGCTAAAGACTCAGACTTTGAAGGCAAAGAAGAAGGACCTGATGTCATCCCACAGGCGGGGAAGCTGTGTCCTGGCGAGTCTTGAATCCCTGGGTGCACCTGGAGCCTTGTAGGTGGCCTGGCCCGTGCTCAGGGCAGCTGCACACACACACACTCCTGTCCTACCGCAGCCCTAAGACCTTATGTGCTTAGAGGGGCACATGGAACAGAAGACCTAATGTGTGGGTGAGTGGTGGTGTGGTTGATACGGAAACTCTCATCACTGGAGTCTCTTCTTTATTAAATGTGGCACTGAGTCTGAAGTTCTCCATCTCTTACTCCTAGGATTTCAGGGTAGAGGGGACTCTATTTATCTGGCAGCTGAACTCACAAATTCATTGTCAGTCATTGACATCTTTCTGATTGGCTCATGAGGTGGAGCAGTGGGGTCTTGAGCAGAGGAGGGGTCTTGCCAAAGGGGCAAATGAGACACAGGAAGGGGGCTGTCTGTCCTTCAGCCCCAGAGAGAGCGCAGTTCATTTGTGTTATGTAGATCATGCCAGGCCCGGATAGTGAGGGTCTTTCAGAAACTGCAGATAAACTGCATGAAATCCTGGCATAGCCACTTCCAAGCTGCATGACCTTCAGCAAATGACAACCTCCCTAAGTCTCAGTTTCTTCTTATCTAGAAGAAACTTCTAGAAACTCTGATCTTCATGTTAGAACCCTAACATGACACTGAATGAAAGATGGGTAAAAATACCTGCCTAGGAGCACATTCCTCACTCTGGCCATTCCTGCCCCTCCCTGCTACAAAGTCAACACTTTTGTCCCTTCCCCTCTTCTCTGCATGGGAACCACACACATCTTACTTAAATGCTTGGTAAATCATGAAGCTGGGAAATGGGTCAAGGAAGCCCTCACACCTGTCGTCTCTCTGTTGATTGAGTACGTGTGTCTGTGTGAATCAGGAGAATGGGCGAAGAGTTCCTCTTCCCTAATTCTAACCACAGACATACACTACACACCGTTACTTCTGTTTCCTTTCTGTATCTCAAATGATTTATTTTAAGGCCTGCTATAAAAGAAGACGTTGCTTAATTGTCTTGCTATAAAATATGTAAAGTATTACACTATTGGGGCTCATTAGCCGAAGCAGAGCTGCCGTTTAGCAATCCACGAGGTGCTACTTGTTAATGAATGCTACAAATGATTCTCCTAACTACCTGAAGAGTAATAATAGATATGTCAGTGAGAACAAACAAGTCCCCAGTCCCCAGAGGGCGTGGAGACACTGGATCATAATTAGACAGAGGAACGGAGCAGACGCTTGTATTTTTGTGGACCTGGCTCTTGGTGTGTGTCTCCATTGTCCGCCAGGGCTGGGGAGTGGCACACCACCTCTGCATCCTTCTTTGGCGAAGGATCTCTCCTTGCCCAGTGGAAGTCACCAAGGACATTACTGAGAATCCAAGCTCTGTCCCCATTTATGGGGCAGTTCTTATTGAGAGGCCTTTGGGCACAGGGGTGTTTCCGGTGGCTCTCTCCATGCCTGGAGGCTAGAGCTGAAGCTCATTACTGTAATCCATCCCATGGTTCTGAAATAAAGCAGAAGGTAGATACAGGGCAGGTGGAGAAGGGGGTATCTTAGGCACAGGTGTGCTGAAAGCCACCTGAGTGTTGGAATATAGTGTGGCACTTCCTCAAAAGATAAAACATGGAATTACCATACGAGGCCACAACTCGTTTCTGGGTATAACAGAAAGAATTGAAACATGAATTTGAACAGATATTTGTACACTTAGTTCATAAGGGCATTATTCACAATCGGCAAAAGTTGAAAACAACCCAAATGTCCATCGAGGGACGAATGGATAAGCAGAATGTGGTGTGTATGTGCATAGGAATATTATTCAGACAGACAGAAAACGAAATCCTTGTTGTAGCGAGATGCATGCGGTGACACGAACCTTGAACACACTATGCTACATGAAATAAGTCGGGCACAAAAGGACAAATACTCCATTTACACGAGAGTCCTAGAGCAGCCAAATCCACAGGGCTAGAAAGTGGAATAGAGGGCAGTAGAAGAGTAGAGGAGGGAGGCTATTGCTTAGTGGGTATAGATTTTCAGTTTAGGGTGATGAAAAGTTCCAGAGGTGGACGGTGGTGACAGCCGCACAACAGTTGGAGTGTGCTCAAGGCCACTGAGCTGTACATATAAAAATAGTCTAGGCAGGCACGGCGGTGCACGCCTATCACTCCAGCTACTCAGGAGGCCAAGGCAGGAGGATCACAAGTTCCAGGCCAGCCTGGGCAACCTAGTGAGACCCCGTCCCAGTCAAAAGGGCTGGAGGTGGAGCTCCTTTGTTTAGCATGTGTGAGACCCTGGGTTCCACCTTCAGTCACTCATACACACACACACACACACACACACACACACACACACACACACATGACACACACACACACATCAAAACAATAAAGTTGATGCTACAAATATTTTGCTACAATACAAAAGTCATTTGGTCCTAATTTAGGCCAAACAGATACCCTGTGGTCAGTTGTAGACAGGAATGGGGGACAATGTTGTGTCCTGACTCAATGGCTGCGTGGAAGGGGGCACAGGCGTGGCAGAGGCATTGGCAAGGATAAGGCTCTTTGGTGGGCAGTGAATCAGGTCAGACTAGGGGAGCTGGTGGTGTGAATGTTGGCAATTTCTCTGGCTCAGTGCCGTGCTCTTGGGTCACTGCAGAGCTGGCTCTGGGATTAGTATTGCCTCTGTTTGCTCTAGTTTTGATAGTTGTTGCTGGGCCCTTGACATATTGTGAGATCCTGGACAAGGGACATCCCATCTTAGTCCCCATCTGTCAGTGGAGGGGGCTGGTGGAGGGGACCTCAGGGGTCCCTGACCTCTGGCCTTCTAGGATGCAGGGACACCCCTGGAGGCCTTTAACGATGAAATGGTTACCGCGTCCCAAGCTGTGCTCATGCAGAGCTTTGAGGTTCTGGAAGTTACGGGTGTGAGGGAGGTGTCCTGGACTCCTGCCCAGGCTGGGGAGCTGGGCCAAGACAGAACCACCTCTCCAGTGCTTTTTGAAGTTTCCAGATGAAAGTGATTAAGAGCAAGGACTCAGGAGACAGATGGTGTTCCTGATTCTTCAACATACATAATGTTGATTCTCTATATTAACCTTTCTGAGGCATAGCTTCCTCATCTAGAATTATGAGATTGTGAGAATTAAATGAGATAATAGAAATCAAATGCTTAGGAAATATTGTCCATCATGGTAATTAACAACATGTATTGTTGATGGCAGTAGAGAGTGTGCCTACTAATGCAAACTCTAACATCTACCTTAATTCATGAGCTTGAAGGGCATAATTACAGATTTATGAATTCATACAATAGAAATAAATAAGTAAATAAATAAAGGGGAACTTTTTCATTATAGTAGCTTTCAAATAATTGATAAAAAGGATGGAATTGAAAAATTACAATTTGACCACTACTACAGTAGTAATTGTTTCAGGCAAGATTCATCCATGGATGATAAAGTTTTGGCTGAGATTATGATGAGAAACAGGATATCCAGGTAGTTTTAAAGTCTCTTTCCACAAGATGCTTATGGATGATAGAGGGGAAATGTCTATGGTACAGAAACCTGGCAGGTACCACAGAACCGAGATCAGTGTCACCATTAGCAGGAACAGGGACAAATCAACATGGTGTACCCTGGATATGATGCTGTGAGAAAGCTCAACTTCCTACTGTGACATCGTTGCTGAAAGTGCCCAGCCTAGTCTGATCATGTGATCAGGCACACTTAATGGATGGCCATTCTACAAAACACCCATGCTCCCTCTTCAAAATGGTCAAGAAAAAGACAGAAAAGCTGAAGGCTGTTGCAGGTTCAGGAAGACTAGAGAGACAAGAGGAGGCAATGGAACATGTGACCCTGTGTTGGATTAGATAATGCTATTTTATCAAGGCCAGATTCATGATTTTCATAATTGCACTGTGGTTATATATGTAAGTGTCCCTGTTTTTAGGAAATAGACTTTGAAGTATTGGGACATAAAAGGACATCATAGTTTCTACCTCCTCTCAAAAGTTTCAGAAGAAAATTAAATTTATGCCCATATGTTTATACATATAAGGAGGGAGACACAGAGAGATAAAACATGGGTAAATTTACACTTGCAGGAGCTAGAATATGGATGGGTAGATGCAATTCTATATCCCACTCATAACTTTTTGTAAGTCACCTATTCCAAAAGAAGCAGTTTAAAAAATTGTGAGCATTATTCAACTACATAGTTTCTTTTACCATTCATTTCATTCAATTAAGTTATGGGCTTTGGAAGGTAGGCACTGATATGTTCCCCACTTTACAGATGAGAAAACAGAGGTTCAGCAGGATTAAGTAAATTGCCCAGAGCCATCCCAGGGCACATAAGTGGCAGAGCTTCAGTGGCAGGCAACTCACTGCCGTGTCTGAATGTTCAAACACTTCATAACAAATATTTATTGAGTGCCTATTAGGTGCTAAGTACTTTTCACATAAGGCTTTATTTAATTCTCACTGTAACCCTTTGAAGTAGCTATTATCATCCCAGTTTTATGGAAGAGGACACAGCTGCTCAGTGAGGTTAAAGGATGCGCCGGAGTTCTATGGTTAAGAAATGGTAGGCCCAGGATTTTAACTCGGGTCCCCTGGAGGCCAAGGTGCGTGTGTGTTCAGTCTAGGTCCAGGCTGGGAACCATCAACAGAAAACTGGGACCCCACACCAGGCTTGTGGGTGTGCTGTCCCTCTTGCTGGTGAAGCAAGTATCTCTGTCAAAATCATGGGCTTGCCCTCCCAAAGTCGGGGAGCAGAGTGCTAGATGCATTGCCAAATGCACTGTCATTTGATAGGAAGCCACACTGTCATCATGGTTGGAAAATCTGGAGATTCCTGGGGGAAATCCCACAGAGAATGCCATGGACATGATGATCTGATTATGCACATCGTGATCTGCATGGCTCTGTGCCTGGCTCTTGGCCATCCTCTGTGGAGTGGGCTCAGGAGGGGGACCCTCTTCCCCCAGGGGCATTTTTTTTTTCCTTGGGGCCTGTGGGACTTGGACTCAGGGACTCCTCATGAGAGTCTGCAGGATTTATCCAGGCCCTCAAGTCCCGCTCTTGGAGGAGTGGCTGTGGACACTTTGTGCTCACAACTTTGGCAAAGAAGCTTGGTCATGAGTTAGGTATAAAAATATTCAGGGGAAGACAATGACTCATAATTGGGAAGTTAGAGGGGACACGCGTGATTCTTGTAATTATTGTGGTTTTAGTACAAAATCCAAGTGGCCACCATGGTGTGAAGGAAACTTGATCCTCATAGGAAGAGGCCAAGGAGGACAATTAATTGCTTTAAGCAAGCTATAGATGTCATTTGGATATTTTCTTAAAGGTATGTATGATGTTATTAGATGTGTGTCTTAGAATATGCAAATAAATCAACTTCCAAAACAGATTCTTAGACTGTTTTCACTTGCTGGAGCCCAGAAGGAGGGGGTCTGGTGCCACATGCTGGCCAAGGAATGGAGGCCAGGGAAGCCCCAGAGTCCTGATCCCCAGCCTGCTGCTCTTTAGTCCAAACCTCTCCTCGGCTCTCTCCACCCAGCCTCATCTCCACTTCTCACTCCTGCTGGACCCAAGCTATTTCACATTACAGTTCTTCCAGGCTGATTCTTAAACTTCTTCGATTGTGACCTACAGTAAGAAGTGAATTTTACAGTGCGACCCAGCACACACATGCACATGCGCATACATTCACAAAACTTCATTCTCAAACATGCTTTCACACATGCACCCACACATTCACATATACGCACACTATGTACAAACACACACACGAACACATGAACACGCTGAACCAGCACAGGCCCCAGTCCCAGCAAGCAGCAAAATTCCCTGAAGTGGTTCCATAGCTTTCATTGAAGGGGGGACTCCCACAGGTTGGGCTGGGTAAAGGGGACACACGAGGTTGTAGGGTCACTCGCAGCCTAGTAACAATGGGAAGCTGTTTCTATAGGGCTGAAGGGACAAGTTGAGGGTAACTGGTGTCTAGGGAGGGCTGGAGCCTCAGTAGGAGCTGTGGTCCTGGGGTGCAGGCTTTATGGAGGTTTTTGTGCTGGGACCAGGATAGCTGGCAGAGTTAGGATAGCATCAAATTAAAGTAGATGAGATTAGTAATACACCGGACATGTGTACAGGCTTGAAAAACAGCACGGCAGTTATGAAGACACCACCACCCTGGGGACCCCAGCAAGCACCGTTCCTGTCTTAGCCAGGTGTTGAGGACTCCGGGTTCGTGTAGTCTTCGGAGAGTAAGCCCCAGCTTCGGCTTTACCAACCTGTGAACTAAATAGGCCAAGATCAGCCTCTGGGACCCTGGGAGGACAGGCGAGGCCCCACATCGTCATTAATCACACCCGTGGACTCCGATTTATCCAGCGTCCAGACTGGAAAATCCGAATATTCAACATTTTTTCCCTACAGTTTGCTTTTAGGAGGGAGAGATGCACACAGATAGAGCTGAGAGCAGCTTCCTGGGCGGGTCCTGGCGTGGGTGCAGAGTCCGCCCTGCACTGCGGGCCATTTGCCTCTGCAGGCACCCTCAAGCCCACTGTGCTCTCATCCCCGGTCCTGGTGTGGAAGGGCCTCGCTTCAGACCCAGTCTCCAGGCAGCACCAGTGGAGTCATGGCGCCAGCTGAGACCGTCACCAGCTACATTCCTAAGGGAGGACAGCATGTCGCCCTTTCTCTGCACTTTGCCAACCACTTGGTACTTTTAGGTCTCACCTTAGGACTCCTCTCCCTTACCAGGCTGGTCTGGGTTAGTCCTGCCTCTGTGCTCCCCGGCTGGCCACCAGGATTCACTCTCTCGCTTACAGACCTGCCTCTTTAGCTTGAGGGGCTCTACGGTGGGCGGGGCTGCGCGGGGCGGGGCTTGCCCCATTCACCCCCAACTCCACCCAGGAAGGAGCTTTGGCTGGGTGAGCGCTGAGTGAATGGAGGGAGAAACACTCAAATGAGGAGTTTTCCAGCTTCCTGCCATTTCCTCCATTTTCTGGGTGACCTTTGAGAAGGCCACTGAGTGAAACTGAAACCTAACGCAAACCGGATCAGATCCCTTCCCCCCAAACTTGTCATTTTGTGTAAAGAAACATCAGTCAAAGTAACTTTGGGAGGAAAAAAAAAAATCTGGGCACCATGATTCCACATTTCTTCTTTGGATTCTTGCATTTTATTGGTGAGAGCTGGTGGGTTCTTCCTCCCACACTAATTCCCAGGCTATGGGGGCTCACTGGCTCTCTCCTTTCTTAATAAAAACAGCTGTGTTTTGATCACCAAAGTAGTATATTCTTACAGTAAAGAATCTGAAAACATAGGAGGGTAAAAACAGGAAGAAAATCAAAACTACATTTAAGTGTGCTCCCGAGAGAACACCCCCACCATAAGAGTTGGGCATATTCTTCCAAAAATTTCCTTAGCATATGCAAACACATACACATTTAAAAATGCATCTTTGTCATCATTTAAAACTGCTTTATAACATGCTTCTGTCAGTTATTGCCACACTGTGGACATGTTTCCACATTAATAAACTTAACCATGTCATAATTTTCAAAGGCTTCTTCATGTGCTGACTGTAATATGACTTTACCATGCAGTTCATCAGGATTGGGCATGGAGATTATTTCCACTCCTTTCAACACTGAAAATGACACGAGCACCTGCTTGGGACATAACTAAGATAAGGACAACATGGAACCCCAAATCCAAATGGAGAATGAGATTTCTTTTTCTAGAAAAGACTCAACAATGAGATTGCCCATTTATTCCCCCACTACATAGACTAATTAGTGTGTAGACAGCTTTGGAGAGGGAAAGCAATTTTCTCTTCTGCCAAGACCAGAGCTAACTAGATCAGAAGGAAGAGGAAGACTCTTGGAGGAAAGGGTGTGATTTCAAGTGTGTGGGAGAAAGGATGCTACCTTACCTGGCTGGGTGAATTGTGGGGAAGGGGTGGCAGTTTTCCCTGCGGCCACCTTGCCCATGGTAGGGGCTGTATCCCTCACCGTACCAGGACACAGATGTGTGTTTTACTCTCTGGCTTGACAACCTACTAGGGAAATAACAGAGAGAAAGCCCCAGAGAGTAAGAAAACAGAATAAACATGCCTATATCTAGAGGGTGAGAATTAAGACCAAGACCTAAAAATTCTCAACTTCTTCCTTTTCATGGAAAAAGTGTTCTATTCCAATGGCCATAATCAAATGCAAAAGCATGCATCACAATGACACAAAGGCACTTAAATTTGTGAACTCAAAGGAAAATCTTGGTGATGTAAGTTGATTGTGTTGACAAATTAACCTAATGAGAATAGTTTCCCACCACGAATTCATTAAGCAAAAATGTGCAAAGATGGTATTTGCAGCCTGTTAACCCTTAATTGGCTCAACACTGAAAACACTTAATTGTGACGTGTCACCAAAATCCCTAATGTAGTTAATCGCTCTTAGACTTACAAAATTATACATTTTAAATGATGATCTTTAATTAAAAATTATTTGGGATTATCCTTAGCCCATGCTTTCAAATGAGCAGCTTTGGTACACTTGAGAACATGGTGGCGAAGAGAGTGGCAGGAGGGTTGCTTTTTGCTTGTAGCCCGACTTTTCTATGTGGAAAATATGGAAATAAGAGACAGGTGGTTTTGAAATAAGCTTCAAATATTTCAAAAGGGTATGGTGGGAAGGACTGGGCCAAAAGATAAGAGAAGCCCTGATTTGATTTCTGGGCGTTCTATTTTTGAGACTCAAATTCATGATCAGTAAATGGAGAAAATTGAATGAGGTTGGATTTGGAAAAGTCTGGTGCTCTCACCAGAGGAGAGGTGAAAATAAAGATTTTCATATATCTGTTGGCTCATCCAAAAGTAAGACACCACGGACAAGCCTCTTACCCAATGGGCCAATGAACAAAAGCTCTGTAGAATCTAGAATGTGCTATCGAAACTTACAGAAAATGAGAAACACAAAAACAGCAGGACTCAATTATGAGTTTCTTTCTGGCTCCTGACACCTGTGCTTTTGGAACATGCAGCAGTACAGACATCTAATCACCTTCCTCCTTCTTTTCTGGTCCCCATAGGTGGGGAAGAGACTGTTCATCCTAACCAACAAGCCCATTTTGCAAAGAAAATACTTCTCCCAAGTTAAAAAAAAAAAAAAAAACAATTAAATTCTGAAGTTGTGCTAATCCTCCCTACACCTTCTATATCCTACACCATCCATTTCAGAGTTCCATTTCAAATTATAGTAGCATCTTATGGCTCCCTGGTGACCCATCACCACGTACACAATTTTAATGATCTATATTCTAAGGTGCTTGAACAGTGGTCTCTCCCAAGAGGCTTGGAAGTCTCTGAGGCCTGTGTTCAAAAAACACAGCTGGTGGCAGGCCTTGAAATCCCACTGGGGTTGGATGGGGAGCAGGTGGGGGAGGGGAGAGGCTGGCGAGATGACCCAGCCTACTCACGCTTGCTACCAACTGGGCACAGGATGGCCTCTGGTGTGGAAGGAGAGCGTGGAGTGAAGTGGCCGAAATTCAGGAAGTCATATTCAGAGGGCAGTTGGGTGCTCTTGTCTCCTTGTTGTGAAATAGACGGGGACAGAAGCTTGCCAGGGTCTTTGGGTGCAGCCCTGCCCTTGGCAGGTCAAGCGACTTCATTTTCTTTGACTCCACAGTTACCCAGTGTCTCCCATGTAGGAGGCTCCATGCTGGCTTCCTGTGAGGAGGCCACGGAGCTCCCCACCTCCATCTGCCTCCCCTTCCTCCTTCTTCCACTCCTGCTCCAGTCCAAGGGCTCAGTGGAAACCCACCAGACCCCTGTCCAGCACTGATGTCCCTGAGGCCTGTCCCCCACGGGCTCTAGGCCTGTCACCCACCCGCTGCCCTCTTTCTCACTGGGTGGACTCCTCAGCTCTTAGGTAACTGTGGTCCTGGACTGGGCTGTTTTTCTGGGCCTCCTCCTGGGGTTGTGGGTGAGGGGCACCACCTTAGCCACCAGACTTTCCCTGCGGCTGGATCCATACCCCTTGCCAGGGAGAGGTCAGATGGAACACCAGGGGGCATTGCCAGGGGACATGAAGTGCAGTTCTGACTTCATGGGCTTCTGGGCTGGTGGGAGGGATCAGGACACCCAATAACCAGACAGGTGTGGCACAGGGCTGGGGACGGGGGAGCACAGTGAGGACAGTCAGAGGGAAGATCTTTCCAAAAAACAGTCAATATTCATTCTCCCCTTCAAATAGCCAAGTAAAACAGACCAAGGTGGAGGGCACAGCTTCTCCGGTTGAAGCGAGAGATGGGAATTTCCAGAGAATATTAAAAAATATGTCCATTATTCAATGAAGCCATATATATATATATATATATATTTAAATAGAGCATTAAAAGATTAAGTTGGGGGCTGAGGTTGTGGCTCAGTGGTAGAGCGCTTGCCTTGCACATGTGGGGTCCTGGGTTCGATCCTCAGCACCACATAAAAATAAATAAATAAATAAAAATAAAGACATTGTGTCCATCTACAACTAATATCTATATCTATATTTATAATCTATCTATCTATCTATCTATCTAAAAGATTAAGTTGGAATGTGTTGACCCTCCGGGCCCACTGTCACTGTGTCCTCTGTGAGGTGACCACAGTTATCTGTCGGTGTATTTCTCTAGACCCTTAAACTGTGTTTACACAAAAATCTATATTTCTCCACATCGTTGTGTGTTTTATTCAAAATTAAGAAACTGTCATCACATACACCTGAGTCATTTCTTCCACCCACCACATGGCTTTCTGGGGGAGGAGTTCCGAAGGCACAGGGCTGAGTGGCAGCCTGCCACATCTGCCAGAGTCCCTGTGGAGGGTGGGCCTCTCTGCTCAGGCCCTGCAGCGGTCAGCAATGCTCCAGGAAGTGAGGACTAGCCTGTGGGCTTCTGGGGAGCAAGGGCTCTTGTCAGGACTAAGGCTGGGAAGTGGGGAGTAGGGGGTTGACAGGCAGCTGGGCCGGGATTGTGTGGGCCCCAGGTGTCGGTGGATGGCTTGCCACCATGTCCTGTGGCATTGGGGTCATGGGTGGTTTCTAATAACAGCACCGTATTAGCTACGGGGTGGGCACAGGCTGGGGCAGAGATATCATCCAGTTGCAGGGGCTGGGATGTCCAGGTGTTAGGGACAAAGATCAGCACTGTGGGTCAGTGCAGCAGGAAAGACAAGAGGCAGGAAGAATTCTGAAAAGACTCAGTGACTGTCTGCATTGGAAGACACCACCCAGTGGCCCGCTAGGCCAGCCCCTGCCAGCTGCCTTTGCTTTGGGAGAGCCTGCGAGTGAAGGAGACGTTTGTCAGGTGGATGAGTAATTAAAAGAGCAGAGCTTCTAACCTTTGAGGCCCTTAGCAGTCCCAGGTCAAAAATAATGGTCTGGTCCCCAGAGATAGCTAATGCCAAGGTAACGGGAGAGGTGCCTCCTGGAAGGGCAGGGTGAGCAGCACCTGGCACAGCCTCCAGCCACACCTGAGATGAGCTGTGTGCCCCAGAGCAAGCATGTGACCTCTCTGAACCCACATTTCCTTATCTGTAAAATGGGGACAGTGACAGCCCTGGTCTCCTTGTTGTGAGGGGATTCGCTGAGCTGATGAGCAAGGTGCATGCTGACAGGGAGCCTGGCACAAAACCTACACTTAATAAATGGTCCCCACAAGGACATCTTGGGCAGCAGGTACTCACAGTTCCCTGGGACTCTCCCACGCCAGCTGCCCTGTCTGAAGTTAGCATTTCCTCAAGCGGGTTTAGACTCACCTTGTCTACCAGTGAATTTCCCCTTTTCCTCGCCTGTCAGAGGTATTGAAAGCAGGTGATTTCTGGAACCTGGGTTTGGAGAATCATGTCTTTCCTTCTTTCTTATAAGGAACTAGCAATTTCATTGGTCCAATGCTGACAGGAACCCAGACAAAGGCTTTGCCAAAAGCAGTGACATGCTACCTCTCCGACAATTAGCACAGCTCTGAGTACAGTGACCCACACACTCCTCTTGTCATGGAGTCTGCTTCTTCCTGGCATGAATGAGGTGGGTGGGTGCCCAGTGTCCTGCTGAGAATGGAGGGGACTGGTCTTTGGAGCCTCTGGGATGGAGGATCTCAGAGAGGGAAGAGACTTGGGACATCAGGACAAGGACTCCGACTCTCACTGTCGGATGGAAACTGTCTTGCAGAATGGGGTAGAAGCTGGCAGCCTTTGCACTGTGCCTCACAGAGGAAGGGGAAGAGGGGGGATTTGGGGGTTTTGGTCCTTTGCCAAGGATGGAAATAAGGCAGGACATTGAGGTCCACTCAAAGTCTGATGGGGGAATTTCTGGCAGAGAACCGAGCTGTCCCTACAACTTCAGCTGTCCAGGGGGTTTATTATAGAGGAAATGTTTGCCTCCTCAGTGCATCTGCCTGGATGGATCTGGGTCCCTGAATGTGTAGTAATGTGGATGGATGTAGGTGCAGCCATTTGGGGCCAGATACCTGTGCATCAATGATTGGAAGATTCTGTCTTAGGAATACAAAAAGACATCATGTGAACATGATGTCACACATACAGGGAAAAAAGGAACCTGCTGGCCAAGAAGTCATGCCAACCAAGTCACAGATCTCTAGTATGGTGGGAGGTAGCTGTAGGTGATCAAGTTAAATAATTAGTTCAGTATCCATTTTTCCTTAACTGGGAAACAGACCTATTTTATTTTTCTGGAACAAAATCGTTCCTTTCTAGTCTCAATTCATTAGGTTTGAGTGGGCTGGCGTCTCACTCTGGTTCAGAGTGTTCCACTCCCCCTGGGCCATGGTGAGAGGCACCAGCCCCAGCCCATCTGATGAGGTTGTATCCAGGATTTTTCTTGGTACTGCCAGGAGTGAGACAATTTCTTCACCAGAGGTTCTGGGTAGTGTGCAAGCCTGAAAGTATTAGTAGCCACAAGAGGGAAGCTGTCTGAAAATGAAGCAATTAGAAAGGAGGGTGCAGAGATAAAGACATTCTTTTGACATTGTTTGTATACCTGGATTCAGCCATGCTTGAAGGCCACCCTAGTTAAATGAGCTTACATTTACTTAATCTACTTTTTGACTTGTATTTTTGTCCTTGGCAACCCAAAGCATCTGGCTCACTCAGGGTCCTAGGAGTAGATTCATTTAATTATCTCTATCTGAGCCTCTTTGTGGGTAGGGATCTCACTCCTTTAGGATGCAGAGAGACCTAGACTCAAAGCAACATTCTCTCCAAAGCATCTCCTCTGGGAATGAATTCCTAAATGCTTTCGGATCACCACTGTCTTTTCTATTCTTTTTGTTACTCTCAAAATTGTGCTGACATGGGGGTAGAAGATGGTAAAATGAGTTGGACATTATTACCCTAGATATGTGTATGATTGCATGAATGGTGTGACCTTACTTTGGGTACAATCAGAGAAGTCAAAAATTGTGCTCCATTTGTGTATAATGAATCAAAGAGCATTCTGCTGTCTTGTACAACTGATCTGAACAAATAAAAATAATTTTGATTGCCCTGAGAACACTCTGACATATACTTGGCAATGCCTGGCATGTGACAACATCCAAAAGGGTTCTATTTTTGGAAAGGTGGTTTCTGGTACCAGCCACCTCCCAATCCCTAGGCTGGAGCAGTGAACTCATGACCAACTAAACCAGGGACACAAATCTATGGCACCAGCAAATTACGTACCAATTCACATTGCCGCATTTTTGAGTTGACCAAGGAGGAATTTTATTTCTTTAAAGATAAAGCTGGGCTCCTTCCGGGTCTACTTTTTCTTTGCTTGTTTATTGGTACTTGCACGTGAGGACTGAGGCTCTGAGGAGTCCCTTGGGGGCTGTTCTCCCTGAGGGTCTGTGGGGAAGTTGCAAAGGGTCTTCCTGGGGCCAGCTGAGCTCCTCTCTAGCCCTGGGAATTATGAATGGAGCTAGAGGGTGCAGGGATGCAGCAGCTGCGGGGGGTGGGGGTGGGGAACCCAACAGGTGCAGCGCCCAGGTAGATGCCGGGCAAAGCTGAGTTAGATGAGTCCCCAGCCAAGATGTGGCATGGATAGACTTGCACTGTGCCTCAGAACGAGAAAGCAGGGCTAGCCTTGGCTTCTGGGCGACGGGATCCAGGATCTAAACAATGTCACCGGGGTTCCTCTCCCCTCCTTGTCTCTGCTGTACTGCCATGTCCTTGCCCTGTTCTTCCTCATGGCCGGGATCCCAGAGGGATCATCCGTCTGAACCCCCAGGAAGACTCTGATTGGCAAACTTGGGCAGCGCCCTTCCCAATCAAGAGCTAAGGATGGAGACTGGGCTACACTGATTGGCTAGCTGAGGGAGGAGGCGTGGCCTCTTCCTCGACTGCCGGGTCCAGTAGGTGAGGTCTTTCCTGAAGTAAGGGATGCCAGGCCGACCCAAGGCAGGAGGGGGACAACACAGTAATTGCTTTCTGTTCACATCCGAATCCGTCGGGTTGGCGTTGGCTGCCCACGTCAGGGGATGAAGACGCTGACCAGCAGGTGTCATGGGGTAGGACCTTGGTGTGGTAGGCACCTGCTCTGCCCTTTCTGCCTCTGAACTTCTGGGGCCTGGCGGGCTGGGAAGTCCCCACTGCCTTAGTTTGGAGGAAGCGCCAGTGACACATCAGGGGAGCTGATCCAGAAATCCCAGGGCACTTCATTAACTCGCTCCCAGCCTCTCTCCCTGTCCCGTTTGCCTGCGTCACAGGGGCACTTCCGGCCCTGAAGGGCCTCGGCATGGGCTGGGGGAGGACGCTGGCTGTGAAGACCCTTCTCCTTCCCTAGTGGCCTGTGGCCGTCCTTCAATCTTCCCTCGCTGGGAGGAGGGCTGGTCTGGGGCCAGGAGCTTCCCTCTTGCCTTCCATGCTGGACTGAGAGGAAAAACCAAGAAGGGAAAAGGTGAGGACTCTGAAGAATTTGGATGTTTTGCTCTGAGGTGAGTCTTTTCTCCCCAGGGGACAACGTGGTGGCTGGTGGAGGGGAAAGGGCAGCTACTGGGACAGCCGGGCTCCAGAGCCAGCTCTGATCTGGTGAGTGGGGGTTGGCTCCTCCCCTGGGCCCAGAATTCCTGTCTCTAAAGCAAAGGGTCCGTACTTTACAGCCTCCCCATCTCAGGCTTCCTGGGGTGATTCCAGAATTAAGAAATCCAATAGCAGCTGCCACATCTTCTCACCATGGCTTCTCACACAGGGCAGGGAAAGCTGTTCCATCTACTTATACACTCATACATTTAAACCCCCCCACCTAAAAAAAATCTCATTTTTTTTTTAAACAAAGACATCTTTTACTCCACGGGGTGATGGTTTAATTCACCCCTTGGTCCTTTCTCAGTGATCATGGGGCATGAGTTATAATACCAACTTTGCTGTGTGACCTTAGGCAAGTCTCTTTGCTGCTCTGAGCTTACTCTTCTTTCTTTGTAATGTGAGCATGACGATATCCACTTTATTGGGCTGTTGGAATACTCAAATATGTTATAGGCTTTGGAAACCACAAAGAATTACACAAGAGACAGAGATGAGCTGTTATGGAACTCTCTGGAAACTGGCCTAAGGGTGGGCTAGAAATCTCTATTGGCCTGTTCCTTTGTGCCTCACACACCAGACATGCGGCCACTATGTGTTGAATGACTGGAATCCTGGGGGCTTGTGTGGATTATAATGCAATGAGACACGGCACTTGGGCTGTGCTATTTTACGTCCCAGCCTCAGATTCTGATGGGGTCCCTGGAAGGGGGGTTGAAGGTCAAGACCCCAGGGCTGTCTGGGACACGGAGGGTGCTGGAGCTCTTGACTATCTAGTGCCAAGGCCACTTACTGGCCTGAGATGGGGGCATCTGTGAACCCCAGTGGAAGGGCAGGGTCCTAACAGTGAGCAGGGTGTGGGCGTGCGTCTCCCCTTTGCATCTTAGGAAGTGAACCTGCTTTTCCTCTTTGGGGCGGAAGTCACTGGGCCTTCATAGTCCTTACGGGAGATTCTGGGAACTCCCCCCAAAGCAAAAATCTTTCCTGGGTTTCCAATTCTCCCTGACCTCTGTTTGGGAAGGAAATGGGGTCAGTGTTCCTGCCTCTGATGGTTCATGCCCCAGGTGCTACTTTGGGGCCACGACCCTCCTCGACCAATATGCTGAGCACTCCCAGGATGAGCTGGGGCGGCCCAGCTGCCTGCTGCCATCTCACCCCCCATGTTCTCTTCCTTCTCCTTAGAAAGGCAGGTCCACATCCCACATGCACATGGCTTAGGAAGCGTGGGAAGTGTCGGTGGCATTATATTGTCAGTGAAATGAAACAGCCCCCCACCAGCCCCACTGCACAAGTGAGTCCTGTTCATCTGTGACCCCAGGTCTGCGAGTTCCTGGGTTCTGTTTCCCTCCAGACAACAAGGTAGAGGAGCCGAAATTTATGCCTTTGGAATCTGGGGCATTAACTTCAGTAAATCAGCCTTCAGTGCCCAAAGGTAACAATTACCGCTCTCATTAATAGATTTCCCCAGCCTCGCTCATAAAGCAACTCTGGAGATGTCTCCGAGGACAGGGTGGGGGAAGTGTGCCCAGGGATCATGAACAGTCCAGCACCCTGGGTGAGGAGGGAGACTGAGTCCCTCTCCCTAGGGCCTGCCCAGTGGACATGAAAGCGAGGTGCATGGGTCCCCAGACAGGGCTAGGTGCTCCTTGGAGGAGCAGGACATCGTGAGGGCTGACCAGACTCCACCCTGGTGGGGAGGCACCTGCCCAGGCCCAGGGCTGGAAGCACTGTCGAAGAGACTGGGGGAGAGGAAAGAGGGTCTCCTGGGAACACCAGGGCTGTGCGGGACCCTGGGGTCCTGGGGCCTACTCCTTTTGTACTCTCACAGAGACTGCAGGAACTGGGGAACGTGCCCAGGATTGCCCAGGAAGTTGGTGGCCAAGCTAGGCACCAGGAAGAAAAACAGAGGACTGGCCAGACACAGCGTTGGCCGGGCTTCTCCAGTGACTTGGACTCTCATCTCTTTTTGGTTGGAACAAAATCTGGATTCAACCTGGACAATGTGCAGGTGGCACAGGGGTGACAGTTCTGAGGCCATGACTCTGGCTGCTGGGAACGGGAGGTTATGGGGCTGTGCTCTGTCAGAAGCATATATAATAATAAATAATATATATTATTATATATATTTATATATGTATGTTAATATATATATATAATATTGGTGTGCAGAGATATCCATATGAATCTCTCTCCTCTCTCTCTTTCTCTCTCTCTCTATATATATAGTGTGTGTGTGCGTGTGTGTGTTGTGTGTGTGTGCGTGTCTGTGTGTCCACATATCACGTATTTTGGGCATATACTTAAAAGTGAAATGGATAGATCTGTAGCAATTATGTTTCATTTTTGAAGATCCTCCATAGCACCCTTTTTCTGGACTTTTCTGTGTGCAGCAGGGTAAGCTGGTGTCAGATGGGACCACCCACTGTCATGTGAGACCTCTCTCAAGCTGGGAGCTGTGGCTGGACAGAGAGGTCCCCAAAGTAGTCACAAGGGTCCCTTGATGGCTTAGCAATCCCTCCATCTTCCCCCACTCCAGTTTTACACTAAATTCTAGGAAAGGAAATCCTAGCTCTGCTCACCATGGATGGAAAGAGATTGTTTTTATTCTTACAATTAAACAAAAAGAACAAAACTCCTCACCCCATGCACAAACTCCCAGTTTGGTTTAGAAAGACAACTTAAGTTCTACAGTTTTGTGATCAAACACCTGGCTTCAGAGTCTGTTACAGTTCTGGCTCTGTCACTTACTAGTTGAGGACCTCGGGCAAATCACTGAACCTGTGAGCCTCAGTTTCCACATCTGTAAAATAGAGACCACCAGTTGTTGTGATAAGTGTCGGAGAGACATCCTGGTCTGTAAAGAGCTGAGCACACCTGCAGGGAGCTCTATCCATGGGGCAGATTTGTGTCCTGAGGCCAGAGAGGACATTGCTATGGGGGGTGGTACCAGAGGCTGCCTGGCATTGGCTCTGGCCTCTCTCACCTGCTGGGCATCTGGAGGGCCACTTGTGACAGGTGCCCAGACCCTGCCCCAAGCCCTACACATTCACTGCCTGGCCTCCCAGGACTTAGGGATGGCTCTGCCCCCCCGGGACTCTCACCATGGGAAAAGTCCCATAGTGGAGGGATTTATTATCTCTGGACTTTGGTGCTTCACGGGTTACGTGACTTGGCTAATCCTTAATTATCCCTAATGTTAAAGGTCAGACCACTTCTGGGATATTTCCCAGTTTGAAGGTACCCATGGAAAATTAACTCATTTGTAAAACAAAGTGTCGGGTGATGGCTCCAAAGGCCTTCCTGATGGAGAGGTTTGGCAGGGGCTGCTGGGGAGCCCCTCTGGGCTTGCCTCCTGCCTCATCGCTTCCTACAGCAGGGTGTCCTATCAGCTGGGTGTCCCTCCAGATTGAGCGTGGTGTACAGAGGAAGGGAGGCTTCATGGGGCTCAGGAGGCCCTGGACCATCCCCCAGGTGGTTGGATGTTGAGCGTGGAGCTTCGGTGGGGTGGGGTGGCTCCACCCTGTCCCCTCCAACCCTGTCTCCACTGCCCCTGCACATTGTGTGGACAATGGAGGTGTTGCAGATGCTGAGGGTGCCACAGCCACTGGCTGCATCCTGGGCCATTCCCTGGGGTCTGGAAGTCAGCACAGCCAGACTCCCAAGCTCCAGAGCAGCTCTTTTGGGACCACATTCTGGTCCTTCTAAGGATGGGCTGAGGTCACTCCCTAACTTATTGAGTCATCCCTTTTTTTTTCTGGGTGCTACTGTGCCAAGTATTAGTCTAGGATTTGGGGCTATATTGCAGGACATCAACCGACAAACCAGAACAACAACTCTCCCAGAGCTCACCTTCTCATGGTGGGAGGTGCAGACAGGAAACGGGTGAAGTTCAATGATGGCGGATGAGGGAGGCAAGTCATGGAGAGATGGGGGCAGGGAGAAAGGAAGCACAGGCCTGTGTGGGTGGCAGTGTCTGATAGGGTAGCTGGGGAAGGCCTTATAGAAAAGTTGACCTGGAGCAAAGGTGAGAAGATGATAAAGGGATGAACCATGGAGAAATCTGGAAGAATGGCTGCTCCAGGATGGGTGGACAGCAGGTACAAAAGTCCTGAGGAAGGAGGAGGCCAGGTTCATTTGGATATCAGCACAGAGACTGGAGCCGGGAAAGCAAGGGGAGGAGTCCTAGGAGATGTAGTCAGGAGAGCCTTCAGCCTGTGTCCAGCATCGCCTGGCCTTGACACAGTCATGGCATGTTTGATGCAGTGTCTTGGAGTAAGGGTCAGTCAGTTGCTGTGGCCCCTGTGCCCAAACTGGGCAGCCTCCAGTTTTTGTAAATCGATTGGGACTGGAGCACAGCCACACCCAATATGTACATATTTTTTACGACTGGGACAAATAGCACAAAATACTTACTGTCTGGCCCTTTAGAGAAAAAGTGTGTTGGCTCATGAGGTTTCAGGCTTTGGAGCTTCACCATGTTGGCTCAAATGCCTGCTCATTTAGTGTCCAGGTCACCCTGTGTGAGTTGTTTAGCTTCTCTGAGATGAACCCTGCCATCTGTAAAATGCTGATCATATCTACCCTGCAGGGTTTGTGAGGTTACATTCGATAAATAACCAACACAAAATGCACACAGAACTGTTAGACACAAATATTCTGTTAGGAGGTGGTGTTAGGTGCACATTCTGGAGCTCCCACGGGCAGATTCTTGGGTTCATTGGGCAATCTTGGTGAAAGGTTTTATTGGTCTTAGCCTCAGTTTTCCTGTTATGTGGGGATAATTACTCATGAAACAAAAATAAGGCAAATGGCTCATGGGAAGCACCCATTGAACGGAAGCTACTGTTTTCTTGTCATCAAGCCACCCTGCATCATCTAGATGCTGGGGCATCTGCTGATCCTGGGGGGCAGGGGATATCCAACATCTGTCTTTGCATCGGTGTGCCCCTGCCCAGCCACCCGCCTCTAGCGCATATCTCAGAAGAGGGGGCAGGAAGGGGTGGGTTTTACAAGGTCTCCCTTTCCCTCAGCTTGGCACCCAGCCTAAACCCACCGCTACCTGAAAGGGTGCCAGCCTGTCCAGCGCATTTGAATTTGCAAATTATCTCTTGTTTACTATCAGAGGATCTGCGAAGCTGAAGCTTGTCGTGGGTTTCCATTATGCTGCAATCAGTCCTGTTGGGGAAGCTCTGTCTTTGCAAAGCCCAATTAGAGTATTTATTTATTAGACTGCTTCCTAGCAGGTGAGAGTAATAAAAGGATCATTAAAGGATTTTGCCCACTGGATCCGATTTGAACATTTGCTGGACTGGGGGCTTGGGTGGGAAATGGCAGGAGTTAGGGAGTGGGAAGGGGGTCTGGGATTGGAAACCACTGACTATTTGAGGACTCTGTCACGCTGCTTGGCTGCGATGACAATCCACTTGAGTTACGTTGCATTTAAAAAAAAAAAAAAAATGTGGCTGGAGTCCAGCGGTTGAAATGCAGACGCCCGCGTGTATTTATATTCGCAGAGCCGGGGCCATGTGTGCGGTGACATAGCGAACGAGAAAGTGGTGGAACTGAAAATAACATATGTCTGTCTCAAGTGCCAGAGGAAATTGTAGCAGTGTGAGAAGGAGCAGGGTACAGATTTAGAGACGGGAAAGAGGCACGCTCCTTGTTACCCCGCGGTGTTTACACCCAGGTCTCTGCACACAGAATGAGCAGCCCCAAGACAGGCAGAAAACAAATCCAAACCCACTCGTCGCTTCTTCGAGAGCGAGTTGGCTTCATGGAATTCTGGGCCCCAAATGAAGTTTTATTCTTTTTTTTTTTTTTTTTTTGTCTTTTTTGGAACTGGGGGTCGAACCCAGGGCTTTGCGAATGCAAGACAGACGCTTTGCCACTTAGCTACATCCCAGCCCCTAAATGAAGTTCTGGCTTCAGATGGAAGGTTGGCCCTCGCACCACCCCTTGCTGTGGTTTTGAGTTCCTGGGGATCTTGTTCATGGGAAAGAGGCTGGGGATCGAGCTGACGCCGGTGGAGGTGGCCACGGTCAGGGGGGCTCCAACCTCACCGCAGAACTTCCTGCACTTGAAAATGACTCAGAAGCCTCCAAACTTGCAGTCTATTGAGAGCCAGAGAATAGTCTAGAATTTTTCTGGAATTAGGGACCCCTAAGGTCATATTTCTCCTCCTGGTGGGGCACTATTTTTAAGACTTGGGTTACCACCCTCCAAGTCTAAATTCCATGTCTGTCTGTATAAATAGATGTGACAAAATTAAAGAAGAAATAATAGATTGGATTTGCATTTTTTTTTTCTTTTAACTTTGCGGAAGCAAGTAACTGGTTTGGCTTCAGTTTCTACATTTTGCTTTGCTGTTTTGTCATTCTCAGGGCCTGAGCCCAGAGCATGTGTCTGCAAACAAAACTCTGACACATCCCTCTGATTCTGGGAGTCATCCCTCTTGGAGCACCCTTGACAACCTGGAGCCCTGGCTGAGACCCCAGAGTGAGCTGGAAAGGTCCCACCAGGTCCTTGGCTTGCTTGAAACTGTGACCGCAAGTTTTCAATATACACACTGGCAAAGTCACATACATTTAACTCCACCTACCTCTGTTTTCAATACATAGAATGGAGGTAATATCCGCTGGCCAGGGCCAGGAGAGGGTGAGGTACACTGGAGAAACACCCAGCACGGCTCAGAGGATCTGGTGATGTGAAGTGGAACCTGGTGGTCACCGGAGCTGCCATTTGCCACTTCTTCCTCAATAGCTACAACATCCACAATGCCTGGTTTACATGTTCTGATCACCTTTCTTGTTCTCACAGGAGAGTTCAGAAACACTGGGCCTGAGAACTTGAGGTGGGGTGAACTACCCAGCCTGAGCAGCTCCTGTGGCCCTACTCTTGGTCCTGGGCATATCACCTGGGTGCGTTCAGTTAGGCCTTGCAATCTCCGGTGAGTGTGGCATTGCTGGACCCATTTCCCAGACTGGGAGACCGATAAGTTCCCTTAATACCAATTTCAGTTTAACTCCAACAACCATGGTCATTTAAAAAACATTTTATAATCAACCAAGGAGAATTCATGCTGCTATTGATGAAGGAGGAAGAGCAGGCTTGGAGGAGTAGGGTATCAAAGACTCATGTTTTGGGAGGAAAGCACCAAATCCTTCTACATCCTATGAAGTGGGCAAAATAGCATTTCTCCAAACTCATGCTCCCCCAGAAATCCAGAATCTGACCTTCCTTGGAAACTGGGTCTTTGCAGATGTTTAGGTAAAGATCTTGAGATGAAATCATCTTGGATTTAGGGTGACCATGAAATCCGAAGACTGGAATCTGTAGAAAGAGAGAACGATGCAGAGACACCAAGGGAAGGAGGCAGAGATGGGGGCAGTCAGCTATGAACCAGCCAAAGCCAAGGGCTACCTGGAGCAGGAAGAGGCAAGAAAGGATTCTCCCCTCAAACCTTAAGATGAGCATGATCCTGCTTACCCTTGAGTTTGGACTCCTGGCCTCCAGAACCACGAAAGAATACATTTCTGTTGATTTAAGCCAGCACGTTTGTGGTCATTGGTTATGGAAGCCAAGGAAACAAATACATCCTGTGCTTCTGGTTAGCTGTTTACATTTGGTTGTTAGAAATAAAGCCAGGCAGGAGCAAATGCTAAACAGACTTAAAGTAGTTGACTATGTGAAGGGAGAAGCTGACATCTCTGCATAAGGCAGCGACAACCCGGAGCTTTCCTTGGAGTGAGCCCGAGGGTCCTGGAGTCTGCGGAGGGGTTGGGCTGTGAGAGGTGCCGGATCAGGGGATGATGTAAGATGATATGATTTATTGCTTTGTTAAGCAATCTTTTCAGTCATGGATCTTGCTTTCAGGCTTAAACTGTTGCTGAAATAACAGGCGGGCCACGGCGATTGGAACACACCAGGGCTCTGAGGTGAAGAGACAGCAGGGCCGCATTACTACCAGGAAGGTGGGCGGTGAGCTGCTTGCAGACTCAATTCTGGAAAAACTATGTGAGGTCCAGACCATGCCACTCATGATTTAGTGAGATGGAGGTTTGCAGAACATGGAGGTAGGTCAGTTGGAGTGCATCTCCAAGGGACTCAGATGAGAAGCCCTTTATACTGGGACGGTGATGGGGGACCTCCAACCCAGGAGGTGGTGTCCTTAGCATTGCTGTGATCCCTGAGAGGCCCGGAAGGGTCCTGGCAAGTGTGAGGCTGGATGTTGAAGAAGACACACAGTATGACAGATGGGAGAAGAGCAGCCAGGAGCCACTTACAGCACTTCAGCTGGGAGATGACCAAAGCCAAGTCTGGAATGTCCTGAACAGTGTCATTAGGTATCTAGCCATCACTGCATGCGAGTGCCTGTATTTTTACTTTTCAGAGATAAAATAATAATAATAATTGTAAGACTTCATCGATGCCTCCAGAGAAGACAGAAATGATAAACCCATGTCCCCAAAGACACCCAAATTTCTAATCTGGGGTGGTTGGGATGACTCAATCTCTGGAAAGTCGTGACTTGTCCCTGGGGGAGGAGTAAATCATGGAGCAGATTGGGAGAGCGCTTCAGTGAGGGACTCTTCGACTGTGCCTCTGCTCAGCAGAGGGGACAAGCACTCATGCCAGTGTCTCTCTCTCTTCTGTGCTGGTGGAGGGAGCTGGGCCTCCCATCGGCCGGCCTCCCTGTGTCCAAATCCCAGAGGCAGATAATTATTCAACTTGATGGAGATGAAAATGGGACTCATCCTGACATAACAGCTCCTACGTAACAGGGGACAGCCCAGGGCAGGGGCTCAGAGCTTGTCCTCTGGAGTGGGAAACCTGCATCCAACCCGACTCTAGCTGTTTGATTTGGGACACGATGTCAAGTTCATCTGTACAGGAACTGGATTCTAGAACCCTGAGGCAACCGTTGAGTAGAAGGATCTGTATGAACCAGACTGGCGCCCGGCACTCAGCAGACACCGATTGAACACCGGCTGTTGTTTTTCCATGGTCCCTGAGCTTGCTCTGCATCAGTGACATCCCCCTGCTTGATCTGCACCACTGAACCCGGTGGGGAGGCAGCCATTTTTCTCTGCCGCAGAGGAGGCCGTGATTCGCCGAGGTTCCTTGATGAGGGAGTGGCGGGGCCAGGATTTGAACTGGAGACTGTGAGCTTCCAACTGCTGTGCGCTGGCTCCTGCCTTGAGTCAGGCCGAAGTGAAGAGCAGGAGCAGGACCAGTGAGTGGCCTCCTCATCCCAAAGGCACATAGGAAGGCCGCAGCCAGGGGCTGCCACGCTCAGGGGCTTCCGGTGTCTGCCTTAAGGCCTGTTCTCACTGCTTCCTCTCCATTACCAGTTGGGTGTTAAGGACAGACAACGTGGAGATGCACACCCCCCTCAAAGGCCTCCTCTTGGTCCTGGTTCTGATAAGATCTGAGTCGCGTTCTGTCAGATTCCAGAGCTGTAGGCCTCTGAGAGGGTGAGCAGCCTGGAGGTGGCTGTCAGGCTATTGGGTGGCAGTCCACCTGGGACCCTGCTTTTCTGGAGGAAGGACGCCATCCCAACACAACCCCTGCACGTCCCCTTCCTCAGGGGTCCATCCTGAGGCTCCCCTGGTGTCCCTTAGCCTCTCTCGGATGGTTTCTGCCTAGGCATGGAGGCCCAGGCAGTTCCCCTGGGGGCTGATGAGTCTAGAGCTCCCGTAGCCTTCCCAGCCCCTCCTGTTTCATTTTCTTGAGTTCTGCTTTTAGAATCAGGGCCGTGCTCAGGGACGCCAAGCCTCAACTGTTCCTGGTCCCCCTGACCTTCCTCAGGGCAGTGTCCCTCTCCTGCTCCTCCCAGGCTTCCTCATTTAATGTGGCCTAGGATCCCACGTTCTTCTCCCTTTTTTCCACTCCTTCCCTCCCTATGAGTGGCCTCAGGGAGCCAGAAGCAGGTCTTCTTCATTTTGAGGATGGCAAAGCTGAGTGCTCGTACCGACTCACCCCGTCACCTGCTTAGAAGGCTCAGGACCCCAGAGTGGAATGACTTGCCCAAGAGGGGCCTGAGAGGTGTCAGTTTCAGCCACACACAAATCCTGAGTGGTGTCTCCAGGAATTGTGAAGGCTGCAGACCACTTCCAGAGGGTCGTGGAAAAACTGTGTGAGCTGGCCAAAGAGAGAGTCTGGCTGTACAGAGGGACATGGAGGGCTGGACACGAGAGGGTGAGATGAGGGTGGAAGGGACAGCTAGGGGCTTCCATGAAGCCAACTTGAGCCCATTGATGGGGAAACCAAGAGCTCATGGATCCTTGGCTGTGTGTGTGTGTGTGTGTGTGTGTGTGTGTGTGTGTGTTTAGATGAAAACATTTTATTTGTTTTCCTTAATAACATGCATGCTTTTCTTTTTTTTCCAAATAGACAAAGTGTTAGTGGATTGGATTTAAAAAATGTCAGGCCTGATAACAAGAGCAGGGGACCACTTGTAGTGACACAGACTAATGTACTCTGTGGGTTGGTAGCTGGGCCCTGTCACCTGGTTTCACTGGGACTTCACGGAAGGCTGGTACCAACCACAGGCATTATTGCTACTACCCACCCTGGGAATTGAACCTCTTCCTGCTTACAGGGGATGCCAGCACCCAGCCAGGTGCTTCACGTCTTTCTGAGTGGCTGGGTTGTCCTGGTCACCAGGAAAGTATTCTGTCCTTTGAACTCCATAGTGACCCCTTTTATTCTTGCCAAGACTTGGTGTTCCCTCTCTCTCTCTCCCATTTTCTTTTTTTCCTTTCTGTTTACCCACTCCTACTTCTCCTCCTAGTTGTTCCAGTATGTGTGTAGTGGTTTCTCTTTGTGGTACAGTAAGCATTTCCTTAATGGTTATTCATGTTGAGCTTTTTTCTTGTGTGTATTGGCCATTGGATATTCACTTTTTTTGTGAAGTGCCTGTTTAAGATTTTGTTCTTTTTTTTTTTTTTTAAATAAAGTTACTGCCATTTTTCTTATTGAATTCAACGAGTTCTTTATATATCCTGAGTATAAGTCTCAGGCCAACTTTCTCACTTTCTTCCTGCTGCCTTTGTTAAGCAGAAATTTTCAAAGTTTTGAATAAGTTAAGCACATTTTAATAGATACTAATAATGGTAAAAGGCTGAAACATAATATAAATTATTAGAATTTTATTTCCTATATTCATTTTATACTTTTTGATTGTGGAGTAATTCTTAAGTTTTGTGAAAGTACAAGGTGTCGATTTTTCCTTTACGATTATTGCTTTTTATCTCCTATTAAGAAGTTTTTGCCTATCCGAAGGCCATGAGGATATTCTCTTTGTTACCTTCCAGAAGCTTCTTTGTTTAACTTTCACATTTAGGTCTACCTCCCATCTGGGAATAAGTTTTCTGTATGATGTGAGGTTGGGGTCACTAATAGCTGCTTGTCCATGGAGATGCAGCCTGACCCCAAGGTGTGTGGACCACCCTTCCTCCACACAATGCAGACACACTTTCACTACCAGCCAGGTGACCATATATATGAGCATCTGTTTCTGAACTCTGTTATGTTGGTTCACTAAATATTTCAGGAGTGAATGGTGGCTGGCCCAGGCTCACCATATTTCCAAGGAAGGTGAAGCTGGGTACTCTGGACTACTGCCTTTTTTTTTTGGTACTGCGGATTGAACCCAGCATGCTTTACCACTGAACCACATATCTACACTTTTTATTTTATTTTATTTTGCAGCAGAGTCTTGCTCGTGGCTTAGTGCCTTGCTCAGTTGCTGAGGATGGCCTCCAATTTGCTGCCTCAGCCTCTTGAATCTGTGGGATTGCAGGCGTGCATCCTGGGCTACAGCTTTTTGAGCAGATTCTGTGCTTCCTCTGTAGAATCACTTGGTCTGTCTTTGCCCTTTTCCTGACTTCTTCTCACAGACAATACTAACTGGCTAGCAAAATCAACCATTAAAATGGCAGAGCCTTACATAACACTCCCTGTGTGCCAGGCTGTCTTCTGAATATGCGCTTAACTCATTTTTAACTCAAACTCATAATAGAGTTGTTATTAGCCTCATTCTCCTGATGAAAAAATTGGGGTCCCCAAGACCACAGAGGTGGTTGGTGCCGGAGCTGAACCCAGGGATCCTGCCTCATAGTCTCTGTTGTAGGCAGTCCCCATACTTTTTTTTTTTTTCCCCATTCAATGGCAGGAAGTGGAATGTGGCAGACAAAGTCACCCTGGCTGAAGAGCACAGCCATCCGAGTTCGAAGCTGGGCTTCTGTACCTACTGTCTGGGTGACTTTGGACAGGTTGGTTAATCTCTTTGGATCGGTTTCTTCAACAGGAAAGCAAGACAGTAAAATGATACTTGAGGTTCTATTCAGCTCTGGCACCTTGTGATATCATGTCTCTGGAAGAGTCCTAGAGAGACAGCAGGTTTTTTGGAGGGAAAAAAATTGCACAATGAGTTCCAGGGTCGAGGTGTAGGTGGGGGAGTTGCCCAGGGAGGGTGGTGAGAGCCGGGAGGGGGGGTATCCTCTGCCATCTGTGCAACCCCGGCCTGGACCCCAGAGCCAGCCTATCATGTTACATGCTGCGGGAGGGTGATTTCTCCATGACCCCTCTTCTGGGAATTAGTTTGAGAGTCCTGTGGATTCCCAGGGTGTGGTTCCTGTGTAGGCCTCCAGGGAGGCTGCGTCTCTTCCCAGAGCTGGCTAATTGTTCACCCACCGTGTCCATTCTGTGCTCATAAAAACCAAGCTGGGCTCTTCCACAGGACACAGAGGGTCCATGGGGGGCAGGCGGTGACCTTGGAAGCCTTCACAGCCGAAGCTGGGGGCCAGGAACAGCCTTTTATCATTAACTCACCCACAGGCACATGGCAGGGGCTGTTAAAAGTAATAGAAACTTCACACGAGTGTGTATATATATATATATATACTAGTTTTAGAAAATTTTAGAAAATTCAGATAAACACAAAGAAGGGAACAACAATAAAAAAGTCATCTGTACTCCATTAATCCACAGATAACCATTATTAAGATTTTTAGAGTAATTCTCTTTGGACTTTTTGGGCTTTCTTTCCCTTGCTCTTACAGTGCGTATGATATTTATGTATATGAGCACACTTACATCGTGTGTTTACTACATGCATGGATTGGTTCCACTCTTCCGCATCTAGGCTTTTATATTTCCTAATATATCATAAGCCTCCCCCACATCCTTCCACATATTTTACCATCTTTACTAGCTGCATAATAAACCCATAGAGACCATTTGCCACAGTCACTCTTATACACAGTGATTCTCCTTGTTCATAGAACACACCTCTGATTATTTCCTAAGGAAACTTTAGACATGAACATGCTCCAGTATTATTTTCAAAGGACAATAAAGCCCTTTATATTCTTTTGGTGATTTTCAATAGATGTTTATTATATTACCCATAATATCAATAGCTACTTTTTAATCGAGTGCTTTATAAGTGATCAACATTCTGCATATATTATTTCATTTCATTTTCCAGAGAATTTTATAGCTATTCTATAACTTATTCCCAATTTATGACTGGGAAAACTGAGGCTTCTTGAGGTTAAATCATTTGCCCCAGTACAACAGGAGTGGGGGCAAGTAGCTGTCCACTCTGCCCTGTTCCCTGCCCCATGCAGGCTGTGTAGGGCCTGTGCCACCAGGTCCTGGCTCTCAGATACCATAGACAGGAGACTGGTGCCTACGAATAGACAGGAGATTGGCATCTGCCAAAGGAGAAGTAGGGTAATGTGTATCTGCGGCTCTGTGAGGAGAGGACAGCTGGGTCTCCAGAGGAGGGGGACAGGGGCCACCCAGAGAGGCTCTGGGCAAAGGGCAAAGTCGAGACTTGAACCTCCTCCCTCCTCCCTGCACAGAAGGCCTATTCCAGCACCTTCCATGGACACCAGCACTCAGCAGGGAATTCATTGCCTGTCTCAGAGAGCGTGGTAGTAATGGAAATTGGCATATATATTTAAATAATTTCATTATACTCCAAGATACAGTTTCTCTTTTCTCATTTTCTGCAAACTGGTAATAGCCTCTTTGTCTGATTAGAAGAATGATATCTATTCATTGCAAAAAGTAAAATCTTACATAATATAAAGACAAAACCAGAAACCTCCACCTTGAGAGAACCACTCTTTGGGCTTCCAAGTGGACATGTGGGGGACTTCCCTTCAGTTTCACAGATGCATACTCCTCTAGGGTGCTCCACCCCCACCCTATCCCTGCTACCCTGGCAATCTGTCTTGGGCACCTGTCCTTGTCATTACCTACAGATTCCCATCATATCTTTATTTTTATAGAGTCTGACTTACAGTAATTCATAATGGCCCAATTTCTGGTGTTTAAATGTCCATCACAGCGACTCTCCTAAATGAGGTCTTTGAACTTCTCAAAATGACATAGGTTTGTAAACCACAGTGGCCCATGAACAAGTGACTTTCTGTTTATTTTTTTTCAAAATGTTTGCTTCCTTATTGCTCAGATTTTCAGACTTTTAAAAGCAGAGAGAAAAAGTATAATAAATCCTCAAATCCTCATGGATTGGATTTAACAATTGTTAACATCTTGTTCCATTTGCTTCGTCTACCATGATTTCTATTTAATTTATTTCTTTTGCTGAAATACTTAAAAACAAAGCTAGTTATCTTGTCATTTAACCCCATGACCTTCCGTGTGCATTTCTGGCGGGCAAAAAAAGAAAGGCTATTTTCCTGTGTAGGCCCCACAAGGCCAATGTCACAAAATGGACCTTAGTTGGCTGGTGTTGGCTGGACTCCATTAGGTCTCCCCAGGAGCTCAAACTGTGGTTTTTACTCTTGTGTTGTTCAAATCAGGAACCAAACTTGGAGAATGCTCTTATGTCACTTGTTGTGTTTCTTAAGTCTGTGTCCCAGAGCCATCCCCAGGTGACATGGAGTCACCTGGTGAGATGGGAATCCACATTCTTCAGCACTTCAGGTGACATGAAGGGCGAGCTGGCCGGGAAGACTTTACCTCTCCAGACACCTATCTCCCCGAATTCCTCCCTTTCCCCTTTTCTTTCCTTAGCAAGCAGCCCTGGGCTCCCGTCTTCAACAGGCAGATTAACCAAGCAAGATTTTAATAAGGTTATTTTCCTTCCATAGAGGCTAGATGTACTGCTTTATTTTTATTGTATGGCAACTAACACTAATAACCCATTTGGGATAGCATAGATTTTTTTAAAAACACTTCCTTGTTTTTTAGTAATGGGGATGGAACCCAAAGGCTCTGTATCATGAGCCCCATGCCCAGCCCTTTTTATTTTCTTCGAGACAGCACCTCAACAAGTTGCTGAGGCTGGTATGGAACTTGTGGTCCTCTAGCTGCAGCCTCCCTCCTGAGTAGCTGGGATGACAGGTGTGCTCCACCGTGCCTGGCTCAGGAAAATAAATTTATTGGATTAGAACAAGTGGATCTGTTTAAGGAAAGACCAAGGAATGGATGGCCAGGAAACAGATCAGCCCCGAGGCACCGGGTTGACAGGGGCCAGGCTTCCTCGGAAGGGCCTCCCGGGACCTCCAGCCTTTCCCCTGGAAACAGTGCGGAGCCCTGCGGCTCAGCTCGTGTGGACCCCTGTGCCTTCTGATCATTGCCTTAGGATATGGGTTTCAGAAATGAAATTCCTGGTTGTATTGGGAACAGTAAAAACTGTAGTGATGGCTTCCCTTCCCGCACATTTTCTGTGTGTCCCCAGATATGACGGTGGCTACTTACTTGTCGTAGTGTTTCCATCTCATCCTTTTCCACGAGCGGTCCCTTCTCACTGTCCCCCGCAACCCTTCTAAGTTATTCCTCCTCCAGTCCCTGTGAGCAGTGACACAAGATAAACAAGTTTGTTCTGCTGGTATCTAAATTAAGAGTAAATAGGTTCTGAGTGACTGTCTAGGGGGACAAACAGGGGAGTGTCCACGTAGGTCACATCCCTTTACCTTTTCCCTGTGCTCTGTCCTGCCTCACACTCTGATTGCTGAGGATATTGGGAGGATCCGCTACTAGGGTCTAATTAAGTGACAGATGAGAGTGCGTGGGCCCCTTGCATTCCCAAGGGACTGTTCAGGACACAATGTGGATTTGCCTCATCGCCTCCCTCCATCCTTATAGCCTCTTGATATAGACGGAGTCAGAATGATAACCTTGGATTGGAGAAGGCAAGTTCTGTAGTTCAGAGAGTTCAAGTGACTTTATTTTTTGTACAAGGAATTGCACCCAGACACACTTTACCACTGAGCTACATCCCCAGTCCTTTTTATTTTTTATGTAGAGATAGGGTCTCACTAAGTTGCTTAGGGCCTTGCTAAGTTTCCCGGGGCTGGCCTTGAACTTGCGATCCTACTGCCTCAGCTCCTGAGTTCTTGGGATTACAAGCATGTGCCACTGGGCCTGGCAGCCAAGTGACGTTTTGAAGGCCACACAAGTGTCTTATCATGATTCAGATCCAGCTCTCCACAGCACACATGGTGATTTTTGTACTCTGTCTGCTTGCTTGTTCGTGGCCTGGGCACAGGCACCTCAGGTGCTCTGAACAGTGAGGGTCCGTTGTGGGAGGGGTACCAGGGGGAGGGTCTCTCTAACATCAAGGCACTGGTCTTTCTCAGAAGGGACAGAGTGTGGTCAAGATCCAAGGGGTTGGGACTGAGTCAGAGTGGCAGATCCAGGGGAGTGTGCCTGTGAGGGGCAGGACACTCCTGTGGCTCAAGATGTCCTCAGCCAAAGGGACGGCTGGGCAGGAGTAGAAGCCAAGAACTCGAAGTCCTCATTAGTTTGGGCTCCTGGCTGTGGACGGAGGCACAGGACCTCAGGAGTCCCTAAGCTGGGTTCTGGGGCCTTCCTGGCTGTGTGCCAGGGCTGTCAGACACCCCATCTCTGAGCCTCAGTTGAACCGAGGGGCACAGGCCTGGGTCAGGGGCCTTCCAACTGCTGTCCTGGGAGGTCAGCCTCCCCGTCACCTTTCTGGGTATGTCAATATTTAAGGCAGTTCGGGTTTTTTACTTTTTTTTTTTCTCTTTCTCTTCTGTTTTGGATTCTTGTGATTTAATTTGAAGGATTCTGATGCCAACATTTTTCTAACCAACTGAACAAAATGATCTTGTATGTTTGACTCTGGGCTCCTCCTGTGTTTCGCTCTCGATCCATGGCCCTGCCACGTCCTCAAATCAGCACCTTGGGTCCTGCTTCTCTTCACTTCCACTGGGTTCTCGCCCTGGCCCTGCCTGGGTTTCCCGTTCACCCTTCCTGCCCTTGTGCTGTTGCCAGGGTTCCTGGCTGCCCCTGCCTTTGGTCTCACCCCCGTCATTTGGCCTGCACTGGGTCGTGCCCGTGACTCCCACAGCCTGCGGGAGAAGGACTCACCCAGGGGCTGAGCTGAGGATCTGTTGAAGGAAAAGCCAAGGAATGGATGGCCAGGAAACAGATCAGCCCCGAGGCACCGGGTTTGACGGGGAGAAGCTCGGGCCAGGCTTCCTCGGAAGGGCCTCCCAGGGCCTCCAGCCTTTCCTGGAAACAGTGCGGAGCCCTGCGGCTCAGCCCCTGTGGACCCCTGTGCCTTCTGATCATTGCCTTAGGATCGCCATCCTACTGCCTCAGCTCCTGAGTTCCTGGCATTACAGACACGTGCCACTGGGCCTGGCAGCCAAGTGACTTTTTGGAGGCCACACAATTGTCTTATCATGACTCAAATCCAGGCCTCAAGAAAGCCCCCTCCAACCTCCTGCCGGGAAAACTCACCACCCTCTGTGTCTGCATCACCCTTTCATGATGGGTTCCATCCTCCACCCCTGGCCTCTAGGAGTGTGGGCTTTAAAATGCACTCCAGCTCCCAGACACGCGTGTGGCTGGGAGGCCCAGGCTCGGCCATCGCCATGGAGAACCGGGGTGTTTCCTGCTGCACCAGGGGCTCCCTGCCAGGTGCGGGGAGAGAGGCCCTCACCACCTTGTCCCTCGGGACATTTAGAACCCTCCGTGTTGATCCTTAGAGTCCTCTGACTGCGAATATATTTTTCTTAAAAATCAGATTTATACCAAAACAGATATATTACAACAAGAAATGACTCCAGGGAACCAGTTCAAAGGACTGGGCACTTCTCTATAGAGCTGATTAAATGGGTCCTGTTTTCTCTTGGTTTCATCCATATCAATTTTTTTCTAGGTAGATTTGAGACTAAAGATTCGCCTCAAAAAATTTAAAAAAAAATCTGTTTTTTGGGGGGGTCCTTTATAGATTTTACAGAGGACAACACTTTCTGGTTGGAGTTTTCTTTTATGGGTGTTACTTCTACCAAATCCAGGTTTTGTTTGTTTGTTTTTTGGTTTTTGGTGGTGCTGGGGATTGGACCCATGGCCTTCTGAGTGCGAGGCAAGCACTCTAGCAACTGAGCTATATCCCCAGCCTCCAAATCCAGGTTTTTTTTAGGATAAATTTTGTGCTAAAAATTTTATCAGTATGATCTTAGTCTTTTGTTAATTCCAAATCTATGCAGCACATTAACACATATAATTTAAGCAGTCATCCCATCCATTTTGTGTAGATTTTTACTGAGAACAATTGATTAAAAATTAATTTATATTTATCTCTCAGATTATTTGTGGGAAAATCAAGGAACCCTACTGAGGCTCCCAGGCTTTATTCTCTAGGATATTGTGTAGGGCTAGTGGAGGGGCCAAGAGTGGCTAAGGAGGTGAGAAGGTGAATGTCAACTGTTCCTTTTCAGGCCCCTGCCTTCCCTCTTTCTGGTCTCTTTATCTCCACAGTGCAAACAGCCTAATTCTCTGGTTAAGCTCCTGGAGCTTAGCTGAGGTCAGAATCAGGACCCAAACCCTGGCACATGGCCCCTGAGCCCACTCCCTTCTATTGAGCTTCTGCCAAGCAACTGTCCCATGACAAAGGTGCAGGTGCTCATCAGTCACCATGAGTGATCATGGAGACCAGATCAGCTCTGAGCTGTGAGAGCTGAGGGTGTAGCTGAGTCTCTTGGAAGCCAGAGGCTAGCTTCTAGTCCCAGTTCTCCAGTTGACCTTGGGTGGGACCCGAAACAAGTCATTTGCCTTTGCTGACTCCTGCTTTCATTATTGGGAAGAGTTATTTATCCAACGGATATTTCTTGGCTCACACTATGTACCAGGCAGTGTTGTAGGTGCCAAGGAAACAACCATGGGCTAAAGTTCCTGGCCCATGGAATTGGCTCTGGACTGGGTGGTCTCTGAGTCCTCTGAGCTTGATGATTATTTGGGTAGGGGTAGGTACTGGGGAGAAGGGAGAGGGCATTTTGTAGGGATACAGAATCAATTTAAGGCCAGTCCTTGCCCAAAGTAGTTTATCCTTGTGTTGGGAACCACAGGTTGTCACCATAAAACAACCAGAGAATTCAATTTCCTCTCTAGATGCCAGGAGCCTACATGATCTGACCCTTCGTGTCCTCACCTGCAGGAGTGACAATCTTCCTTTGCCTCCCAGCCAAAGCCTTTCCAGCCTGTCTAGGTCTAGCTCCCCCGTCCCAGAGTACCTCTGAAATTAATCATTTGAATTGGGGGAATTGAATTTGGGGTGATTCAAGAAAACGACAGTGAGTAGGGAAGTCAGACAGGAAAGGAAAGGACACCAACAGCATGTCTGTCTGTCTGTCTGGAGACGGTCATTGCTGTGCACAACTGGAGCTTCCCCTGATGGAGACCTCTGGGAGACAGCGCGAGACACACCTCCCACAGTGCCACTCCAGGGGTGACGAAGCAGGGTGTTTACCCACCGGCTCCCACTGGGCATTTACTGAGGACGTGTCTAGGGTGGCAGCTCTGGTCTGTCCTAGGCATGTTCCAAGGGAGCCCTCTGGTAGAAGGTCTTCTGTGCTGGGGCACCCCAGGTGTATTAGAAAGGTAAGTACTCAGGTGGGCTGCTCTAAGGCCTCAGGGCCTTTGCACTTCCTGTTACCCTGTTGGGAGCAGCCTTCTCCCTGGCTCTTTGAAGGGCTGGCACCTCATCTTCCAGTTCTCAGCCTAGAGTCTCTTCCTTGGACACAACCTCTCTAAATTAGTGATTACCTCCCAGAACTTGCCACCATACTATCTCATTTCTTTCCTTCACAGCATCACATTCAGACATTTACAGAGGTGATTGCTGGCAGGCCATGCTCTGTCTCAGGGCCTAGAAAGATCTGAGTCATAGTTGCACCTGGATAGCTGTTTTTTTCAAATAAACCATGAGTAGACTCCTTCTCATGTGTCTGCATACGCATGTGCCTTGCTCTTTGCACCCCAGCTAAATACAAACTTGTCCACCACCCTGCCCCAGGCTCACTGCCAGACAGGGGCAGTGAACACTGAATTTGGGTCATGGGAACATGAAGATGCTGCATATTGGCCTAGATGTTTGCTCATCGGAAATCTGAAGTCTTGTTGTCCTGGTGGAATTGCTATCCCAGCAGGGGAAGGGAAGAAATGCCCGATATCGATGCAAAAGGTTGATGTTGTGAGTTCCCTGAGTGATTAGGTATTTTTACTTCTGATGTAACATACAGATCCCTCCTGACGACCCACTTGTAGGTATTTAACAGACAAGAGCCCCGTGAATGTCCTTCAAGATATATTTCATGTCATCTTTTCTTGTGCAAAGAGGTTTATTCCATCCCTTCAAAAAAATCTGTAGGGTATCCTGCTTCTATTTTTTAAAAACTATATTTAGTTTGCTTTGAAGATGAATAAAACTGAGATGCTATTATGTTCCTCTCCTACTTTGCAGCATCCACAAATTCCTTTGCTATTAATACTCTAGAGAAACAGATTTCTTTGATTCTTTTTTTTTTTTTTTTCAGTTTAGAAGATCAAAAGCTGCCAGGAATTGTTTCAAAAGAAAAATAAATCTCTGAGAATTCAATTTGAAATTCTGCGGGGTCTGTGCCTGTGTCCACTGTGCTGGGAGTCATGTAACGAGACAGTTGCTTGAATTGTGGGGTTGACCTCCTTGCTGTGTCCCCTCTGCTCCCAGGAAGCCCCACTTAGCCTCCGTCATCTTCTTTGTCTTGTGAAATCTTAGTTTAATAGGCCTCAAATTAAATTTCTGGCAAATTTGAGCAGGCAGAATGATTTCCCAAAGAGAGTATTCAAAATAAACAACTATCAATTTCTGGCAAGCACCACGTCTTTCTTGGAGATGCAAATTTTAAAAGTTCTGAATGAAGGGCCCCATTTTCTTTTGGGGTCTAACCCTATGCACACACACACCATATGTTCAGTTCAGCACCCCCCTTTTTGATGTAGGGGGTGCCTGGACCAGTACTTGGCTGCTTGGGTGCTCCTCTTGGCGGTATGAAGATCTAGGGCTTTGTAGTCATCTCCCTGTACTGCTGTGGTCTTTGGGCTTTGCAAAAGACCCAGAAGTCTTGGATGCAATGTTGGTGGACGGCACATGAGATGCAAACAGAAAAACTCAGGTAGAGATTGGACACCAGCTGGGAGGTGGAAACCTAAGAAGGTCCATCAACGCCCAAGACATTCCCTGGGATAAAACAGGTGGAAGAAGACTGGAGCCTACAATCCCCTCACCATATATATATGCCTTGGAGCTCAATCCTGAAGGAGGGTCTTCCACTAATCCCCAACTCCACTCTGTTCTTGGATCACACACAAAATCAAATAATAAAATGAGAAAATACAGGGCTGGGGTGGTGGTTCAGTGGTAGAGTGCTTGCATTGCATGCAAAGGCACTGAGTTCTATCCCGAGCACCACATAAAAATAAATAAATAAAATAAAGATATCATGTCCATCTGCAACTAAAAAATATTTTTTAAAAATTAGAAAATACATGGTAAAACATGTTAGCAGAAAAATTGGAAAGTAAATACAAGTAAAGAAAAGAAGAAAAAAAAGCTACATCAACAATCTCACCCTTTCTGAGAAAGCCAGTGCAATGTTCCTTAGGTTATGCACACTAACTGCCTTTTGACTTATGGTGGGTTTTCAGGCTGAAATCCTATTGCAAATCAAGAAGTGCCTGGATGCATATTTTGATAATGAAACAAGCATATTATAAAAGCTAATTTTTACAATTGACTTTTTTTTCTTGATATATTGTGAAGGTATTGCATGTCCATAAGTATATATATCTATCTTTACAATGTTTAAACTTTTGAGGGGAATAATTTTGAAAAAGCAAAAATCACACAGAGAGCTCTCATGTCCCCTTAGCTGAACTTCCTCTAATGCTAACATTTTGCATAATTGTGGTAGAATGATCAAAACTAAAAACTTAACATTCGCTGAACTGCAGACTTTATTTGGACTTCTCCAGTCTTTTCAACCAGTTTTCCTTTTCTCTTTCAGGACCCACTCCAGATCCCACATCTCCTAAAGTGGGCCGTTCTCCAATCTTTCCTTATTTTTCATGACTTTGATACTTTTGAATTGTACTAGCCAGCTCTGTTGTAGAATGTCACTTGATTTTTATCTGGTGTTTGCTTGTGACTAAGTTGAGGTCACGTACTTTTATAAAGGAGACCATGCTACTCTCCAGAGGTACCTCCAGGGGCTATGTGATGTTGGTATGTCTTATTGCTGGCATGTTTACCTTGGTCCCTTGGCTAAAGTAATGTCTTCAATGGATACGGAACTATTCAGGTTATCTGTTTCTTCTTGAGAATGTTTGGGTAGTTTGTTCTTTCAAAAAATGGTTCCATTTACACCATAGGACTCAGCTATAACACCCCTTGGTATTTATCCTAAAGAATTAAAAGTCAATATCTTATAGCCATACATTCATACCCGTGTTTACAGAGCACAGTTCACAATAGCCAAATTATGGAATCAGAGTAGATGCCCATCAATAGATGAATGGATAGAAAATGTGGTATATATACACAATGGAGTTTTATTCAGCTTAAAAAAAAGAATAAAATTATGTCCTTTCCTTGTAAATGGATGGAAGCAGAGAACATCATGATGAAGGAAGTAAGCCAAACTCAGAAAGTCCAGGGTAATATGTTTTGTCTATGAGAGAGAGAGAGAGAGAGAGAGAGAGAGAGAGAGAGAGAAGGAGTTATGGGGAAATCTTATGAAAATGAAAATCAGAAGGAGATGAATAGAACAAGGAGACCAGGAAGAGATGGGAGGGGAAGGCAAAGGCATGTACTATGGAATGAAACTGACCAAATTATACTGTTATATTTGTGCATGCATGAATATGTAACAATGGATCCCACTGTTGTGTGTAATTATAACGTACCAGTAAAAGGAAAAAAAAATGGTTCCATTCAGTCTAGATCAGCCACTTTATAGAGCTGCTCCTATTATTCCATTCTCGTCCTCTTAACATCTACGGAACTGTAGTGACGTCCCCCTTTTCATTCTTGATGTTGGTCAACTTGAATCTTATCTTTTTTCCCTTGATCAATCTAAAAGCTTACCAATTTTAATGATCTTTTCAAAGAATCAACTTTTAGTTTGTCTACCATTTTTATTTTCAATATCAATAATTTTGGCTGTCATCTTTCTCATTTCCTTTCTTGTTGCTTTGAGTTTATTTTGTTCTTTCTGTACTTTCTGAAACTAGAGACTTTTACTGATGTGAGACTTTCCTTCTTCCAAATATAAGGAATTAATGCTATGAAGTTATCCCTAGACACTTGCTCTGGCTATACCTTACAATTTTTTTTTTAAATGTTGTTTTTTCATTTTCTTAGAGTTAAATACAAATTTAAAATTTTCATTGAGATTTCTTTCCTCTTTGGATGATTTAGAATATTCTTTTTAATTTCCAAATATTTGGATATTTTGAAAATATCTCTTACTGACTCCAAGTTTAATTCTGCTGGTATCCGAGAACATAGTTTGCTATGATTTGTATTCTTTTGAAGTTGTGGAAGTTAATGCCCCAGATTATGGTCTATCTTGGTAAGTATATATTTAAATTTATATGTGCTCTTGAAACATTTTGTGATTTGGGGCTAGAATGTTTCAGAATTTTCAATTACCTCAATTTATTTGGTAATTTTGTCCAGGCTTTATATATCATTATAATTTATGTCTATTTTCTAACTACTGAGAGAATATTGATGCATCCAAGTAAAATTATGAATTTATCGATTTCTCCTTTCCGTTCTATTGTTTTTTGTTTCATGTGTATTGAAGTTCTGTTTTTAAGTATGTCTATGATTAGGATCACATCTTCTTGAAGAATTGACCTGTATCTTTATATGGTATTCCTTATCTTTGATAACCTTCTTTATTCTGAAGTCTAATAGAGGGATTCTAGTTTGTTTTGGTTAGTGTTTGCATAACATATTTTTCCAATTTTTATTCTTTTAACCTAATCTTTGCCCTTTTTATTTAAAGTGGGATTTTGTAAATAATATATAGTTGTTTTGTTTTTATAAAATAAGACTCTTCTGACAGCCTCTTTTAACCTATCTATTTAGAGGATTCATAGTCATATTAATGTGATTATTAAAATGTTTGATTAAAATTTAGTGTATTATTAGCCATTTTGTCCCATCTATTCTTTTTTTTTTTTCCTTTTTCTGTTACTGGTTTCTCTTATGTTACTTGAATATTTTAAATACGAGTTCATTTTGGTTATACTTCTTTTAAATTGCTATAGTAGTTGCCGTAGGGTTTATAATATGCACCTTTGGTCAGAATCCACCTTCTAATAATACACCATTTCACACACTGTCTAAGGACCTCCCTGGATCATTCTCAATTCCTCTTTACAACTCCTCGTGATACATTTCACTTTTACATGTTATGTAAAAATGTTGCTAGTATTTTCACTTTAAATAGTTGCTTTTTAGGACAATATTAAGAAAAAGATGAAGTTTGTCTTCTCTTTTCCAATTCCAGTGTTTTGGGGATTGAACTTGGGGGCACTTGACCACTGAGCCACATCCCCAGCCCTATTTTGTATTTTATTGAGACACAGGGTCTCACGGAGTTGCTCAGCACCTCGCTGTTGCTGAGGCTGGCTTTGAACTTGCCATCCTCCTGAGCCACTGGGATTGTAGGCATGTGCCACTTTGCCTGGCCTCCAGTTTTTTAATGTCTTTTTTAGCTTGTTCAAGTTTATATTTGATATTGTTCTTGACACGAAGAACTTCCTTTAATGCTTCTTCTAGTGTTGGCCTTCTGGCAATGAATTCATTTATTTGCCTGACAGTGTTTTTTATTTTTCTCTCATTTAAGAAATATTGTTCTGAGTAAAGAATTCTGGGTTGACAGATTTATATTCTCTCTCTCTCTCTATCTCTCTCTCAGTACTTGAACATTTCATTGGCTCCTGGCTTGATGGGAGGTTCTCTATAATTATCATTTTTTTCTCCCTGTCCCCACCTCATGTGTCTATGTGGTTAGTTGGTTTTTCTTTAATTTAATATTTATCTTGCTGTGTGTTCTCTGACCCTTTTGTATCTGTGGTTTGGTGTCTGTCATTAATCTTGGATAATTCTCAACTTTTATTTCTTCATATATTTCTTCTGACTCATTCTCCTTTGTCTCTTAGGCGTCTGGTTGTGTCTCCCTTGGTTAAGTGACGTCTTTTGTCTCCTTCCATGTACCTGTCCAGATTTCTGGTTAGCTGTCTGCCCTAAGATGTCAGCTCTCCAAAGAATCAACAAATGTAGCAATTTTGTAATTTGCCTGACTGTTTTCTTCTGGTAATGGTGGGAATGATTCTCTTTTCAACTTTTCCAACCCTGCATAGAAGCAGGAATACACAATATAATTTTTAAGTAACTGTGTTTCATTTTAATAGATACTCTATGCCTTGTTAAAACTATTCTTTAGTATTTGGCATTTAGGTTACTGAATATTTGTTTTTTTTATGAACACTGAAACAATCAACATCTTTGAACATACATTTTTGTGTTCTTGCCTGAGTAGGAGAAACTATTAGAAATGGGATTGTTAGGTGTTTATCTTTTGAAAGCTATAAATGTTGCCAAACTGATTTTCTGAAAAGTACTGACGATGAACATGCACACCAGCAGAGTTGAGAGTGTTCACGGACAACAGTTTGGGGACTCTGGGGAGGTTTCCTCTATGGCCATGAGTAACTGCCCTTCACCATAGACCTGGCGCTTGCTTGACCATGCCTGCTTCTGACCCTGAAAGACCCTGGCCTCTATCTCTGACCAGCCAAAGCACAGTCAGAAAGAAATGCCTGAGTCAGTCTGGAATGAATATTGACAGACCCCAGGCCTGTCTTTGACTACAGCACACTCCTTTGATGGCTGATTGAGATATTAGAGGAACCTTTCGACATGTCTGTCTTAGGAGTTCTAAACCAATCCTTAAGCACAGACCAATGATGTTTATGCAACATTATAGCACAGATTGATCATGAAGGAGGCGAATTTCTGATCAAGGCAAATATTTTGTGCTGGCAAATAAATAGCTAAATAATCTGAAATTTTTCTGGTAGTAGAGGGAATGTCATGGTTCGTCCTTATAATTCCAAATTAAAATATTTAATGCTTTACAAAGCAGTTGCTATTTAAACTGCCAATAATATTTAACATGAATTTACTCACCATTTCCTATCCTCATACTGTATAATTTATAGCACTAAGCCCTTTCAATACTCCAAAATGCCAGATAAACTTTTCTCATTTGCTCTTAATTTGGTCACGCAGGATAATACCAACATCTGAAGGCTCTTTAAACTGCTTTTTAAAATGCATTCCCGTGAGCGCCACCCGTAGACCCTGCTCCCTGTCATCATCCATAATTATTTCCTATCCAAAGCAGCCCTTAATGCACGTATTAATCTGGCATTCTCCTCAGTGTGAAGCACATTCAGCTCTATTAATTTTTAAAAAACCCCCTTTTAAAAAAAGGGGGGACTGCAGATGCTTGGCTGTTACTGAAAAGCTATTAGAAGCTAACACCTTTCTTTCCCCAGAGACTGGCACCATCCTTGGCCTCCAAATACCACCCTATTTACATTACCAGCTGCTAAAATGAAGCACTAGAGACTCCCCGCTCTTCCTTCCGAGCTGGCAATGCTATTATTAGCTAAGGGCGGAATTCTGCTGGGCCTGTGGACAGCGCCATGGAGCCCGGCTGCAAAGAGATGGATTTTAGATTTTTCTAGCCTTCTCATGAGTGTTGCCTCCTGCTCTGGAGCAGGTGGGGTCCCGGATGAGCAAGGTTAGAGATGACATCCAGTCGGATGATGTTGGTGGACCATTCCAGACACCATAAAAACACTTGAAAATGGCCGAGGCCGCTGTGAAGTAACAAAACACATGTTTCCTGTTTTCTTAGAAACTACAACAGGGACACAGGATAGCGAAGTGTCTTGGTCCACAAGGCCTGAGGGTGCACTGGGGGCCTGGGCAGGGAAGAGGAGTAGATGCTAATAAATAATTTAACAGGGCCCGTTTTAGGATGTTGGGTTTTATAGCTTTGGGATCCACTTCCAGGTCACCCATTGGAGGGTAGGTGGACCAGGGAGGCCAGGATTCACAAATGGTGGCTCCTCTCCACAGTCAGGAGGGAGCTGGGAAGAGGCGCCATCCCAGCAATCAGTGCCTCCATCTAAGCTTCTTGGGCTCTGGGGTTGACCTCCATCAGGCCCACAGGGTCGCAAACCAACAGGATGCTCACAGTGCAAGTGGGTCTGATGGCTTCTCTCCTTGTCCTCCACACTGGCACCTGGGGACACAGAAGGCCAGAAAACAAAGCTGGGAAGGAGAGAGAGACCTGAGATCATCCTGATGGCAGGCTCTTCCTAGCAACATCTCTCCTGGGTGCAGAGACAGCCCTGGTGCTCTGCGGAGAATGTCATCCTCGGTGTCACTGACCTCCCGTCTGGATAGTTTCTGTGGGGGATACTCCATTAAGACGAGCCTAACGACAGCACGAGGGGAGGGAGTATTATTCCTAGTTCACAGCTGAGGAGACTTAGGCTCCGGAGAGTGGTGTCATGTCCTGAGGTCACACTGATAGGAACAGGACTCGGCCAGAAAAAAACTAACTAAATAAACAAACATCAAACACACCACCTTATGTAGGTGAGGTAGCTAGTGCTGGTCACTGTGGGTCATCTCAGCCACAGAGGGGTTCCTGAAGAAACGTTCTCAAGACACTTTTCTAAAAAGGGAAGGGTTTAAAAAAAAAAAGATCTAGGAAAAGTTAAGACATGGAATAGTAGCCCAAGAATATAAATCACTCATGACAGAACTGCTCTCATATAAGGCTTCCAAACAATACTGTTTTTGTAGCATTAAAAGACCTTTTTGTTGGCAGTTCTATTTTTTTTTCAGATGCCCCAAATAAGTGCAGTTATTTTACCTCCACCTAACGCTGCTTATGATTTAGAAGCCTCACTCAACTAATTTCAAAGACAGACTCAAACACGATGCTGCTGAAAACAACCGTAAGATTCCCAGCAGTTTCCATGCACAGAGTTGCCCGCCGTGTACCACTCTCTCATACCTATTATTTTACACATATGTATTTTAGGCCAGGAGTGGTCAAGCATCTCTCCCAAAGCTCCAGCACATACAGTAAAGGACCCAGGTACTCCGTTTATTTCTGGTGAATTGTATAGTTGCAATTTTTTTTTTTTTTTTTGTCGGGGGAAGAAAGTGATCTGACAATAGTTATCAGGAACACAGGCTTATTCCTTTGGTCCTGAAATACTACATGAGGGAATTAAATCTACAGGCACCTTGACCTCTGGATTTCCTGCCCTGGACATACAGATCAGGACTTTTTTTCTCCAACATTATTTGTAATGGAAAAGAAAGGAAGAAAGGAAGGAAGGAAGGAAGGAAGGAAGGAAGGAAGGAAGGAAGGAAGGAAGGAGGGAAGGGAGGAGGGAAGGAAGGAAGAGGAAGGAAGGAAGGAAGGAAGGAAGGAAGGAGGGAAGGAAGGAAGAGGAAGGAAGGAAGGAAGGAAGGAAGGAAGGAAGGAAGGAAAGAAGGAAGAAAACCACCTAAATGTCCATTGAATAAATCAATGTGTTGATGGAGAGGAGTATATGACACATTAAATGTCAAAAGCTAACTCTAGAGTAATATCATATGATCCCATTTTAGCCAGCACTGAATCAAACCAAATCAAAGCCTTGGATGTGCTAGTCCATCTTGAACGTAAATTTCCGTTGTCAATGGGAGAGAATGGCTATTAAATTTCCCTTCCATATCTTTGGGTGGATTTTCTTGGCATAGCAAGCATGCATTGCTTTGTGTTTAAACAAAAATGGAATGAAGAAAATGAAAGAAATAAAGTCACCAGGTAAAGTCAAAGCTGAGGATTTGGGTTCTTACTTTATATTCAGAGAATGTTAAAAATCAGCTGTGCTCCTGTTGTGAGAAAGGTTATTTCCAAGATGAGTCATTTTGAATATATAACAAGATTTTTCCATTTTTAAATTGCTTGCTCCCAGTGTTGTGTTCTTACACTTGACTTTAGAAAAGCATTTACATGTTAACACAGTTCAGCATTAATATCATCACTGCCATAGAGAATATTCTCCAGTTATAGAATGCTTGTCTCTCGAATAACTTAATTTTTCCTCATGATTTAAACAGAAGATGTAGATGGCAGAATAGATAACAGATAGGGAAGTAGAGTTTTGAATAAGAAAGTTGCTGCTCACCCAGAATGTGCTATCTTTCTAATAAAAAGCAATGCTGATTGAGGGCTTGATAATACACTCGATTGAATAATATTTTTGAAAGCCTGCTGGATAGATTGATTTTCTAACTGACTTTACTCAAACTCACTCATGCCTTCCTTGTTTCTCAAAGAGGGTCCTTGTTTTAAATTACTGAATAACTGACATGAGTTTCATGCTTACTAGTCTCAACGTCATAACAGAGCCATGACATTCTGTTGAGAGACTGTCCCTGAGCTCTAGGACCCTGGGGTGAACTCAAGACAGCCAGAGCCATCTTGAATGAAGGCTGCTCAGTGTGATGGGCACACTCTTCCTTCCTCTCCAGGTTCTAGGGGCTTTGATCTGGTGGCTCTCCTAAGGCCACTTCCCTCTGTGGGTCTTGCTACAGCGATCATCATTGCAGAGGTCTTCTGGTGGTGGATCTGGGACTCTCATCCATGAGTACTACCTGTATCATTTTTGGATTGATTGACACTTCTCCCTGTAAGATCAATTTGCCTGCTTCTTCAGGTGACTACTCATTTTTGTTTGGATGCCAGACATCATGAATCTTACCTTACTGAGTGCTCGATATTTTGTATTCCTTTAAGTATTCTTGAATTTTCTCTGGGATGCAGATGAATTATTTAGAAATGATTTGGTCCTTTGGAGCTTATTTCCAAACTTTGTTTGGTGGGAGCCTCTGCTGCATGCTGTGTTGTGAGGTCGTTCTCTCTGGCTGGGGTCCGTGTACATGTGAATGCTGATGCTTGTTCTGCCTCGTCCTTCCTGCGACTGTTTTCTCTCGTGCTCACAACATCAGTAACCAGCTGAAGATTCCTGGGGAGCAGATCCGTGGGGACTTTCCTGAGCAGCCCTTTGCTCTCTGATGTTCTCTTCTCACCGGTCCTCCCTTCAGCCCCCAATCTGGCCCTCTTGTCTACCCTGAGTTCCTCAGTGTGTCTCTTCAACTCAGAGGCTGTTGGGCTCCATTGGGTCTTCCCACCTCATGCTGTGTACTCTAGCAGGAAGCCAGGAAATTGGGGGGCCACTTCATTTACTTTCCTCCTCCTCCTTCTTCTTCTTCTTCTTTTTTTTTTTTTTTTGGTACCTAGGATTAAACCCAGGGGCACTTAACCACTGAGAAACATCCCCAGCCCTTTTTGTATTTTACTTAGAGACAGGGTCTTGCTTAGGGCCTCCCTTAGTTGCTGAGGCTGGCTTTGAACTTGCAAACCTCCTGCCTCAGCCTCCAGAGAGTCTTGGATTACAGCCGGGTGCCACTGTGCCCAGCCTAAATTCCCTTTTTGAAGGACTTCTGCCCTGTGCTGCCTGTTGTTCACTCTCTGCAAACTGGTTTTTTTTTTTTTTTTTCATGCCTTGCCTGCTTTTAGTTGTTTAAGGTGAGAGGTCAAGCCTGGTCCTTGTTACTTCTTGATGGTTAGAAGCGTAAGTCTTGGAGTAGAGACCCAACCTCCAGGCACCAGCTGGGTCCCTTGCTGTCAGTGACTTTCCTCATCTTTGTCTTATTATCAGCAGTGAAATGGTCCCTTAGCAAGTTCCTAGAACTGGGAAGTTTGAATCAGGTTTGGACATTTTGAACAGTTTTGGCTCTGGAAGAAACAAGATGTCCAGGGAGGCTGTTCCTGATGGCAAGAAGTGAGATGGAGTCTGCCATGGACACCCACAGGAGCGCTTTCAGTCAGGAGTTGCCTCCTTCCTCCTGAAACCCTGGAAGGGTTGCACATGGGTCATATGATGAGAAGCAACAACCTGGTTGGTCTTCAAACCAGCTGTGTCTGCAGCACTCATCTCTGGCCCTCTCCCTCCTGCTCCCGCCACGCTGGCCTCTTCAAATTCTTTGACTGTGTCACTAGCCTTCACCTCTTCTCTAGTCTCCTGTTTCATCAGAGTCACAGCTGTGAAGTCACTTCCCTAGACCAGCGAAGCCCCTCCGGGTGCTCACAGCCCTCAACTCTCCTTTGTAGCACTCACAGCATGTATGACAGCAGGCCTCGTCACCCGTGGGGCCTCACATCTTGAAAGGCTGCCTGAGACCAAGTCCCTTAACATGGGAACCAATATTTCACAGGAAATGGGACTTTGAAAACATTCAATTTGGGCTTTATCTTGAAAACCAACTGTAAAAGGTATGCAAATAAATTTATTTTTATCTTGCTCTTGCCAAATTTTAGGTTCTGATTTCAACCATACACTGAAGTTTACAATGGACAAAGGATGGATCAAGCATCAATAATTTCAAGGAATCTAATTTTTACAACAAAATTGGATAGTGACATTAAATGATTTTATTTTGTTTCATATATATATATATTAATTTTTGAAACACAAACATTAAGAAAGCTGTTGATTTCAAAACTTCTATAGAGCTTTATTAATTTTCCAAGAGCTTCCCTTAACCACCCAATGGTCCAGCCCTTCTGTTTTGACCATCAATGCAACATCCTGCAAATCCCTCTCTTTCTGTTGTAACAGATCTAACTGTCAGAGACTCATCTGTTATTGGTGAGGTCTGGGCTTTAAGTGTTATTTGTATCAACCTCATAAAATCCCATAGCTTTGGTAAAGTCTTCAATTTCTCTTTGCAATTGTATTACAATTGCAATTGTAAGTAACCAACAACAACAACAACAACAACAACAACAAACCCTAGAGATGGATCAAAACTCTTTGGGCTGTGACAGATACTGACATTATGCATGCTGTTTGAGTGGAAAGTGGTTGGATCACTGACAGTTTCTGTTTGCCAGTGAAACCTCATGAACATGGACACTTGGCTGACACTGTGACCTCCCCATGCACAGATATGCGCGTCGCTGTTCAGTGGCATCTTCCTCGATGGACATCAGCTCTACAGGTGAGGGACTCTGAACCTCAGGGGCCCAAACAGGCCCAGCCCAGGGTCAAAATTGACAAAACATTGCTGGATAAATAAACACACTGAAGAAGAGCCAGGAGGAGGGGATCCTCCACAAAGTGTCTCTGCTGCCCCCGTCACTCCAATGTCAGCGACCTGAGCTCCGTAAGCTCAGACACCTGTACCTTGGTGGCAGACGTTGTGTAGATTGGTGGGAATCCTTTCCTGTGCTTTAGCAGTGTTTAGTATGGTGAGGCACGAGCTGGGTTACACTCTGCAGCGGAAGGAGAAGGCCAGATGCTTGTGATCACAGGGCAGGGGTTTCAGGGAGAGGGACCTTGAGGGTGAGGTGAGTCTGTGTCAGGGTTAGGAGAAGCCCTGGGCGAAGGGAGGGTGCCGAAATGGCATCCTCCGGTGGCAGGTTGTTCTGCTCCGAACTGGGAGGGTGGTGTGTGTGCACGTGTGTGAGTTTTACAAATTCCTTGGGCAGTTTTTGGACATGCAGGTTGGTCAGACCATCTCTCAGAGGACAGTTTTCTTTGGTCAGGAAAGTCTCTCTTGATAGTGGAACTATTTTAGCACTTGGAGATTCTTGATGCTGGGCTTCTCCCCCTTGGCCATGTAAGTACCCCTCATGCCCAAAGAGAATACTCATGTACCCCTGAAGACACATAGGATGGAAGACATTCCTTTGATACTAAATTGGAAAATTAATGTAAATTTTACTCTTGATTTCAAGATGCACCTAAGTTTGTTTTTATATAAAAATAATATACTCCATTAACACTCTCGTAACCTAGGAGTTCACACATCTCAGTTTGTGAAATGAATCTTTTCTGGAAAAGTACTGCCCTCCAGCCCTCGTGGACTCTCTCAGCTGAGCCAGTGGCATGAGATTCAAAGTTGGAAAAGAAAATCCCTCTGGGCTGTTGCCCGCTGTCCATCACATCCCCAGTTCCAGGAACATGACTCTGAGAAACATTCGCTCTGTTCGGAGAGCATTTGGATATTTGTTATGATCCATTTCAATCATTTGAGAAAGCAAAGAAAATATATCAGTGTTGTTCCTGTTTCAATTTTTCCTTTCAGTAATTAAAAACAACAAACCAACAAACCAACAAAAGAACAACAAACTATAGGGTTACTTTCCAGACAAGTAGAAATGTGAATCTGAGGGTTGAGGAAAACCTTGAGACCCCCAAAGTCTGTCTTCCTTGTGGAGACCCAGGGCTTTTCTTTTCCAGAAGGTCCAGCCGCAGCTCTGCTCCTGCGTTTCCCGAGGTCCTGGCCTCCCTGCAGCAGGCTCGCTCTGGATTTAGATGTGGACAGTCATTTCCTTTCTTCCCAGACCAGGATCAGTCACAGTTTCTTTCTGGTCATCTTTTTTCCAACTTCAGATTTTAGCTGAGAATCCAGCAAGGTGGTTAGAAAGTCCCAAGGACGGATGCAGCCTGTCACACGTCTGCTCACAAGTCTGCCCACACGTCCTAGTGACATCTCAAAGCCAGACCTTGAAGCAAGAAGCCCTGGATGTCAGCTGTGCCTCGGTGGGTTCCAACAGTCTTATCACATTCATGAGTGTTTGTGGCTAAGATTTGGAGTTGCAGATTTACACCTTGATGACGCCTTTGATCAACCTTTAAACGACCCTCCCTTCCTCTCCTTCTGAATGTGGTGGCCTCCTTCCATTGTCTTGAAGCTGACCAGTGCCTTGGAGAGCCCCTGAGAAGCCTGGCCCTCTCCTGCACTGGTGGTCACTTACTTTTTATGCATGGATTCTTGAGGAATTGTTAAACCTTCATTGAAATTAAATCATTTAATCGGGACAGATTGTGGTGTTGAACTTGTGCATGGATTTTCTTTTTCTGGAGCGTGCTGTGCTGTGGTTCAGTTCTTCTTTCTCTTCAGACAGGGATGGATCAGATCATTCACTACTTTCCTTTCCCTTTCAGGACTTTTCCGTTCCTTCTGTGGTTTCTCTGTCCTTGGACACTAATTACCTCGCGTTGGATTCTCTTTGTTCTGATTTCTTTGTCTTTTTCATCTCTGTTCTTTGTGATGATCCAAGACTTTCCTTTGTGTCAGTAATTTTATTTTCAGCCCTATCTGGGCTGTTCTTGCTGATTTTAATTAAGTTATTCATTTTTAAATACTGTGAGTTGGTCCATAATTTATTTCTTTGGTCTGTAATCTCCATTTTCCTCTTGTCCTGTCATTTTTCTCATCCCTTTTTTATTATCTTATTCTAAAAAGCTTCAACGATACAGAATAGTTGAAAAAATTTACAGTGGACATCTATGTACCCACTACCCAGATTCTACAGTTAAAATTCAGTCCCCTTGCTTTGAGGTGTATCTGTGAATCAATGCACACCCCCTCCATCTCTGCATTGCATTTTTTTTTGCTAAGTTTCAGAAGCACGTGTTGATATCAGTATGCATCCCTCTAAATATTTCACCATTCAGAACACCAAGTAGAGTTCACTATCTATTTGCAGTAAATTTCCCTTTGATGTAAAATTTGTGTGCAGTCAAGTACACAAATCTTAAATGTACCTTTGGATGAACTCTCCTGGAAAACTTATTCTGAGAAATCTTCATACGTGCAACAAAATGAAAGCATTTGCAGCAAGCCACCATGTAGGCATTACCTGGATTTCTGCATTAGCCTTTAACTCTGCTTGTCTTATCAGATATTTATCACATGTTTTCTTTTGAGGTCAATTTACGGAACAATGACATGTGTGATTCTCAGGCATACATTGGGTGAATTTTAATAAGTACCTACTGCATCCTGGACGCTCCAGACCATTAGCAGGCTGCAGAACATGACCTCAGATGTTAGGGTCTGTAAACAAGTCAGGATGGCGCCTGGCATTTTGCCAGAGGGAGTGGTTTGTGAAGTAACGCCAGCGAGCCATTAAGTGTGGAGATTCCTTATTGGTTGACTGCTGTATCTAGTTTATGTTAATTAAGATAAGCTGTGTGTAATGTATATATACCCCTCCTGTCCTACAATAAATGGCTCCCACTCCTGCCGTATCAATGTACACAAGTTGTTCGTCACCCCCCGGTTATTTTGCTGCAGCCGGACTGCAGCACTCAGAAATCTCCCTCCTGCCCCTCCTCAGCTTCTCTCCTGAAGCCACCACTATAGCAGGCTTTGTCCACCAGTCCTGCCACCTGCTTCTGGCAACTGCTCTGATTTTTCTTACTACAGATTGGCTGAGCTTGTTCTAGAACTTCCTGCAAATGGAACCACGGGGTATGGACCCCCTTGCTTGGGTCTCCTTTCACTCAGTGTAATATTTTTCAAATCCATCTCCATGGGTCGCCTTTATCAGTGAGTGCTCCTTTTTATTGCTTAGTAGTTTTCTGTGTTCGATGGCCCACGTTGGATTCATCCATTCTCTTGTTGATGGACACCTGTGGTGTTTCCAGGTTGTCACTATAATGAATAAAGCTGCTGGGGACATTCTTGTGCAAGTCCTTTTGTGAACATGTGCTTTCGTTGATCTTGGATAATACCTAGGATTGGAATTTTTGAGTCATAGGGTGGATGTATGTTTAATTTCATAAGAACTACCAGAACATTCCCCAAATTGTTGTATTCTCTTCCACCGCCACAGGCAACACTTGAAGGTTCCAGTTGTTCCAGATGCTTGGCGACGTTTGGCGTTGTCAGTCTTTCCAGGGGGTGGGGTGTTCATTTGGGGCTCTGTTAAGCATGAATTCGTGCACTTATTACATTTTTCCTCTACTAAAGCGGTGGTGAGGAATTTCCTCCTGTGGTTTAGCTAACATGTCTTCCACGGTATGCGCATGTCTGTTGCTTCTCGGTTCTCTTTCCCTTCCGGGGACTGCCCATCACCTGGGCCTTCTGAGGTACTTACCTTCATTTGGTCCGCTCCAGCCGTGCTCTCTGGACGTTCATTTTGACCTCCTGGAGTCCAGTTGGCTTCTTAACTTTCTTCCCATTTCACTTGAAGATAGTTTGACCCCCACCCCCATGGCTACCTTAGTTTTTACACTCCGGTTTATTGAGTTTGGCTGACCTATCGTAAAGTCATCTTTTTCCAGGTATATGGTTCTATGAATTTTGGCAAAATGTACAGAGGTGCAACTGTCACCATCATCAAGATGTACACTATTTTCCATCATTCCAGAAAGTTCTCTCATGCATTTTGTAGTCAATCTCTCTCCTAGCCCCTGGCAACCATGGATCTGTTTCCTCTCCCTATAATTTTTCTTTTTCCAGAATATTCTATAAATGGAATCATACTGTAAGTGAATGGTTGTGTCTAGACTCATTCACAGCATGATGCCTTTGAGACTCTTCTGTGTTGTTGGTTTATGAATCAATAGTTGGTTCTTTTTTTTTCTTCTCCCAGGGCCAATGAAGGCCAGGCTGTGGGACTCCCTTTTGGTCAGCTTCGCCCTAGATCTGAGGGGATTTATGAGACCTACTATGATCTTGTTGACCCCAAAGTGGCTTCTGGTGAGTGGGCGGTGGAGGGGGCCAACTTTGCTTCGCTCTCCTCCCCATTTCTTTCCTTGTCTGGTACTTTTGAAATTTTGGCTGGGGCTGAGTTCTCCTCTGCCTTCCCTTCTGTGTTTTCTTTCTATTGTGGTTTAAATGAACTTCTTCAGCTCTTTGGGGAGGGAGGTTCCATGGACGGCTTCCATTCGCCGCCCTAGCCCCCAGATCGCTGCTTCACATCCACAGCCACACAGACCTTTCCGACGTGCATTTTCGTGTCCTAACTTCTCTGGTCTCATCCTGTTCCCATCTGATTTCCCTTCCCTCAGATTTCCTTATCTATTTTTAAAATTTTATTGTGGCGTGTGCATATTTACAAGCTGCCTCAAATACTTTTTGGAATGTAGTGGGATATAAATAATTCCATAGATTAAAAAAATATCAGGATTAGTCAAGGGTCACCTGAGACCTGCAGAATGCGGCAGCTATTGGTCGGCTGGTATTTTGGATTCAAGGAATTGGCAAGTTGAGTTGAATTTCATAGTTAATTTCACTAAATTAACCACGATTGCTCTTCTTTATTGCGGCTGAGACAGGGTTGAGTCAGAGCCACAAATTCAAATGCCTCCAGGCACCAGGTGGGCGCTACCAATAGTGAAACAGGTGGGTATAAGTGATAGGGAGCGTTGGGGACTGTGGCCAAGAGGAGAGCACCTGGGCTATCCGAGATGGCTGCTTCTCCTCCACTTCACAGACAGGCAGGCACATGGGCCAATCTGGCTGGAACTTTTAGAGAGGCCAGGCATGAAGTGACCATCTAGGCACTGTGTTGAACACCCACCCACCTCCTTGTGCCACAGAATGCTACTTTCAGATGAACTCTGGGAGGGAGATCCAGTGTCCACAAGAGCAAAAGTGAGCAGCTTTGTCGGTTTAGCGTGGCAGTCTCAAGTGGAGACCTCCAGACTCCTCTCCAATGGCCTCTGGCTCTGAGGGGCAGTTTGGAGACCTTCAGACGAGCTCACAACAAGGTCCTTCCCCGACCTCTGATCTCTGCTCGTGCCTGCCATGCCCATGGGACTAGCCACTCACTTCTCAGCCCGGGATGCGGTGGGGCTGCTCATAACACACTGACCCCTGGACTAACTCTAGGGCACAAGCACGCTTTGCAAATTTAGAAGTTATTGTTTTAGCCCAATGGAAGCCATGAGTGCATATATCCATACGAGTGTGAATATGTGTGTGTGAGTGTGAGAAAGGGAACAAAATTGCTCCTCAGATGTTTATAGCTCCGTGGGGAAGGCCAAGTTGATCTTGAAGGGAATGTTTCCAGTTAGTGCTTTCCAGAACAGGGTCTGCAAGCTATGGCCTGTGGGTGGAACACAGGCCACAGTGTGGGTTTGGACATCATGGGAGCTAAGAGTGGCTTTTAGATTTCTAAGATTGTTAAAAGAAGAAGGAGTGGGGGGGAGAAGAAGGAGGAGGAGGAGAAGAGGAGAAGAGGAGAAGGAGGGGAGGAGGAGGAGGAGGAGGAGGGGAGGAGGAAGAGGGAGAGGAAGAAGAAGCCATATACAGTCTACAAAAGCCTAAAATATTCACCACCTGGCCCTTTACTGAAAATGGTCTAGGTTTTCTGGATACCCATTAGTCTGAGCTCACCTGTCCCCAGGCTCACATAGGTGCTCTGTGTAGGAGATACAGGTACAGATGGCTTTTTCCTTTTTCTGTTCTGGAAAGCGTTATGGTGGGCGTGCTCTCTGCTTTTCACACTGACCCGAGAGTGGGCCTCCTAATGCGGAGGGGCCTGTCCGGGCTGCCGCGGCCTCGAGTCAAAGACCCACACCCCTGCAAAGCCTGAGGCCCGCTCATCTCTCTCCAGGCCTGGCTCCCTAGAAGCTGGATTCCCCAGAGGACTGAACTGCTAGCACAACTGGGTTTGGGAGTCTGCTGGCCTCCAGCTGCCCAGGTGGCCATCACATGATCGAGATCCATTGGCCTGAGCATTTCCCCAGGGTGATGAGGACTTTGGGCTCTGATGGCCCAGTCCTTTCTGAAACCAGGTGGGTCCTGCTGACACTCTCTGGGGCAAGTCAGAGGCCTTGGCTGCTGCTAGGGTCCCACAGCCGGGGTCCTGCTGCTAGAGATTCCGCTCCTGAAGTTCTGGTGGGGGCCTTTGGGAGCCAGTGCAGCATGGCAGATGGTGTGCTGGTCTCAGCTCTAGTCCTGGGTCCAGAAGGCACTGCCCCACCCACCTGGAGGAAGCCAGCCACACTGCAGTTAGTGGCTGCAACTAATGGCTGCCCATTCTGGGTCCCAGTGTGCAAAACTCTGGCCAGCTGTTCTTCAGGGCTCCCAGGGTCCTGCTTGGGCTGAGAGGGAGAACACTTCACCAACTCCCATGTCCAAATCTGGCTGGGCCTCACTCCCGCTGTGATTTTGGCAAGTCCCATCCCATCTGTGGGAGATATATATATATATTCTATTTTATTTTACTAATAATTCAAAATATGAGTGTAACTGTTTTCCGGTCCCCTTCTACCTGGGTATGGTCATGAAATGTCTAAGTGCGTGTGTGTGTGTTTCAGTCCTGGGATTAGAGCCCAGGGCCTTGCGTGTGCTAGGCAAGGCCTTACCACTGAGTTGGGCTGCATTCTCCTCCGTTTTCCCTGTGTCCTGGGTGCGCCACTCAGAACTGTGCACTTGAATTCCGTGGGCGAATGGGAAAGCCCAGAGGTGGTGGAGCAAGTGTCTGTGCCCACGATATTGTGCTCTGTGTGAGCGAGTGCTGGCAGTAGCAGAAGAGGATCTGAAGGAGAAACGGAGCGTTCTTGACATCTTACTAAGCACAACCACTTGGCACCCTGGCAGGTCACCAGGCCAGGAGCAGCAATGCCTCTTGAGCAATATCATCTCCCGGGCGCTATTTTAATACTGTTGATTTTAATGTTTCTGATAGTACATGGGAATTGAAGCCAAGAGTAGGGTTTGGTTTTCCAGTTGGGTAAGAGCCGAACATCTAAGATGATTACCTAATTATATCTGTGTGTACATTTAAGAAATATTATCATAAAAATAATTTAAGGCAAAAGTGGGGTCCTCTGAACATTTTCCTTCCCTTTCTAAGTGATGTGCACTATCCCCAAGAATCAATGGTCAAAGCCAGGGTTGCAAACAGTGTCTGGAAAGGGCAAGATAGTACTCAATACAAGTCATTCAACCTCTGTTGCAAATACTGAGTTTTCTGAGAAACAACCATAGATACTGTGTAACTGGATGGTTGGGTTCTAATAAAACTTTATTTACAAAGGCAGCTAGGGGTCAGATCTGGCCTTCGGGTCGCTGTTTGTTGAACCTGGTCTGAAACATTGCTGAGGCATCTTCCTTCTCAGACTTGGCCCAAGGTCTCAGTGTGGGTATCGGACTTTGGTTTCTAGAACCCTCCTTCCCTGTGTCCTCTGAGCTCCCAGAGGGGCTGCTCGAGTGAGGGGGGTGTTCTCCCTCAATGCCAGAGGATCCCTGCCTTGGTCTTTCATCCCACCTGGCCCCAGGACCCTGGAGTCAGCTATGTGTCTGTCCTGGTGACCAGCAGGAGCGCCATCCCTGTTCCCGTGCATGCACCTTGCCAACATTTGGAGGCTGTTATTGAAATTGTCCTGCAGCCCAGCCTTGTGAAGCAGCCCTTTTATCTTTCTGTATAAATCACCCTCTCCTTCCACTTAATCCTGCCTGGCCTGCTCCTCTGAACTCCCTCCAATTTGTCTCTGGTGAGCTGGTCGGAGCACCGCTGGCTGCAGGCGGCCAGGTGTGGCCTGGCTGAGGCTCACAGGGAGGGGCCCCTCTTCCATCTGCCAGGGATGGGGCTCTGGCTGCCAATTCCCACACCTCTGCGCTGCTCTGCTGAGCGGAGCCTAAGTTTGCTTATTTGTACAACATTCAGTTAACATTTATTTATTGAGCTTTGCACTAAGTGCCAGGCAGTGAGCAACAGCCCTGTCACTGCCTTCTTGGGGCTCCCCTGGAGTGGGGGACACATGCACAATATAGTGGTGCAATTTTAAAGCACTTGAAGGAAACCCGAAACGCTGTGTATCAAAGATGGGGTGGAGAGTTCAGGGACAGCATTCAGATACAGCCCTCTGAGGAAGGTGACTCTACACCTGGGCCTACCAGATGAGCAGGAGCCAACCATGAGCACAGTGAAGGGGGGAACATCCTGGTCAGCAGTGTGTGCAAAGGTCCTGTGGTGGGAAAGGGCTGCTGTGCTTGATTGTGTGAAGGGCAGAAGAGGGCCTGTGAGGAGTCAGCAGGGCTCTCAGGGAAGATGGGCTCAGTGGATCCCTGGCTGGTCCAGTGCGCGTTACAGCAAGGTGGACATGACAAGCGCAATAATCATGTAAGATATTCTACCTAGGGACAAGGACCGTGGCTCGATGCTCGATTAAATTTATTGAATGACAGTCAGGCCAGGGATTTGAGGCTGGGGTCTGGGTACATGGAGTTGCCTGTTCCCAGGTTAGGGGTGCCCAAGACAAGCAGGCTGGGGACAGATAACAAGTTCAGTTCTGAGTGTGCAGCTTGTGAAGGGGCCATGGGACTTCCAGAGGAGTGTGCGGACACAGACGGCGGTGGGAGAGGAGGGCGTAGGTGAGAGAGGCTGCAGTGTAGCTGGATCTCTTATGGTGGCCACGTGTGACCTCGCCAAAAGTTCCCTGTTTCTGTTTTCTCATCGGATCGGGCGGGGCATCGAGATTCACTTTGCAGATGAGGAAACTGAGACTCAAACAGGTGAGACCAGCTGCTCAAGAGCGTAAGGTTGGTGTGTGGTAGACCAGGAGTCCCAGTCAGCCCTCCCGCTGCCCTGTGGGGCCAGGCTCATGGGCTCTCCCAACCAGTTCTCCTGGTGCCGTCCCCTGCAGCCGGCCAGTGTCTGCACAGAGGCCAGGCCCTGTCTTTGAGGTACTCCTGTCATCTCCAGCAGAACCTGGTCACTGTGCAGGCCACGTTGCTGGGAGAGTGGCCAGGATCCTGCTGTGCCTTCCCCTCTGGTGAGTTCTCAGTGTGGGGGGGCGGGTGTCCCAGAGACTCACGAGGCCCTCAGTGGGCCCCCACCCTTGCTCCCCACCACGGGGCCTCCTGCAGAAGGAAGGCAACCCACCACCCCTGCCAGGCCTCTCCCGACCTGAGGTGCCACAGGGCCATTGCCCAGGGAGCCAGGGAGTGGCCAGAGCTCAGGGAGGGGAGAGGGGGTCCCTGTTGGGCCCGGGAGGGCATGAAGTGACCCAGGGACCTGGACACAGGTCTACTGGCTTCCTGGGCTCTCAGGGTCACTGAGGACAGTTTGGGCCTTGAAGGCTGGGGGCGCCAAAGGTCTGAGACCTTTGCTTCTCCCTTGATAGATTCCACCTGCATGTGGCGCAGTCCAAGACCATGACAGCGGCTGAGCACCCCCGGGGGGGGGGAGCAGGGAGTAGGGGGGCAGCCGTCAGCATACACCTTCTCTGTGCCCAACTGCTCTTTGTGGCTCAGTTCACCGACTCATTTGCTGCTATCATGACTGTCTCATTAATGAGGAAACAGATTCAGGGAGGTTAAGGAACGGGCCTGAGATCACAGCTCATCAGCAGGAGACCCCCGTCTCCGACTCGCAGTGCAAGCCTGTTTCTTTCCCCCACTTCTCTGCTAGTTTCTCTACTTCCTCTGTTGCAGTCCCCACTGGCCACCTTTCCCCCTAGAGCCCTGATTCCATGACCCAACACACAGTAGGTGCCTGTTTGCACATGGAGCCCTGAGCTTACTGCCTCCTCAAACCATTGTCAAACTGGTGCCTTGAACACAGTTTTGCCAGGTGCCCCGCTCAGTGGGAAGGACTGGACTCAGGGTCACTGTTATTAGTTTAGATTTAAACTTGATGACTGAGGGCTTTGCATGGCATTTAGGGGCTGGGCACTTTCAAAGTCTCCCTCTCTTGGGCTTAGAAGTGAGACATGGCTGGGGGCATCCTAGATGGGACAACTGATGTATACTGGTGGCCTTGCTGGGAAGAACACAGCCTCCCTGACCAGCCCCACAGCCCCTGCTTTCCTTTTTTTTCTCCGCCAAGGTGGCTGGGAACCGGAGCCCCAGCGGGGCTGGGGGCTGAGCTGCAAGGGCCAGAGGCTTGGCCCCTCTCAGCACGTGTGATGCATTAGGCGGGAACGGCTCCCCGGGGCCCTCCCCATCATCTCCTCCCTCGCAGTTCAGAGGTGGCGCAGGAGACTACATTGAGCACGTTTGCAGGTTGCATGTTGAAGGCTTGTTGGATTGGGGCCCCGGCTGGCTGGGGTGTTGGAGAGGAGGTGACATCTGAGGTCTGAGTGAGGAGAGGTGAGCCCAGGTGGCATGGGCTCTCGGGACTGCAGAGCTGGCTTGCAGGGGCCCATCAGGAGCCGCTGCAGGGCAGTCAGCAGCCCGTCAGCCCCATATTCTGCTCCTAGGCCCCAGCAAGGCCCGGCTGCTGTGCCCGGCTGCACCAGGACCTGGCTCTCTGGGCTCAAGCTATGAATCTGCCTCAGGTGGAAGGAGTGCTCCAGGCCAGGGTGGCCAAAGCCAACACAAGGTGACCCAGGAGCAGCTTGGACCCTGGAGGAGGGTGGAGGTGGGGCATGGTGACCTCCCCAACCCAGACTCCATCCTGCCCGGGGTGTGGCCTGGTGACACGGAGCTCAGGACCCTGGGGAGAGATCACAGCTGAGGACCCTCAGTCACGCCTCTCCCCAGGCTGGACGCTGGGCCAGGTTTCCCGAGCGACCGACTCTCTTATTTGTTTACATGTTCATTAACATAAAAACATTTACTGACCATCTCCTCTACGCCAAGTGCTGAGGAGACAGCAGACAGCCTCCGCCCTGCCCTGGCACACGGGTACAAAATAATTAGCTGGTCATGCTGGGTGCCTGCATTAGGTAATTTCTGGTCACCCTCAATTCATGGACCCCACTTCTATAGCAGACAGTGCCCCTTTTAAAAGGGTAAGTTCACTGAGGTCCCGCTGATCCTGGGTCCATCAGCACAGCACTAACATACCTCCAGAGTGATGAATCCTCCCCGCGCTCCTTCAGGGTCCCCACAGGGCAGGTGGTGCCCCCAGGGTCCCCAGCTCTAGGGCCTCCAAGGAGCACAGAGCCCTGGGCAGCTGCCCTGTAGGTGCTGGGCGGGGCACCAACTGCATCCTCCCACCTGGCTTGTGCCCGCACTCCAGGTGAGGGTCACGAGGACAAATGGCAAACATACATGGGCTACCTGACCTGCTTGCTGACCATTCCCAACAGCGCGGAGAAGCCTTTGGCTTGGGCTTCTGGTGTTCTCTGGGGTCCCCAACCTTCCCTTTCTGCACATTTCCACCTATAAGACCTCTGGTCCAGGAAAGATGTGGAGGGGGACAGAAGTCAGCAATGGGGCCACACCTGCCCTCCCACTCTCCCTGTCCTGGGGGCCCAGAGCAGCAGGGGGAAGATGTATAAGTACCTTGACCCGTGCTCAGGGCTTCATCATTCTTCCTCCTCCTCCTCCTCATCCTCCTCTTCCTCCTCCCCTTCTTTTTCTTCTTCTTCCTCTTCTTCTTCTTGTACTAGGGATTGAACCCAGGGACACCTAACCACTGAGCCATATCCCCAGCCCTTTTAAAAATATTTTACTTAGAGACAGGGTTTCACTGAGTTGCTTAGGGCCTCACTAAGTTGCTAAGGCTGGCTTTGAAATCGCGATCCTCCTGCCTCAGCCTTCGAGTTGCTGGGATTACAGGTGTGCGCCACCACATCTCATTTTAGTTCATTATCCTTACTAGGGACCCTGTTATCACAGGGCAGCCTCATAGGGAAGCTGAGGGTTCAGGAAGCAGGATGCAGAGAAGGGGGTCCCTGTGTAGCCAGCCTGGGACAAGGCACATCTCCAGACTATCATCTCAGAGGGTTGGCTTAGGGGACTGAAGGCCCACTTGGCTATTTGTCATTTTCAAGACTTTGGCAGAGAAGCCAACCTGGTCCAAGGCCACCAGCCATTTAGAGTCAGTCAGCTGGTCTGCATCCCTCAACAGTGATTTTCCAGGTCAGCCGGGGGTTCTCTCCAAGCAGCTCCCACCAGGGTGCCACAGTGGCCAGTGGATTCTCCAAGGTCAGGATGGATCTACTTCCTGTTGGGTCATTAGGCCTTTAGCAATGATGCTGATCCTCCTGCCTGAGCTGCTGTCACACAGAGGCAGCCTCCTGAAACCCTGCTTGGGGCCACCCGACAGGAGGAGGCCATCGGCCTCCTGCTCAGGGGCCGCTCAGCACGATGCCGCTTGTCTATTCTGCAACTGTCGGCTGGCACCTTCTCCCAAGCACAAGCCAGGCTCGTTAGAACCCTCATTTACATTTCATTAGGAGGTGTCGGGCTGGGTGTTAAAGAACAGAGCTCTGCCATCATCCCTGCACCCAGAGTTTTGGGGGTGGTACTCAAAACTCTTGAGTATCAGAGATTTGACTCCCCAGCAACCACCTCAGTGCTCTGCCTCCCCTTCCCCAGTAGGATCCAGAACCATCTGAGCCCAAACGTGAGCCTCCTTTCTGAGCCCCCATCTGCACCCACTCTCAGCACTGGCTTGAAAAGTGGCATCACCACCGCGCTTTGCCCACAAGGAGACCAGGACTCAGAGAAGGCAAGGGACTTATCCAAGGCTACACAGCTGGGACCCAGCAGAGCCTGGCTGTTGGAGAACAGAGCTCTTCCTGGTTGCAAACCAGACCGTCACCTTCTGCCTCTCTGTCCTCCTCAGGTTTCTCTGGAGCCCTCAAGGGTCCCCACGGTGGGGCTCTCTGTCCACTATGAGACACCCCATGAAATTCTCAAGGCGGCCACAGCTTCACTTTGCTGTGGTTTGGAAACCACACAGGTGCCAGCATCACCCTGTGGGAACACAGAGATTCTGATACTCGTCTTCCAGGAGGAAATGGTGACACTGCAAGTCCTCCAGCCCAGCACCCCGAGCCCAGCACCCGGAGCAGGCACAGTTGGGAGGTGTGTGGTGCAGATGCGGCCTGTGGCTGATCTCAGTGACAGGGAGCCGTGGGTTCAGAGCACAGTGGGAATTCTGTTGGTTTCTCTTTATTCCTGGGGACCGTGGGGGCCTGGCAGTGGCTGGCTTCACTGCCCATCCGGGAAGGTCGATTCCTCCTCAAATTGGGAACAATTGGTGTTTTATCACATTTCCACATGCAAAATGTGTTTCGGCATTTTTCATTAGATTTTTAAGGCTCAGATTGATGAGGGCCAAGTCAGAGCCAGACATGGGGGCGTAAGAGACAAAGGTTCAGTAATGAGTTCGAAATTTACAAAACACAGAAGCAAATATGGCTTCAATACCCGATGTGACCCTTTATAAGTCTTGAAATTACTCTTCAAAAATCATTCTGGCCTGACTTCAGAGCCGAGTGGATGCTGGGATACCACAGATCGACTTTGAGAAGTGGGCTGGTATTGCAGGAATTTTTTAATTTCCTGTAACTCACAACAATTTTTTCCCAGTGAGACTCGGAGTCACTCCCGCGATGGGGCACTGACCGCATGTGCTGCGGGAGCCGAGCCGAGCGAACAGCCCAGGAGGGAGGGCACGAGGGGATCACCTGGGGAAAGAGCCATCAGAAGTTCAGGAAAATATTTCCAGGTAACTGAGGCACTTGCTACTAAAAAAAAGAAAAAAAAAAAAAACCAAAAACAAACCACCGCGGGGCAAACAAGGGGCCCACAACTTCTGGGCTGCAAGAAGTGAAATCGCAATGGCGTCACTTACGCTTCTGAACTGAAAAGAATTTGGGGAAAGCAGATTATTATTAATTATTTTTAATAGCTTCTTAATTAGCCCTTCAAACAAGTTTTTCAAAATCCCCAAAGGTGTCTAATTTGCATGGCGTGTTTTACTTTTATATGCATTTCATTAACAGTACTTTTTTTTCCCCTCTAACCTAACAGCGAGAGTGTATAATGATGCTTGCAGAAGGTGGCTGAGGGACCAAAAAGGCAAAACTCCAGAGATTGCTCCCCAACAGTCCTGAGTCCCTTCCTCCACCTCAGCGCCTTCTGGCCCCGTCACCTCAGGGCGCTGAGTGATGCCCTTTCAGAAGTCACCAAAGGATCCGTTGGTCTTGGTTACCACGCGGGGCCCAGGGACTCCAGCAGCACACCCACTGCAATAATGGGCCTGGACCCATCGCGGGTCAGGAGGAGCCCGTGTGGGGACCCTGGGCAAGCAGCACTCGGTGGCTTTCACAATGTGTGAAGCCAGGCAGAAAAGCAGTGTATTTGATTGAGAGCCCGGAGGGTCGCGGAGATCAGCCCTTCCTTTCTCCAGCCTCCAGGGGTTCGTGGCTGGGGATCGGGAGGTGACACTTGGCAGCCAAGGGCGTGGGGCCACGTGGAGGGCCTGGAACCCGGAAAGAGGAAAGGGAGCTAATTAGTGCTGTGCTCTGCCTGCCCCTGGATCCCCCTCTCCGTTTCCCCACCTCTGCTGTCGACAGGGACAGGCGCCATGATAATAAATAGCAACACTCTCTCGTGTTCGCCACGTGCCCGTTCCTGCCCTACGTCCTCCACCTGAATTTTCCCCTCTTTATTCTGGCAGTAAAAGAAGCTCTATTATTGGCCCCATTTAACAGATAATACCTAGTTAGTAGCTCACTTTTAATGAGCATTTACTCTGTGGCAGGCCCTGGACCATATGTGTATGCATTCAATTAACTGTCATAACACCAAAAGGTATTGGTGCTGTTTTTGTTGCCATTTGATGAACGAGGAAAAGGAGGCACAGAGAAGTTAAGTAACTGGCCCTGGTCACACAGTTGATAAATAGCAGAGGTGGAATTCAAACCCAGTCTGTAAGACGCCATCCATTACCCTACCCTAGGGCACCCTAGTTGCCCCTTTCCTCCCAGGAAGGCTTCCCTGTCTTTGCCACGGATCAGCATTGCTCATCCTCCTTTGATTATATTTTATTTGGGCTTGTCCTCTGAAATTGTAAGACTACCAGAGAGCAGGCTGAAGCTGCAAACTTTCCCCCTATGCACAGCATTCCTGGCACATAGTAGGTGTTCAAGACACACAGGCCAACTGCAGCCTAAAAAGACAAAAACAACAAAAAAACCAGCTTTAACTTTGAGCCCAGGTGTCGGTAGAATTGTCCTCTAGCAGACAGGACATGGTTAGGAGGAGGGTCCAGTGCTGCTTATTTTATTTTGAGGTGATTTGTCTTTTTTTTTTTTTTCTTACCTTCTAATGGAAAATTCTCTCCAAAGTCACACTCATTAGCACTCAGAGGCTGTTGTGGCAAAATCTTTCCAAAATAGTCCCAACTCTATTTGTAGGAGGGAAAGAAGCTGAGCCAGGCCCAAGTACCAGGACTTGGCCCGCAGGAAAGGCTTCAAAGGCAGGGGCTGGCGGCCTCTGTCCTGGGGCAAGGGCGGGAAGTGGCTGGCCGCAGAGGGATTGGGCAGATTTTGTGTTGACCCAGAGGACAGCAAAAACCACCCTAAAGGAGTGTCCGGGGCTAAGTGGAAATGCTGTGGTGTGGTGGGCTCTCTTCACAGACCTGGCTTCCAGCAACAGGGACTCACCCACAGGAGCAAGAGCCATGTCATGGGCCTCTCTCGGATCATCAGACACGTGAACCAAGGAAGCGTCCCTCTCCCATCAGAACAGGGACTGGATAAAACGGAGTAGGGCTGTGCTGCTGGCCCAGAGCTGTTTACCTCCCTGTTTCATCTTCTTTCACTACGGGCACTTGAGGTTCACGATCCCACTTTAATTCTTCCACTAACAACCTTGGAGTAGGTTCGATTCCCATTCACAGATGAGGAATCCAAGACTTAGAACGTTTCTGTCCTGCAAGCTGGGATTTTGAACCCAGGACGCTTGGGTGCAGGGACCCGTGCCTAGCGATGACACCGCTGCTGCGTTCAGCTTGCCCATCCTGTCCTGTCTTCACAGGGGACCACCAATGGATGGGCAGGCAGGGATGCTGGAAGCTTCCAGGTGGATCCAAAAGATGTCACAGGCTCCCTTGCACACCTGCTCCCTGAAGCCTCGCCAGGGGCTGGAATCCAGGTACACAGCACAGGCCCCGAACTGTCTGCAGGTCTGGAACACTGAGTCACTCTGGAACACTGAGTCACGTGGATGGAGTCAAGGACAGGCCCAGGGTGTGGCCCCAGCAAGGCAAGGGTGGAGCCCCACCTTGAGTGGCGCATGCCATACTGGGGGACAGGGTATAGGACCTTCCGACTCAGGATTCAGGTGCACTTTTCCTCTTTGTTTTATAACGGGTGCATTTTTGTTTTGTCTTGCTTTTGCTTTTATTTTCAACTGATATATAAAAAAATCATGTTTTTAGGGTGTTACAGCATGATTCATTAAATGCTACGACATGAAATGATCAAACAGGGTGGTTAGCATTTCCACCTCCTTATTTATCATTTCTTTGTGTTGGGAATCTTTGAACTTGTTCTCTTCCAATTCTTTATGAAACCCCTAACAAGTCAAGAAGGGCAGCCACCCTACTGTGCTGCGGAACCCTGGACCTGCTCTCTCTGGGCTAACCGCATTTCAGCGCCTGTGATCAACTGCCCTCCACCCTCCCCTCCCCTTCCAGGCCTCCAGTAGCCACGAGTCTACTCTCCTCTTCTATGAGGTCAACATCTTAGCCTCCATACATGAGTGAGAACGTGAGCTGTGGCTTTTAATGCTTATTAGGCTTATTTCACTTAACATGACGTCCTCCAGTTCCAACCATTTTGCCACAGATGACAGGATTGCACTCTTGTTTGTTTGTGTGTGTGTGTGTGTGTGTGTGTGTGTGTGTGTGTATATATATATATATATATATATATATATATATATATATATATATATATATTTATATAAACAAACATTTCACATGTTTCTTCCCTCATCCATTGATGGACACCTTGGCTGATTCCATATTTGGCTACTATGAATAGGGCTTCAGTAAATCCAGGGGTGTAGGTATGTCTCTGATACACCCATTTCATTTTCTTTGGATCTGTACCCAGTAGTGGGAGAGCCGGATCATATGGTAGTTCTATTTTTAGTTTTTTGAGGCCCCGCCATGCTGTTTTTCATAATGAATCTTCTACTTTGCCTTCTTGGTGGAGAGCTACTTCTCCCATTTGCCTCTATCTGACTTCTGAGCACATGGGGGTTACATTTCTTGAGCCTCTGCTATAGAGTGCGCTACGCGACTCATTATAGCCAGAGTTTTGAGTAGAAATGGTGCGTTTTTGTCTTTCCAGCAGAAGCATTTAATTGCCAGCAATTGTTGTTTCAGCAAAACCCTGGAGCATTGTGCTGATAAGGTAGTCTCAAAAAATGTGCATGGAATGCCTATAGAACATGCTAATAGGCAACAGAGCCCTCCTCTCCACTTCCCTGTAGTATGAGCAATAAATAAGCTTTGATTGTTTTACCTCATGAGAATTCAGGTTGCTTGTTACAGCATCTTAACTTGGCCAGTCCTGACTAATGCACTTCCTCATTTTGGAATTCACCCATTCCCCTCTACCACCCTTTGAATGTCATAGCTGGCCTTTCCTCTTCTTCCTCAGTTCAGCTTAAAGTGTCACTGTCTACACTCAGATCTCCTAAACACTTCATAAATAGTCTATTGGCCACTCTCTTGGTCTTCCATTTGTTTATTTATTTGTTTACTACCTGTCTCTCTCATCGTACTGTAAATTACACAAGGGCAGAGGCTTATGCTGTTTTGGTCATGCTTTATTCCTAGTACTTAGCACCAAGCCTGAAAGAATGCATTTCAGTGGTGTTTTAAATGAGGTCAGAGAGGACATGTGACTTGCTTAAAGTCACATAGCAAGCAGGTAAGATGAGCCTGGCCCTTGGTTACCACCCTCCCCAGACAGATTCTCTTCAATGCCTGGGCCTCATACCTGAGCCAATGGTCAAGGGCCAGGAAAGAGTTTCAAGGTCTTTAATCAGCAGGTCTTCAAAAAGCCAGAGAGCCTGAGACTTGGTGGGCAGGTGCCTTGGAGGAGAGTGGAATTTGAGAGATGGATCTAAATCCAGGCTCCACAACTCTGTGGGCTTGGACAGGATATGTCACCTGCTGAGTCTCGGTGTCCTTGACGCTGGCTACACCTACTCAGGGAGTCAGCTGGGTTTGCTGTGAAGACTAGGTCCTGTGATACATATGCAGATCTCAGCACAGGGCCTCACTACCAGCCTCTCCCTCCAATGGTGGCTCTAATTATTAGCATCATGTTGCGAGTTGATACCGTTTTACGAAGGAATTCCAAGGAATAGGAATTTTAGCCACTGATGGGCCCTCCATGGGGCCGGCCTCCAAGGGCATGATGGATTCATGATCTGGAAGCTGTTCCTGCCCCATCTTTGCCCACCAGCTCCCTATCACCTACCCTACCCTAATAGCGGGCTTCCTGGGAAAGGACTCGGCACCAGGTGGAGAAATCCTACAGGGCAGACCATCTCTTGCACCCTTTCCACAGTTGAGACTCTAAGACCCAGAAAGGCTAGGGACTGTCTAGCTCACCCAGTCCATTAGAGGTTGGAACCAACTGCACCCTTGGCCTAACTGTGAAATGTGCCCCTTCTCGTGTATGAAGGCAGAAATACCAATGTCCTGTAAAGCAGCGACTCTTGACCAGAGACAACTGTCTCCCTAGAGGACCCTGGGCAACCTCTGGGACACTTGCCTCATAATTGGGGAGATGCCACTGGCACCTAGAGGGTAGGGGCCAGAGGTGGCAAAGTTGAAAAATACTGTACTGAAGGAAGGTCATAAAGGGAAATTCGTTTGGGGGTCCAGGGTCAGTCTTTGTGCTCCCCCAGGGTGAGGCCACAGAATCACAGCACTGAGTTGCTTGGGGCCTTGCTAAATTACTGGGACTGGTTTTGAACTTGCGATCCTCCTGCCTCAGCCTCTCAAGCTGCTGGGATTACAGGCCTGTGCCACAATGCCTGGCAAGCATTGGGTTTTTTTAAGCCTCAAAATAACCACAAGAAGGTCCTCACAGTTATGTTTTGCAGATGGGCAAACAGAATATCTAGCTTGGGTGTGGCCTGCGCAAGGCCACGCAGGCACGAGCTGACAGAGGCAGGCCCAAAGGCCAGCCCTGCGAATTGCAGCGCCTCTGGCTGCCACGTCCAGCTTCTCCCCATCAGGGTCAGGCCCGAATGAGACCAGGGAAGGAGGTGCCCAAGACTGTCGAGAAGAGCTGACTTCCCAGCTGCCTAAAGTAAATTACACAGTAAATTCCACTTGGCTGAGTCTCACTGATCAAAGTAAAGGGTCATCAGGAAAAACAAATCCTGGGTCTTGGGAACCACTTCAGGGTGAGTGTGAAATTTTAACCTAAAGTGTTCAGCTGGGGAGATGTGCGGCGGGGGCCGGGGCTGCGCTGCACATGGCGGGGGACATTGAGAGAGGCAGCGTCTGCTCAGAGTAGAGGCAGCACTGAGTTTCGCTTTGGGGAGTAAACAGTCTGCTGAGCCCCTGCAGGCTGGAGAGTTCCTGGCTTCCAACAGAACTGGAGGTGGGACTCCAAACTGCTACCTCTCAGCCCCTGGCACAGGGCCTACCAGGCTGAGAAAGGCCAGGGCTGGTCGGGGCTCCTCATCCGTGACACCGGCAGGAGCAAAGTCCTCCTTGCCCTCATGTTCTTGTTTGCCAGAGTGCAAATTAACTTTCAACGCTGTCGTAACAGTATCTGTTCTTATGACCACAGTGAATTGGTTCATCATTTTTTGAACGCCTACTATGTGCTGCGGATTCAATGGTGAGCAAACCACACATGCCCCAGAACTCAGAGATCGTATCATCTTTGAGATGTGGAGAGGGGTACCCCAAGTAACATAAGCAATGACGGCACCTTAGAGGATGGAGCTGTTGGTGGTCAGGGGATAAAGGAAGGACGGGGCAGGAAATTGGCATATACAGTAAGGGTAGCAATTCATCAGCTGGGTAGCTTATTCTACTCCTGGTGGCTTGAAGTGCTGAGGGCATAGAACTGGGAAGCACTGGGTGCATGGCTTCCTCAGAGCAAGAGGGTGAGCAGAGGGTTCCTGTCGTCCTCCCTGAGGGCTTGGGGTAAGTATGGCCACAGGGATAAGGGACTGTTTATTTTGCCCACAATTTAGTACAAAGAAACTGGCACCATGGGGCCCTGGTAGGTGTCAACCTCACAGAGCGCCGAGGCAGCCCGGAGACAGACCCGAGGAAGATTTCCACACAGAGAGGTTGGCCGGCCATTGTCTGCATGGTGACTTTCCGGCTCTTAACCGCCTGTCTGTAGAGAAGCCTGCACCTTTATCTAGGAATGCAAACTTAGGACAGGGCAGGTGAGGGGCGAACGCCTCCTACCAGCCTAGACTACCCTGCTGCCACCTGCCTGCTACTTGTTCTCTAATTTGACTCAAAAGCCATCTGCTCAGACAAGCCCAAGTCCTCAGTCAGTGGCCAGGCCTCCCCCTGCCCCCCCCCCCCCCCCCCGCACCTCATGACATTCTTGGGTGATTACTGATTAATGCCCGCCTTCCCTACTTGATCCTAAGGTTCTCCAGGGCAGGGACATTTCAGTTTATCAGCTCCTGGGAGGCCTGGCATGTATTTGGTGCTCAGTAAATGTTTGTTGGAGGAGCTGAGGATACACAGCCACCGTCATACGACCTCAGCAGGAATGTCTAGGATGGGCCACCAGCTTCTCCTTACAGGGGCCATCCAGTCTGTTTCCAGACTCCTCCTGCCTTCAATCCACTCAAGAGGCCACAATTAATTTGAATAGCCTGGGTCCACCTTCAGATGAGGAAACCAAGGCTCACTCTAGGCTCAGCAGCCAGGGACGCTCAGCCGGGCTGAGGACATGACTCCTTCTGTTCATGGGCTTGGACTAAACATTAGACTCACCTGAGGCTATTGGGAAACTACTGATGCCTGGGGCCCACGGCCAGTTCTGGTTTAGTGCTAGGTACAGACCTCATGGCAGTGTGGCTGATGTCAACATGCAGCCAGGGCAATCCAACTGCAGGTGGACACACAGAGGGCTGGACCCCACCTGCATTTTACCCATGAACCACCAGAAGCCCAGAAAAGGGTAGACCTCACACAGAGGGAGGCCCAGCCTAGGGCAGCCATACTGGAGAGCACCAGGGCCCCGGGAGAGCACGGAGGCCATTCCTCTGTACATTGGGGACCTTCCCTCAAATTCTCTAACTCCTCCACCCAGAGCAGGTGCCTTCAGACAGAAGGAGGCAGATGCTAGGCGGGGCCTCAGCGCCCTGGCTCACAATCTGATGGAGGGACAGGCAGAAATTCTTCATGTCCCCTTCCCTGCACTTCCCCTTTGATGGGTATGACAGCCTCATATGTGACTCCCAAGGGCTGGGACTTGGGGATAAGAGGCTGTCTCCAAGCCTGGGGCCTGTTCAGGGCTGCCTCTTGGTGGCCTGAGCTTCCAGAGCCTCCTAGGGAAAGGCCGCCCTTCACAGCCCACAGACCAAGGAGCAGACAGAAGCAGTGGCCTCAGTTTTCGGCTTCGCATACCCATTCCTGGCAGAGGGCTGGAACACTTCTGCCCAAACAGGGCTCCGTGATGGATGTGGAGAAGCAACCAAATGTCGCTCATTAATCACCGGCTCCATCTGGCTCCCTGCTTGATGGTTTTCAGCTGACTTGAAAAAGACCCAATTAGATCAAAACATTTTGACAATTTATCTTATGGCATGAACAGGTCCAGAGCAAGTCGATTTCATCATCCAGGAGGGAGGAGGGATCGGGTGTGGGTCACGCACAGAGCTTGGGGGACGTCGAGGGGGTCTCCCGAGGAGCCTTCTGTGAAATTGGAGTGCAGCCGCCACTGACCCTGTCAATCCCTGGGCCGGGGGACCTGCAGGACCATGAGTGCCCTTTGGTTTGGGCAGGAGAGGCCTGAAGAGGGAGAATCTGGTTGGGATAAAGCAAAGGAACAACCAGAAGGGACCAATTGTCCAGTGAGTTTGGCATGTGGGTGTTGAACATGCAGCACATTTAGAAGTTGAGATGTAACCAAGGCCAGGCCTGTTCCAAACCCAGCACCAGCAAGAGGCCTGGGGACCCAGACCCTGAGCCTGAGCCTGGAAATCAGAGTCCTGATTTCCCGGTGGCTCTGGCTTCCCTGAGAGGGGATCAGCAGCCCCCAGTGGACCCCACCCTCTCTTTGCAGGTCAGAAACATGCCAGAGTCCTGGGTTTCCACAAGACCACAGCTCTTGGTTCCTTTTTTTTTTTTTTTTTTTTCCTAGTACTGGGACTCACATGAGCTGGGTGAAAACTCTAGAGCTGTGCTGAGTTACATTACCAGTTCTTTTTATTTTATTTTGAAGCAGGGACTGCCTACATTACCAAAGCTGGTCTTGAACTCCTGCCCCAGCCTCCCCAGTAGCTAGGGTAATAGGTATGTGCCAACAGCTCTTGGTTCTTAAGAAATAAGCTTTAGCTGCCCCCTGGACCATCTATGTGAGCAGCTCACAGCACCGGAGGGAGCCCCAGCAGGCAGCTGATTACGGGTTCAGGGTGCTTGCCTGCCCCCAGAGCACATAAGGGTGTCTCTCCCAATCCTGAGACCAAACATGAGGGTGGTAGCAATCAGGGTGAAGAGTCCAGTCTCTTGGCAGGACTTGTACTGGACCTGCCAGGCTGGGGAGGGGCTGGGTCTAGCAGCCTCCACTACCCTTCTGGATTCTTCTGGGCTGCTGAGGAGGAGGGTGCTGAAGTGTGGAGCTGCCTGCTGCCTCCACAGGGCTGGGAGGAAATAGGTCCTGCAGGGAGCAGCTCACCATGCGACCCCTCACTTGTGTCCCCCTCACCTTACGCACTAGCAGACAGACACCCCATTTACTCCCACACATTGTGGCGGGACCCTGCTTGCATGGCCTCTTTAGTCCTGTGGAGGCCTGTGTGTACCGACGCCTCCCACAGGGCGTTCCCACGGGCTTTCCCACTGTCACCCACTGCCTCAGATGCTTTCAGCCCTTGTCACTCTCCTACCTAACCTCATCCACACACTTGCTCACCCATGTGTACTGCTCATATTTCCAAACATCATGCACCTCTCCTACGCTCACACACGCATGCACACACACACACTCACACACATGCACAGAGGAACAGATCATCCCAGGACCCATCTCAGTGGCCCTCAGTTCCTGGGTGGGCTTGCACTCACCTCTGCACCAGCTTGTGCATGCACACACACCCATCTTCCAGATACACAGCTGCTAGGGACAGAGCCTAGCAGGCACAGCTGCAGTACTGGGAGAGACTGGGGTGGGCCGGGTGCACGTCTTTGTCTTCGGATAGGTCTCCCCCAGGCTCCCTTGGCTGGCTCTCGCTGGCATGCCTCCTGGGGCCCAGAGTGAGGCTTCCTCTCTTGCCCAGTTCCATCCTGTTCCTTTAGGACTGTGCATCTTTCTGGTGGGGGTGGGGGTGGGAGTGGGATTACTTCCTGGGATTCAGTTCCTCTTTGGGCTTTTATGCCCTTCCTCAGGCCCACTCTGCGCTTGTTGCTCTTTCTCTCTAACATTGTCTCTCAGAAACCCAGGCGTTCGCTGACACTCAGGAAGGACCCACCCAACACACTGGCGGAGCACAGGACTCACCTCCAGGACCCATGGGTCTGGTTCTTGCTCTGGGTTGAACAAGCCTCCCATCTGTGGAAAGGTCTCTGGGGAGCAGGACTTAGACAGTCACCAAGGGTTCTTCCACAACAACCAGTCCAGGAGCCTTAGGTGTTGCTGACAAGCTGTTCCTGCCGCCTGGCCTAATCAGGGTGGGCTGATGTATTACTCAGAACTCTGATTGGTAAATGACAGCAACCAAACTAAAATAGACCAAAGTGAAAAATAAAATAAAATAAATTAAGTGGCTCAGGCAACTCAGAAGGTGGGGAGGATTCTGCGGGGCACTTAGATGACTGCCAGATTCTCCGTGGCTCCATGGACAGGAGCCTTGAGCTTTCCGGGGTTAGGAAAGAAAGCCATTACTCCTAGCCTCCTGGTTTGGAAAAAATGAAAAGAGACGATCTCTGATTGGCTCATCCTGAGTCACATGCCAGCTCCAGGACCAATCACTGTTTCCTAGGTGATGCTCTACTGTGATTGGTCCACTCTGAGAATGATCCCACCCTCATGGATTCAGCGGTAGGTCCTATTGCCTCAGCACCTCTGAAGGAAGAACCAAGGGGGAAGGAAACTCCAGGAGTCCATTACGATTGCCCTCTGCTTCCTCCGCACCTTCCCACCCAAGACAGGTGCAAGAGCAACGTAGAGACTCAATCTGCAGGCTCCTTGGCCCAGCTTCTGCTCCAGGGCCCCTGCTTCAGGCTGTAGGAAAAGCATCCCTCCATTTCCAAAGAGCTAAGGGGAAAAGACACTAAGGAGGGGGCCTTGTTCGCAGTTGTTAGCCCTGAGGCCCACCTCAGCATAGGTTTTTGTAGGTGCTTGCTCTTCCCTGCAGGTTTAGGACTTTGACTTCTCCCCATAAGGACCCCTGGCCTACCCTGTCTGAGCTGGGCTACCATGGATGGGCTTGTCAAAAATCACATCTACATCTAGTCCAGCTCAGGGTCCTGATGGGCACGAGCTCCCCTGCCTTTTTTTTTTTTTTTTTTTTTAATATCTGTGTGCACTATTGGCTGAAAAATGAGGACAGTGACATTTTAGTGTTGGAAGGCTGGGAAAGGCAGTCTACATTAAACTCACCTTAGCAACCTGGACCCTGACAGGGTCTGCCAGTGGCATCTGTTAAAACTGAGAAAGTTTGCACATGTCTTTGGACACAGGCTGTTCCAGCTGTTGCCCCACTTTCCCCAGTGGATTTTGATTGCACTTCTATGGAGTTGGCTTGGTCAGCTTACTAAGTAAATAACCATAATATGAATCACCTTCACCATCATCACCATCACCATCATCATCACCATCACCAACATCACCATCACCATCATCATCACCATCACCAACATCACCATCACCATCATCATCACCATCACCAACATCACCATCACCATCAGCAACACCATCATCACCATCACCATCATCATCACCATCACCAACATCACCATCACCATCAGCAACACCACCATCATCATCACCATCACCAACATCACCATCACCATCATCATCACCATCACCAACATCACCATCACCATCATCATCACCATCACCAACATCACCATCACCATCAGCAACACCATCATCACCATCACCATCATCATCACCATCACCAACATCACCATCACCATCAGCAACACCACCATCATCATCACCATCACCAACATCACCATCACCATCATCATCCCATCACCATCAACACCATCACCATCAGCAACACCATCATCACCATCACCATCACCATCATCATCTGTTGCCATGTTGCATAGTAATATAACAGCAAATTTGCCATTGTTAAGCATTTCCGACACAGGTCACTGCATGCCTCCATCCTCCCATGTCATTGAGAACTTACACTAGTCCTGTGAGATTTTTGTTAGACAGACAAAAATCCAAGGCCCAGAGAAGTTGAGAAACTCTTCAGAGGTCATATGGCTAGCCCAGAATATAATCCAGCCTCACTTGGTCCCAAATCTCTTGACCACTGTGTTATGTTTCAGAGTCCCAAACTGGAAATACCCCAAATGCCCGTCACTAGAGGAAAGTCAATACAGCGTATCGAAAACATGCAAAGTAGGCAGCTCCTTAAAAATGACGTCTGCCCACCCACATGCACTGATCTGAAATGATTTCTAAGACAACGACTAAGTGAGAAGAAAGAAGCTGCAATGATAAGTCTAGAACAGCTTCATTTATTTACTCTCCGACCACTGAACAGACCACAGAGCCTCATGCACTCATGTACATGCAGGAAGAGCCTTAAAGGAATATGCTCCGCTCTGCTAACTCTGGGGAAGGGAGGGAGTTTGGATGGGGGCCAAGCGTTCTTTGGCTTGATCTATATTTCTGGGACTTCTTAAATGAACTTGGCTTCCTGCATTCCCTGCATAATGAGAGAGGAAACCTTCATCATGGCTGCAGCAGGAATCTAAGAAGTCTGACTTCCCGGATACACATCCTGGCTCTGCCACTTACAAGCTGTGTGACCCTAGGCAAGTCACTTAATCTTTGTTTCCACATCTGTAAAATGAGAATTATCACAACAACAATAATGCATGTGTCATGGGGCCAAGGCAGGGTTTTCCAGCCCTAGCACAGTTTCCAGTTTCTGCTGGTCAATCCTTTGTTGTGGGAGCCTCTGCTATGCAGGCTGGGTGTGTGGAAGCATCCCGGCCTCTACTCCTGGATGCAGCAGCACTCCTTATCCCAATCATGGCAATTAAAAAAAAAAAAATGTCCACTGGGAGTCAATTCACTCCAATTGAGGTTAAAGTGAGTTAGGTTAAAGTGCTGGGTTAAAGTGAGTTGGTTTCTATAAAGTGCTTGGGCCCGTGCCTGGCACCAGGTAAATGCTGGTTCCCGTCAATCGGGAGTGGAGAAAGGGAGTGGGAGGAGTCTCACTGGGCTTGACCAAGCAGGAAGGGTTGGAGCAGGGGCAGAATTCAGGACTGGAAGTCAGGGTACTTAGTCTCTGCTTCTGTCCCTGCCCCTCAGTATTTGGGGATCTTAGGTGCTGGCTCACCCTCTTGACCCTCAGTTTCCTTCTCTGTGGAAGTTCGACGGCCTGACAGGGCCTGATGTTCCCCCTCAGACTGCAGGTGGCTGCCGGATCCCCAGGGAGCCCTCCTCCATTTTTCAGAGCCAGAGGGTGGCAGGAGATGAGGCTCCCGCCACAGACTCCCCTCTGCAGGCGCCTGGGCTATGGCCTGGCCTCCTCAGATGCTCCCTCCCTCCCTCCCTCACAACTGGGGAGCAGATGCGGCCTGGGTGGCTGCTGCCCAGACACAGGTGGTACCACCTGCCACAAGTTCCTTGATTCTTGATCGTCCTACAATCACTTTTGGCCCCAAAACAATTTGCTGGGTGAAGGGAGAGGAGGGCCTGGAGGGAAAGGAAGAAGAAAGGGAGGGAGGTGGGGGTGGCGCGGGGTTAAGAGTGGCCTTTGAAGTTCGCAACCATCTTATAGAAAACATCTTCAGTTGTTCCCCATTTGGATGATGTCAGGAGAGCACATTACCATCCCGAGATCAAATGCAACAGCAAGAATCACTTGTTGCTCACCAGGCTACAGCCATATATCAAGGATTCCAGGCACAGGCAATTCGTAACTTTCCCTGAAACAGATTGATATTTTCCTCTTCCACTTTCTGGGAAAAGACATCTGACTTTGCTTCAAGTGCAGTTTGGGAAGCAGCGGGGAAATTCAACCAGGACCCATTGTCTCTGCACAGTGCCCACCCAGTCCATTTTGTCTCCTTTCATGTCCCCTGGGTGAGGGGCAGCTTGTGATCAAGAAACCCAAGTGATTCTCTTGGGTTCTCCATAATTTGGCCCGAACAATAAGCAGAGCAGCAGGTGTTGTCGGAGATTTCATTCTCCTTGTGCGTTCTTGTCTTTCGCTTTTGCTCTTTTGGTTTCTTGGAGCTGGCTTCCTAGTGCAGATGTGATTAAAGTCTAGAACAATCAGGAAAATGGGAAGATGGGAATGCGCGTCCCCTAGATCAGGGCTGGAAGACTGTCAGGGTTGGAAGAGCTCTTACAACCCTTTGCTTTGTGCAGCTGCGGGAATAGAAGCCGAGGGAGGAAAGTGACTGTGCAGCCTTGACCCTGGGCAATTTGCTCACCCTCTCTGGAGGCTACTTTCCTCACCTGTGAGTGGAGGACGTAGAGGTCTGTTGTAGAGCCTTTCCAGAATTGAGAGTTCAGAAGACTCAGAGGAAGTCCTTGCAACCATAGTGTGATTCTAAGCCAGGTCTAGCCAAGTTTCTGCTCCCTGCTGGGACTGCTAGGGGCTATGCAGAGCCCAAGGACTGAAATCTCACTGGTTTATCTCCCTTTCTCTTCTGCTGTGGCTTCCCTTCCCGATCTCACTAGTCTCCGGTAGAAGCACCGAGGCTGCCCTTGGAGCTAACATAGGCAGAGAACCGTGCGCAAGCCTGGGACAAAGAGGCAGCAGGAGGTTGAGAAGCAGATCGAAGTTCCCTGTAACCAGCCAGCACTGACCTCACCCTGGAGCCTCTGGCATGGGGTCTCTGTACCCACTCTTCACATAAAGGGTTGGGTGGTTAATGTCAGTGCCCAGACCCCTTTGTCATACCCAGTATATATTTCCAGCTGCTTTCGAGGCCAACCTAGCACAGAGCCTGGGGGTTCAAGTGGGTTCTGCAGCCAGGTGTCCAGGTTCAAACCCCCCCAGTGACTGTGCAGCTCAGCCATGCTCTCCAGCCTCTCGGAGCCTTAGCTTTCAATGCTTTGATTTTTTTTAGAAATTATAATACAATGCACATGTGAAAAAATATACACCACAGGCTAGGAAGAGACCAGAGCCCTGTGTTCACTTCCACCCTAAGATGTGGACCCAGATCCTGCAAAGTCCCCTCCTTTAAAAATCCCCTTTATTCTCATTTACAAATGCATTGCTTGTATTTGCTTGCTGTTGACCTCTGCGAGATTTTCTTGCTTCCCTCCCACCTGAAGCGATGCTTCTACGACCGGTCCTCATAGTTGTGCAGGCTGTGTTTCTCTCATCCACCTTCTCTGCTGGAGAATATCCACTGTAGGACAGAAAAATAGAAGTGGGATTGCTGGATTTTAAAGAATAGGAATATTCAACTTTATGGAGAGCCTTAAATTATTTTCCAGTGTGCTTGTAGCCAAAGCCTCCATTTTTTCATCTGTAACATAGGTACCAAACTCATAGAGCTGATGCAAGAATTAAAAGCACACAGAACATTGAGCACAGCCCCCCACTCCCACCCTGTGCACATCGGAGACATTCAGGACATGTGATCAGTGACTAGCTTCCGCATCCTCTTGCAGGGTCCAGGAGAAGCCTTGTCCATCTCCTATAACACCTTCTACTGCTGCTTATCACCTGGCTTTGTTGGTCTCTCTGCCCTTGTGACTTATGCTCAAGGCCTTGTACATGACTCTTAGGATTTTTGTTTTGTTTTGTGGTTCTGGGGATGGAAACTAGTACCTTGCGTATGCTGGACAAGGGCTCTACCACTGAGATCTGTCCCCAGCCCAGCCTGAAGTTAGATATTTTCTGTCCACACAGCTGTTTGGTGATGTGCCCTGCTTTTCCCTGGGGTCTGTATATGACTTATCTCACTATGCCTCAGTACGAACAAGACCCTGAACTTACCCTCCAGTCGACAGAGCTTCTTATGCTTTATTGGGGTCTTACAAAAAAAATGCAGATCTGGATTTAGAGGATCTGGGGCAGGTCATAGAGTCTGCATGGAAATGCCAGCTCCTGAGGCTACCAGTCCATCCTTGGTGAAATAAGGGGTAAGCCACCTGGGACTTTTAGCCAGAATATTCCAAACACACCCTCTGAGTTTGGTGATAGTACATCTAGACTGATACTAAACTGAAGCGTGACCTTGTGTGTTTAGTTAAATAACTGTGGGGAGAAGAGAGGGTGATAGGTGGGCAGAGGAGGGGGAGGTGGAGAGTGGTCAGGTGATGTTTTTGGAAAGGGCGATGCCCAGGCTGATTCCTGGGGGAAGCCCTGTGTCGGCAGGCTCCGGGGGAGATGAGCCCAGACTCTAAAATCTGGAGCTGGCAATGTCCTTGGCATGGCAGAGGAATTCTTTCAATGAGTTCATGAAGAGTCGCTCTGGGTATGTTAGCAGGGGGATTAAAATTGGGTGACCCCACATGCCTTATGCAGTGTTATCAGGGCATGGTAGAGGCAGAATTTAGGGAAGCAATTGATTGGGACTTTCTGGTTCTGGGTGAGATTACCACTTGACTCACTGGGTTTCCCGGGAGCCCAGGAGAGTCCCAGCTCCATCCAGCCCTGTTTGGTCCACTCTGACCTCAGGCCCAGGCATGACCTTGGGGGAGAGTGTGCAGGGCCATTCAAATGGATGAACAGGAATGTGCCTTTTTCTTCTCACCCCCAAAGCTGCCCCCTACTCTAACCATCTCTAGGCAAAGTAATCACTTTGCTTTCCAAAGCCACAAACTTGGGGTATTATTCTTCCAGGGTGTTTTCTTCGGAACTGCCTACAAGACAGGCTCTTGCTCTGTTTCCAGCTCCAAGTGCTGCGGGCTTTCCTCGAGGAGCTTAAACTCCTCTGTTTTTCAGTGGGGGCCACTTCTTCTCTCTGATCTCCATATTTGCCATCAACAGCCAGACAGCCGGGAAAGCATGCAAACACAGTTATCCACGGCTTGTCATCAAAGATATTTATCACTTCTCAGTGTCGTGCGTGGCTCCGAGGCAAGACACCCAAATGCACCTAAATGGGGCACTTTTTTTTGCTCTTGTTCAAAGTGAAAATTCTCAAGCAGCATCTGACGTCAGGATAGCGGTGACTCAGACTTTCCAACATCTAAGCCCAGATCCACATGGCTACGCTGCCAAGATGATGCTATATGATGTGTGAGTTCCACTTCACTCTTGGCTCTAACGTGATGTGACATGCACCTTTGGGCACCCCCAGATCTTTCCATAGCAGGTGGCTCCCATGTCCTCTCAGGAGCCACCCAAGGGAGGAGGACTGTGAGCCACAATGCAAGTCTCAGTTGGGTCCCAGCTATGCCGTTTGACCACCTCTGCGCTGCAGTTGTATTATTTGAAAAATAATCAGCATTTGCAAACATTTGGTAAACCAAAGGACTCCAATGGAGCTTTGGTATAGGATAGATAAAAGCCAAGCTGATTTGGTTGAGGCAGTGTTGGGGTTCCAGGTTTCTACTAGAGTCTTTCCTCCCAGTCACAGAAGCCCCTAAGGTCACTGAAGACCCCCAAGTGCTCCACAGGCACAGTTTGTCTACCATGGAACGAGATAAGCCCCAAAGCTCTTTTATTCTGATGGTCTACAAAGCTGTGGAAAGATGACTGGGTTGGGGATGTGGGATGCTCTGCTCAGTCATATTTTGAAGCCCTTGCCCCCTGTCCCTCATAACGTGGCCTATCTCAAAATAGGATTTTAATGAGGTTATTAAGTTGTGAAGTCATTGGAGCAGGTCCTAAACCAATGACTGATGTCCTTAGAAGAAGAAGAGATTAAGATGTGCACTGGCACAAATGTAGAACAGTATGAAGACCCAGGGAGAAGATGGCTGTCCACAAGTCAGAGAGAGAGGCCTCAGAAGAAACCGACCCTGTGGATGCCTGGATCTTGGACTCCAGCCTCCTGGACTGTGAGCAGATATAACTGTAGTGTTTGAGCCTCCCGGTCTGCGGTGCTCTTTATGGCAGCCCTAGCCAACAAATACATGGGGTGTCCTCCCATGCAGGCCACCAGGTTAGAGATTCTGTTTATCCCACCCTGAAACCAGCGGGCCACCTTGTAGGTTTCTTCTCTGAGGGTCTCTCCTCTTTATAGAGGAGATGACTGGTACCCCAAGGAGTGTATTCCTATCCTTGGGGGAATAAAAGTCCTGTTCTTGAGCTTGGTCATGTCTGGTAGAGGGTCTGGGCTCAACGGTGACAGTGGGCATGGTGGCGCGGTGACTGGAGCCTGGGGAAGATCTCCAACTGCCCCTGGTCTGGGAAATCTGGTCCTAGGAACACTGAAGGCCTGCTGAGACCAGAACCCCAGGTTTCATTTTTATCCTGATCAAATTGCACCCATGGTAATAATAGTCATCAGTGGTAGAGCTGTGTGAAACTAGCAATTTTCACTTCACAGGAATTTGTCTGGGAAAATAACAGTTTTTCACCTTTGGAAACTGCCATTTGGTTTCATGAAGAAATTCAAGGTGAAAAGAAATGTAGGGGAACATTTTCGATTTTTCTTGAGCTAGATTTTGGCAGAGGTGGTGGCTGTTTTCAACCTTGTTTAATGGTAAGAGGGGCCACCATGGTGGGGGACTGGAAAGGTTGTCACAGGTAATAAAAGATAACAGGAGTGTGGAGAGTCCTGATGGTACCCATTGGGGTTCTTCCAAGGATGCCTTTGGGGATCAAGTGGGTGGGGGTGTCACCAAGCTCTGGGCTAGTAAAGAAGGACACAGGGCTCTGGGGCAATTCACCATCTTCTTTTCTGCCTTGCCAGGGGTTGTTTGGAGAAGGGCTAAATTTATTCTTTTTTTGTTTTTAAAGAGAGAGTGGGGGGGGAGAGAGAGAGAGAGAGAGAGAGAGAGAGAGAGAGAGAGAGAGAGAGAATTTTTTAATATTTATTTTTTAGTTCTCGGTGGACACAACATCTTTGTTTGTACGTGGTGCTGAGGATCGAACCCGGGCCGCACGCATGCCAGGCGAGCGCGCTACCGCTTGAGCCACATCCCCAGCCCGTAAGTTTATTCTTAACGTAGTTTGTGGAAGTCCTCTCCACTCGAGTCCCAGTAACAGGCCGTGTGCATCTACAGAGTTCACTTGTTTAGCCCCTCAGTAAGTATCTCTTTTACATCTCAGGGATGGTCCTGTTAGATACCACCTGGGCTGTGTGTGTTAGGGAGGGACATGGCCACACAGAGGGCCAGGCTTTACAGTCACAGAAAAAGACATCTCACCTTTACACTTGAGCAAGTGGCACTCTGACAGAAGAGACAGTTCCTACTCAGAAACATCCGGAAAACAGCAGTAGATGAGCAGAGGTATAGCCCCAAGTGCAAGGCCTGGCTCCAAACAACACCGATAGATTAACACCTACCGAATTCGGCAACATGACCGAGAACATTACAAGCCATTCTTCTCCTGAGAAACTACCCAAGAGAAATAATCAGAAGCATGGTTGAAAATGTCCTTTCTGGGCTGGGGTTGTGGCTCAGTGGTAGAGCGCTTGCCTCGCATGTGTGAGGCACTGGGTTCAATCCTCAGCACCACATACAAAAATTAATAAACAAAGATATTGTGTGTCCATCTACAACTAAGAAAATGTCTTTCCTGTGGCCACATTTATAAAAGCCCTAAACTTGGAATTAAACCCTAGCAATCAGAGGGATTGTTTCAAAAATGAAGGTGTAGCTTGGGTCAACTTGGGCCAAACCCAGCTCTCATTGGCTTTTGTCAATAAAGTTTTATTAAAACATAGTCATGTCTACAGTGACAGGTGTAGTTGTCATAAGAATCATGTCCTGCCAAGATTGAAATATTTACTCTCTAGTCCTTTAGTAGAAAAATTTTCTGATTGCTGGTCCAGTCAGCTAGGTAAGCATTAAAAATGATGTTAAGAAAATGAATCACTATTAATAATTTGAAGAACACTGCTCTATCCCTCAGTTACATTTTACTTTATAATTCTCTTTAGTATTTTAAGATAAGTATTTAGTTTTCTACTTAGGACTTGTTTGTATTTCCTCAGGGGAAATATAAATTGATGAAGGTGTTAAAGCAATGATGTTCAGGATTTTTATTGTCAGGGAAGATGCATATGGTATAATGTTAGGCAAAGAAGCAGGATGTGAAGCTCTGACATTAGCAATTCTAACTAACATTCATTAAGTGCATGAGAACTTCTAGGCACTGTTAAAATTATTTCTATATATGGAACAGGGAAGAGAAAATGCATATGGTATTATGCCATTCCAAAAAACAGAATATGTAATGTTGATATTCATAATAAATAATGTTTATTAAGCACATATAAACTCTAGGCACTGTGCTGGTCACTGTGTGCATTAATATACACTACACTGAGCCTTCAAAAAACTCCACGTGAAGTTGCCATTGTCTCATATTTAAAGATCAAGAATGAGACGCAGAGGTTAAGTCATTTATGCTAGGGACCTACCTGGCAAGTGAAGGAGCTGGAGTTTAACAGCAGGAGTTGGCCTCTGTACAGAGAAAGGCCTAGAAGGATCAAGACGGCTTGTGATCTGGGATGGTGGCGGTGGAGGTGGGGGTGGAGGTGGCGGTGGGCTCTGGCAGCCAGGGTTGTCTGGCTTTGAGTGCCTGAGAACCAGGAAGCCTGGCCTCAGCGAGAGAGGTGCTTTTTCTCTCATTGGCCAGGAAGTCTGGGGAGGCAGCCAGGGCTGGACCAGAGACCCTGAGCCTCCAAGCTGGACCTGCCAACCATCCTTCACCCAGGAGCCTTAACCTCAGGCTGTCCCTGTGTCTTAGGGTATCTGTCTCACCTCTTGGGTCATTTCCTGCCTCCAAGGCAGAAGGATGGGGAACCACAAAGGGAGAATGATATGAGCCAGCAGAGTGGTCTCTCTGTGAAAATAACTTTTCTCCAAGCGCCAGCTGGCAACTTTCTCTTGTGTCTCATTGGCCAGAAGGGGGTCACGTGATCACCCTTAATGGCAAGACTGGATGGGAATGAAGTTTTCTAGCCGGGCTCATGGCAACCCTGAGTGACCTTGGGATTTCATTGGTCAGGAAGAAGGGGAGAGTGTATAATTTGGAGGAATGGTTGCTACTTGGTTAATTCTTTCTTGAGATTTCCAGAGTAAAGGTTTGCTGAATCTGAAGGTGTCGGCACTAAGAGTGCTGGGGAAAGGAGTGGTGGGGTGGGAAGGGTGAACAGGGGGAGTTTCTAGAGCAGATGTGCTGTTTTCGGGGTGCCTTGTGAAGGGGAACTGTGTTCCTTTATTCCTTCTGAGAACCTCAACCTTTGGGGAGTAAGAGAAGCCCTGGGGCAGTCAGCTAGACTCACTTCTCCCATCCTGTGTGGGGACAGGAGTCTCCAGGGTTGGCACGCCCTGTACAGGGGCTTGGGGTAGGGCTGCAGCACACGAACTGACAAGAACAAAAGGCCAGGGGTCCACTCTGATACAGGTGGCCTTGGCTCACCTTGTAGGTAGAATTATGTCCCTCCCAAAGGTCTGTTCCAGTCCTGATCCCCAAGACCAGAAATAGGGTCATGGCAAATATAATCAAGTTTAGATGAGGTCATTCTGAATTGGATGGCCTAGCGTAATGCCTAGTGTCCTTCTAAGTGGGACATCTGGACATAGACATGGAAGGCACAGGCAAGAAGGCCACATGATGACAGGCATGGGCTCACAAGCTGAGGGAGGCCCAGGGGTCAGGAGACAGCCTGGGGCAGATTTTCCTTCTGAGCTTCAGAAGGAACCCACCCGCTGACACCTGGGTCTTCAACTGCTGGCCTCTGCACTGGGATGGAATAAGCTCCTTTTGTTGAGCCACTTGGTGTGAGTCCATCAATTATGGTAGCCCTGGGAGACATGTCCAGCTTTTGCCTGGGACAACCCACAGGTCAGGGGCCACAGGCAACTGGTGCTCTACCCACGAGCCCTGATCACTTCACTGAAAAGGGACACAGAGGTGGTCTTTCACCCTACACAGGAGCCGATGCCAGGCCCACAGCCTGCACAGGCTTCCCCTGAGGGCTGAGCGCCTTCCCAGCTCTCCCTTCAGGAGCCCTTCAGCTCCCATGTTGTTCCCATCAGCACCACCTCCAGAGCCTGCTGGCAAAGCCAGACACAGTCTAAGGGGGCCCCAGCTAAAAGCTTTGTAAGAATTTTGCAAGAATGCAAGACTGCCAGTCCCAAACTACCTCTAGGGCCTTGGAGCAGATGGGTTCAGAGAGAGGCCCTCAGGTGGAAGTTTCTGGATGCAAGAGAGCTCAATGTCCTTGTTCTGCACAGGTGCAATCAAGGCAGCTTCCCAGCCCTCCTGCTGGCAGACCCCAGTCCCCTGCCCTAGGGGGCCTTCTGCATTGAGGTGGCTATGCTGCTATGTCCCTTTCTTGGGAGGGCACTGGGGGAGCCAGAGTGCTGACACGGCTGGGGAGACAGAGCCCAGGGTTGCTGGCTTTCTGAGGGGTAGGAAACCTGGCTTCAACACGTAACAGCTGTGTGACTCAGTGTTCCCATCTGCCAAATGGGAGTGCTGGTCAGAGAGAGTCCAGAGGTGGAGACTCTAGCATTAGCCTAACATTTGCAGATGCGGACTCTGTGTTCACTTCTTCTACTTCCCTGCCAGAGAGGGAGCAAGAACAGACAGCCTGGATGTTGAGATTGGGGTCACCAGTCACAAATGCGACAGAGTCCCCAAGGACTGACCTCACCTATGGGCCCAGGATTCCTTTCTTCCCTGGTTGGCAGGCAGGGCGGCCAGGTTTCCCCTGCTGAAAAATGAGAACTTCAGATCTCTTCAGATTGGCAGAGTTTCTCACTCATGCAGAAAATGAGACATGATACCAAAAGCACATGGGGTATTAGGCGGCCTTTATGGGCCTGTCAAATCCCGACTCGAGGGCGGAACTTCCTTTACCTGATCTCTCGAAGAATGTTCTGGGATCTGCTTCCTGAGCCCTGGCCGGCTTCTCCTGGTTACAGTAACAATCCCCTGTCTCTGGGGCCGCTGAGCATGGAGGGCATCTGGTGGCAGAGCTCACCCGATGCTATGTTACCACTGGACATACAAACCCCTCTGAGGTTGGATACTTGGGAAGCGTCCCCTGCTATTGAGTGGGGCCCTGCCCTCCTGCTCTGGGGCACAGCCCTCAAACACAGCTCCTGTAGACAAATGTGGAGGTTAGCCACAAATGTGGCTCCTCCCTGTGGAACTGCGAGGTCCTGGTGCCCCACTCCCCCAGGACACACTGCATTGGGCCAGCACAGCCGTAGTTGATGGTTCCCCTTAGAGTCCCAGAGCCTTACCAACATGAATGCTGAATGCGGCCACATGATTGAGTAGACAATCATGGAAGGGATTTCCAGGAATGCCTCCCTGGAATGGGATCTGACTGGCTTTATCTTCTTTATATAGCACTTGTTCAAAAACGAGGACTTGAAAGATCTGAAAATGGTCAACAAGAAGGTGTCCACACCAATGGCATCGGGGTTGCTGTAAGGGGTACGTTTTCTGACACACAGAGGTGACACCAGCAGCGGTGGCCTGGGAAAGCACCCTAACATGGTGGCATAAACAATGTGAAGACAGGAGGCCTCGGTGTAGACTGGATGGGCACTCCTGCTGTGCACCCTCCTTCTCAGCAACAAGAAGGACCTGTCACTGTTACCCCAGCCACCAGAGCTCACTCGGCTATATCCAGGAGCCGTGCCAGGTGTTAGGAACACCGGCTCCTCACATGTGTGGCTTTTGATGCTCGCACAATATTTTCATGCCCATTTTATAGATAAAGAAACAAAGCTCAGAGAAGCTGTGTGACTTGCCAAGGACACAACTTGCAATGGGCGGAGCCGGAATTTGCACTCAGGACCCGACTCCAAGACCAACTTGACAGAGGCTTTAGGCTGGCAGCTTCCCAGGGTTCCTGGAACATGCATGGCTCACAGATGACGCATCCACATTCAAAAATATATGGATATGTGTAAGTTGTGAAATATGGCTTACACATAGAAAAGTACACAAGCTCACAGATGAACGAGATATTGTACAGTAAACGCCCATTCACTTCCACTTAGGTTGAGAGATGGAGTATATCAGCACCCAAGAAGCCCACCCCAGTCACGACCAGAGTCACTAATCTGATTCTTAGAGAACACTTTCCACACTCCTTTTTCTTGTTTGTCACTTTAGCAGTTATCCCCAAAGAGCACGGTTTGATTTTGCCAGTCTTTTGAAATTTGTGTAACTGGAAACACAGAGTAGACTTAGCCATACCTGATTGCTTTCCTTCAACCACGCGTTTGTGAGAGTCCTTCAGATTGTCAGGTGAGCACTTGTTTCTTTTTATTGATGAGCAGTATTTTATTATGTGACTTATCCATTCTTCTACTGATGGACCTTCCGGTTGTTCCAGTTTAGTCCGATTGCTGTTACTTGGAACAATCTTATGCATTTTCCTGTGTCTCCACTGAGAAGATACCTAGGCCAAAGGTGTACAAACCTTGAACTCTAGTAGACACTCACTAAATACTCCGTAAAGCCATTATGCCAATTTCACTCCTAATATGTGTGAGCCATTCAGCAGCTCCTTACCTTCAATGCTGTGTGCTGTGATCTTTCCACCTTGAGCGGTTCTGGTCTGTGAGTGATGGTGGTCTGTCATAATTTCAGACACATTTGTAAAGACTACATTTTCTCTGATTAAGCATCAAAGGTTTCTCCAAGTAGAAAGGACTCCATGATACTGAGTGGGGCTTACTGCAAAGCTTAGAGTTGCCCTGAGTCTGGGCACTTAGTATACACCGCTCTAAACACACAAGTGCAAAAGCATTTTGCCTGGGCCTGGTGCTCTCTCCAATAGTGGTTTCAAGAGGTTGGCTTATAGGACACCCATGTGGGCCTTGCACGCCCGTGTCCACCTGGGCATGGACGACAACCCTGCTGTGTGATCTTCTGCTGCCCTCTGACCACATCCCACTGTCCCTGTAGTCTGGTCATCCTGGCACTGTCAACCACTCACGGCTTCTGGGGACTGCTAATGGTCAGAGCTCACACTTTCTTAAGGAGGTGCTGAGCCTGCACTTGCATGACCTTGAGATCAAGAAGCTCCTTAGACACCGCAGTGGGAACCTGACCTTGTCGTCCTCAGCCCAGCCCCGCTCAGCTTTGTACTGCTGCTGCTCAGGCTTCCCCTCCCGACCCCTGCTGACTCCTCTGGCCAGAGCTTTCCAGAGAGCTCATTCTGGAACTCCACGGGGTGCTTAAAGCAATTTGCTGGACTTTATACACGACACCTCTAAAAGATGAGATAGAACAGAATAGAACACATTCAAGTTCATCCTATGCAACTATTGATTCAGGAAACTAAGGTTTCAATTACATGTGTGCACATGCGTTCTAGGACACAGTGTAAAACGTATTTCTTCCTGGGGGTCACAGTAAAAAGGAGTTTTGTAAACCGCTGCTTTGTTAATGGATACCATTGATAGTCCCCCGAACGCTACTCACCTTCCCCTCCATTCTCCTTATCCGCCAACTTACTCCCGTCCCCAGCTGAGGAGGACTCCAGCCTCTGAAACCTGCACCTGCCCCAAGCAGAAGTCAACTCCTGCTTCTTTGTGTCCCTGTCAAGTGTCACTCAAAGCGCTGCAGTGAGATGTGAACAGAGGAGCCACCCCGCCTGCCTGGTCCAACCCCTGCTTCTTACAGGTGCGTCACCTGGGGCAAGTTGTGTGTGCTCTGTGCCTCAGTTACCCTGTTAGTAAAGTAGGAGGCTAACACTCCCCTGGCTGGACTGCTCTAAGGGCTCAATGAGCTCACAGATGAGGAGTGGCCATCCAGTGAGCTCTAGCCAGCGCTGGCCGTGGTTGGGTTCACAGCCCAGCCCTGGCACAGGGCTTGCTTCCTTGGCTTCTGATGATTGTCTGCCCTTGGCTGCCGTCCTGGCCGGTGGCCGCCCTGGCAAGGCAGACGTGCATATGCTGGGGCTTGCAGCTCTGGTTCCGGCCGGGCCCTGCACACAGTCAGGACACAGTAAGGCCTCAAGGTTTGCTTCATGTCTGCCTCTCCAGCAGCGTCCACTGGCACTTGTCCTTTGGGCCTCCATGAACCTTGATGGTGGTCACTGCCTGGAACTCTTGGCCATGAGCTCCTGGCAGGCTGAGGGACCGTCTGGGGGATGAGGGTTAGGCAAAAACATAAGGCCCTGGTTCTCTGTTCCAGTTGCTTGGTCACCAGTGACCAGGTCAGGCTTATTGGAGAGATGGGGTGAATTACGGCAGAGTCGCAATGCAGGGAAGTGGTAGGCGAGGGGCTGTCCCATCCTGGCATGCCCAGGAACTCCAAGAGAAAGGGCCAAGGCCAGCTAAACCATCCAGAGGGGTTGAGTTCCTCACTGTGGGCTCTGGTGTCCCGTCCTCAGGCCCTACCTGCCCTAAAAGCCTCCCTCATTTGCACCTTCAGGAGTGAATCTCCTGCCCGCCCTGGCCAGCTCATGCTCTGCTCAGCAGGACTGGCCTCACTGTGGGCTCATCAGCTCCTATCAGCGGCCAATCTGAACTTTAGAAGACCTGCAGAGGCTGGTGATTTGATTAAGATGAACCAGACAAGGTGTGTGGGGTACGAGCGTGGGCACCAGTGGATGGGTGCTTGGGGAAGGTGGGAGAGGGTTGTGGTGGGCTTGCTGAAACTCGGGTCTGCCAGAACAGAGGGGAAGGCATGACTCCCCCCAGGGGCCAGGTAGGCAGCAGGGGATCAGCAGCTACAGATGAGCACACGCAGTGACCCACACCAGAACAACACGTGCATAACACACACACCACATACATCTATGCACTCACAGTCCAGACAAACCCGTTACACATGTAACCACACATGCAGACAAATACATGAACATAAGTAAACACATAAGTAAACACCAACAGTTTAGAGCATATCAAGGAATAAAGACATTTTCCTCACCCTCAAACTCCTGCTCTGCTTGGGAAAAGCCTTTAGAATACTAAGATGGTCTCTTTTTGGCCTATTTCTGGCTGTCGTCTGAGATCCATCCGTGTGGGGACTGGGATGTGTCCCAGAGCCAGGTATCCAGCTATAGCTCCACAAAGCACAGCAGAAGCTCTGAGATTCACTTGAGTGCCTCTCAGGGACACTTGGCTCCTGGGCAGGGCAGTCTCTGGGAGCGAAGGACGGAGGGAGGTGGAGAAAGACCCCGGTGACCCTCCAGTCCAGGGAGAGCCCTGGGGTTCTTGCTTCTATTACCCAGTCACTAAAGCTTAGAGGAATAAATGAGTGAATGAACCGTTGCCAAGGCTTTGGAAGCCCACAGTCACGGGCTTGATTCCTCGCTCTGTATTTTGGATGAACTTGGGCAGGTCCCTTGGTCTTCATGAGCCCATGTCCCATTATCTATAAAATGGCCATTTTAACACTGCATTGTTTAAAGATGAAGCTGAAGGAAGCAAACCAAGAGACTCCAAAATTCAGCGGCCCCCAAAAGATAGGTCTCTTTCCCTCCCATGGCTCAGTCCTGGGAGAGCATCCAGGTCATGGGGAGGTTCTGTTCATGGTTCTGTTCAGGACCCAGACTCCCCCCATCTGTGACTCTGCCTTCCCACAGGCTTTTCTCCAGGGCATTGCAAGCCATGCTCACACAGGCAGGGGAAATACAGAGATCAGAGTGAGCGTGTGCCTCTGCCCACTGATCTAAATGTAGTCACAAGGACCGGCGAGCTGCAAAGGAGCAGGGAAATGCAGTCCGGCTGGACGACAAGGTGCTCAGAAGCCGGGCTGTTTGGGTGGGAGCGGGGTGTGCTCTTGGTGGGTAGCTGGCTGTGTCCTCACTGTGGTCACACCAGGTGCCTGGGCGAGGACCTAGCCAGATGATGTGCATCAAGTGCAGAGCACAGGGCCCCAGGCAGTGTGCCCTGAAGAAGCAGAGCTCAGTTAATACTTTCAAAGGGATTCTTTCAGGATAAACCTTACAATAATGTGGTCAGAGTGGACATCTTCCTAGTCCTATGGGTGGGGCGGGGTGGTATGGAACAAATAAAAGGTCCCAGGCACAAATGCTTGGCTGAGACTCACAGTTGAGGCAAAAGCTGCTTGCACGGTGGTCTGTTTAGATGCAGCTCGAGGTAGAACCCCGGGAAGTGTGGTCCCTCCAGAAAGGTCCCTCGAGGGAGGCCTGGGCATGAGGACGGTGCAATGGAGGGAAGCTATTGAGATGAACACCAGGTGGCAACCAGTGACTGGGTTCTCATGCTGGTTGGTCGGTTCTGTTTGTATCTTCAGGATGAAGCGTTCAGGGGGGATGGAGCAAGCCAGCGGGCCATGTGGGCTCTTGTGCTACCTGGGCTGCGTCCCGCCACTGGGCAGACCTCCTTCTCTTTCTGAGTTTTGTTTTTGTCTATGCACAAAATGGAGACCAAGATAATGAGAACGAGTGTGCGGTGAAGGCCGAGGCCCGGCAGATGTGAGGAATTAGGGTAATTAACTCAAAGTGGGGGAAATCCATCACGGCAGTCAGGTGTGTCCCCCAGACCCGCCAGGGCTCATGTGGTGGTGGGTGGGGCCCGTGCGCCTGTCCAGGGGAGACGCCTTCCTGTCCCCCGGGAGTGGCCCTGAGCTGTCGGTGTGGATCAGCACTTCCCTTCTGCGAGCTGCGCCCTTCGTGTCACAAACTTGGCACAGATCATGCCTCTGCTTCAACAGCTATTTTCTCTGGGTTTCGTAAATCCTCTTTTACCCGGAGGAGACGGGAGTGCTGCATTTTTTCCCACCTGGAAAGCACCATGGCTCGAAGGCTGCTCGTTTCCCCACTGAAGACGGGTTTGTGTGTCTACGCCCTGAGTTTTGCCGGGTCACCTCATTCGAGGTAATTGGCATCAGAGATGAAGGCAAGCAGCAAGGGACAAAGAGGCCAGCGCCAGCGTCGGTCTGGCCGGGTTGCCCAGGAGTGACAGGCTTTTGGGGGGCGTGGCTGAGCATGAACCCCAGGCCTGTCCCTTTGCTCAGGTGTCCCTGCAGGGGGCTGAAAAAGTGCATCCCGGGAATAGGGTGGGCACAAGGACAACTTTGTGACCTAACCACCTGTCTTTGGGTTGGCCAGGTCTCTAGGGCCCATCCTGTCGATGGTGGCACACATTTTTGGGTCTCTGAAAATCTGCTTTGGAAGCTGTGGCCCACCCCTTCTGGGTTCTCCATCGGGTCCT